>NW_024544850.1:0-476083 GCF_018167655.1 Microtus oregoni
GAAAAAAGAAAACCTGTTTATGTTCAAAAGATACATGTACAAATATTAATTCTAGTATTATTTATTAGGACAAAATCATAAATCACCTTAATGTTAGTCAAGAGGATGATTAAACATGTTTTGTGGTTTATTTATTCTATTATAAAATGAAGGCATGAGCTGGCTTTCATTCTACCCTGGTTAAAATTAAAGGTGAAAATATTGATCCGGAAAGTGTTTTGTTGAAATCCCTGAGAGGAAATAATCATTTTGACTGAGAGTGATATGAGACTTCAACACGCAGTATCGATTATCACTCAGCTCAAGGCAAAGAAGAAAGAGGACGGTCAAGGGAACAAATGCCACATCAGTCTTAGACAAGCGCCTCATCAGTCTCATCATCGAATCTATTAGAGGCACAGCCTTCTTTTCTCTAACAGCTGTATAGGGAGAAACAGGGTATCATGTGTAGCTCAGGCTGACCGTAAACTTGCAATCCTTCTGCCTTAGCATCCTGAAAGCTGGGACTATAGGCATGCCCCACCGTGCCAAGCTCTGCCATGTTCATATTAGTATTTGGCTGAGGTATCCATTACAATAAATTTTCCTATCAGCTGTAATTTCGTAGCTGTGTGTGGTGGCACACACCTTTAATCACAGCACCCAGAGACAGAGGCAGACAGATCTCTATGAGTTCAAAACCAGCCCAGTCTATATAGTGATACCCTGTCTCAAAAATCAAACAAACAGACTGGAGAGATGCCTCAGCAATTATTGTTCTTGCAGTGAACTTAGGTTCCATTTCCAGCACCCCACAGAGGCTCCCAACTATCTGTAACTCTAGTTCCAATTGGTTCAATTCCCCTTCTGACCTCTGAGGGCTCCTGCTGCACATTGGTACACATACATGCATTCAGTCACACACCTACACATTAAATTCAATCAATAAATGTTTTAGAAAACAATATATCATTTCCTATTACAGTGAATCATATATTCTCCAACATGAATATCTGGTGGAGATTTAGCAGAGACAATTTTAAATGCTAGAGTCCAAAGTGATAAGCTGCGTGTGTATGTGTGTGTGTGTGTATGTGTGTGTGTGTGTGTGTGTGTGTGTGTGTTAAAATGTCACAGTAAAAAACTTCAAGGAGCCGGGAAGTGGTGGTGTATACCTTTAATCCCAGCACTCGGGAGGCAGAAGCAGGCGGATCTCTGTGAGTTCGAGGCCAGCCTGATCTACAGAGCGAATTCTAGGACAGGCTCCAAAAGCAACACAGAGAAACCCTGTCTCAAGAGCCCCCCTCCTCCACAAAAAAAAACCTTCAACTAATCAGGAATGCATTTTGGAGTTAGTAAGATAGATAATGTGTACTTCAAACTTAAACAAGAACTCTGCCCTGTTGTGAATTCCCCTTAAGTCCTAAAGACCTCATCATCTGTAATCATCAACCTCCAAAGGGTTGTGAAAATCCAACAAAACGTAACAGCTCTGTAGCAACCTCAAAAGCACTAATCCTATAATCTTGTTTGTCTCAAGGGTTCTTAGCCACATGACTTGTTGGTTTTTTTTTTTCAATTTTACTATTCTTTTCAAAAGACCAGTTTTTGACTTTGTTAATTTTTCCTATTGTACTTTATTGCATGTGTCTGGTACATCTGCGTCACAGTGCACGAAAGATCAGCAGCCAGCCCTGGGGATACTCTTCACCTTTCATCTTTTTCTCTTCTTCTTGTTTGTTTCTCTGGTTTTTAGACACAGGGTTTCTGTGTGTAGCTCTGACTGTCCTGCAGCTCACTCTGTAGACCAGGCTGGCCCCAAATTCAGAGAGATCCACCTTCCTCTGACTCTCAAGTGCTGGGATTAAAGGTTGTACACCACCATACCGGGCTCATCTTGTTTTCCTCTCCTCTCCTCTCCTCTCCTCTCCTCTCCTCTCCTCTCCTCTCCTCTCCTCTCCTCTCCTCTTCTTTCTTTCTTCCCTTCTTTCTTTCTTTTGTTTTGAGACAGGGCTTCTCTGTAGCTTTGGAGCCTGTACTGAAACTCACTCTATAGACCAGGGTGGCCTCGAACTCACAGAGATTTGCCTACCTCTGCCTTCCCATCTTGTTTTCTTCTAATAAAAACATTTAAAGTGAAGCGTTTTCTACTTGAGACTTGCATGATTAAATCAAATAAAGTTTTGTTTACTTATTTTGATATCTAATAGTCAGTAAAATGTACAAATCTCAAGAATTTACTTCAAAAAGTTTGACTTGTTTATATATTCATGTATCTGTCAGACCAAGCAAGATACAGAATGTTCTCACACTCCAAAGATTTCCCCGCATCATTCTACCACATGCAATGTTTTGGCATCTGAGCTGCTTTTCATTTTGTCCTTACTTATCTGAGAGGGGGCCATAGTGTCATGGCATGTGTGTAGAGGTCATAGGACATCTTACAGGAGCTGGTTCTCTCCTTCCACCATGTGGGTCTGGAGAATCAAACTCAGGTCATCAGGCTACAACCTTTACCCACTGATCCATCTTGCTGGCCCACATCTGCATTTTTTTCACTTCAAATATTTTGAGATTCATGTATATTGTAGTGAGTGCCAGTTTTAATCTTTTCATTGCAGAACAATATTCTACTGTAAAGATATGCCACGCCCTGCCCATTCATTCTCCAGTTAATGGACATTTGGACTGTTGGCATTTTACCTACTGTGAGTATAATGCTGTTGTAGACATTCACATGTAGGTCTGTGTGTAATGATAAGATTCTCTGCAGCAGATCTTAGAAGTGTGATGTTAGGTTATATGCTAAGTCTATGTCTGCTTTTTTAAAAAAAATATTTATTTATTTGATATGTATACAATATTCTGTCTGTGTGTATGCCTGCAGGCCAGAAGAGGACACCAGACCCCATTACAGATGGTTGTGAGCCACCATGTGGTTGCTGGGAATTGAACTCAGGACCTTTGAAAGAGCAGGCAATGCTTTTAACCTCTGACCCATTTCTCCAGCCCCTATCTCTGCTTTTTAAAAGAAAACTGTTATACTGGTTTTGAAAGCACTACTCCATTCTATATTCCCATCAGCAATGGAGAAGGGCCTCAGTTTCCCCAAGTCTTCTCTAATGTTTTGTACTATCCTTTCCATGTTTATTGTACTGGGTGTGCAGTGTTTGTCATTTCAGTTAGTATCTTCCTAACTAGTGAACATCTTTTATGTGCTTAGTAGTGTTTCATACATTTACATGCATCCCCCCCCCCCCCTGCCCCTGTGTATGTTGCTGGGAATTAAATCGAAGGGCATGCACATGGTAAGCAAATTCTCCAGTCTTTCAACCTGTCTTTTCCTCCTTTTATTTGTTTATTTGTTTATTGGTTTTTCCAAACACAATTCCCCCCTCCTTTTATTGATTTTTATTGAGCTTTACATTTTTCTCTGCTCTCCTCCCTGACTCTCTCCTCCCCTTCAAACCCTCTCCCATGATAACCCATGCTCCCAATTTACTCAGGAGATCTCAGACAAAGTTTTTCTGTGTAGCCTTGGATGTCCTGGAACTCACTCTGTAGACCAGACTGGCCTCAAACCCAGAGATCTGCCTGACTCTGTCTCCCAAATACTGGGTTTAAAGGCATGCACCATCACAGTCTGGCCCTCCTTTTCATTTTTTAAACACATGTACTGATGTAGCCCAGGCTAGCCTCAAAGTTACAGGCCTGTACTACCATACATGTATTTTTGTTTGTTTTTTTGCTTTGACTTTTGACAGGTCTCTTTATAAAACCCTGGCTTGACTAGAACTCTCTACTTAGATCTGGCTGGCCTTGAACTCACAGAGATCCACCACCTTTCTGCTGCCTAAATGCTGAGATTAAGGGTTTGTGTTATCACACTCTGCCAATTGTGGTGCTGGGGATTGAGCCACACTAGGGCCAGACCCTCAGGCATGCTCAGCAAGCAGTGTGCCACCAAGTTACATTCCCAGGCCTTTGCTGTTGTTTGTCTTCATTGGAAAACATATTTAGCCCATCTTTCATTGTGTTTAACCACCCCCTCTTTGGGTGTGTGTCTTGTGTTGTGTGTTGGGGATCAAACTATACATTGCCGGGCAAGCACTCTACCTAAACCCTCAGACTTGGCTTTTTCTTTTGGTGCTAGAATTTGAACCCAAGGCCTAGCACACACCAAGCACACTCTACCACTGAGCTACAATCCTAGCTTTACCTTTTTTTTTAAAGATAACTTTTGAAGTCCAGAAACTTCATTTTTATGAAGTACAGAATGTTTTTCTTGTAGAATGTGTTTTTAGTGTCATAGCTAAGAATTTGTTGCCTACTTCAAGAACTTCTTCTAGAAGTTTTTTTTAATATTTATTTATTTATTATGTATACAACATTCTGTCTGTGTGTATGCCTGCAGGCCAGAAGAGGACACCAGACCTCATTACAGATGGTTGTGAACCACCATGCGGTTGCTGGGAATTGAACTCAGGACCTTTGGAAGAGCAGGCAGTGCTCTTAACCTCTGAGCTATCTCTCCAGCCCTCTTCTAGAAGTTTTATAGTTTTTGTTTTGTTTGGTTTGACAGTGCTGAGGATGGATCCCAGGATCTCACACGTGGTAGGCAAGAACCCTAACTCTAAGCTACATCCCCAACTCTTTTATATTTAAGGCTGTTTTGACTATTTTAAGTTCTTGTTTCGGCTGTTTTTTAAGGGCCTTGATTTCCATATGCTTTCAGTACCAGCCTGCTAATTTCTCCAAAATAGTCTGCTAGAATTTTGTTGAGGATTGTAATACATTTCTAGACCAGTTTGGAGAAAATTACCATCTTGACACTCTTGGGAATTCCAGTGACTAAGTGTGGAATCTTTCCATATTCATCTCTTTCATGTTTTGTTAATTTTCAGTGTACATGTCTTATACTTCTTTTGTTAAATTAATTCCTAACTAGCCATTTTATGTTATTTTTAATTTCATTTTTGAATTGTATATAAAAGTACAGTTGGCTTTTGCATATTGACCTTATTCAGCCTTGTGTGCCTGAAAACATGTGCTTATTGATCTGGGTAGCGATTGTTTCCTTGTTTCTTTCACATGTGTGCATTATTTGGATTTTATTTTACTTGATTTTGGCAACAGAGTTTCTCTTTGTAGGCTTGGCTGTCCTGGAATGGGATTTTCATCACAGAGGATCATGTCTTCTGCAAGGAAAGGCAGCTCCATTCCCGTCCTATCTGAATGCTTTTCATTTTTCTCTACTGATTTAGTTTGCTAGTCAGAATCTCCAGAACACACAGATACTTTTTTTTCTTCGTTTGTTTTGTTTTTCAAGACAGCGTTTCTCTGTGTACCAACCCTGGCTGTCCTAGAACTGTCTTTGTAGACCAGGCTGTCCTGGAACTCACAGAGATTCACCTGCCTCTGCCTCCTGAGTGCTGCTATTAAAGGCGTGTGCCACCACTGCCCAGCGCACAAATAACATTTTCATGATGCTTAAGGTCAAACCCCAGGTCTTGCACAAGTTGGTAAGAACTCTGGCCCAGTGCCAAACCTAAGTGACAATAGTAGATATTCTTCTTTTGTCCCCAGTTTTATTTCCTTCTGAGAATGGAACTAAGAACCTCACATGCTGGGCAAGCACTCTACCACTAAACAGCATTCCTAACTCCTACTAATTGATTTGGGGATATTATATTAACCTTGTGTTCCTAGCATATCTTCCAATAGTAACATCTAACATGTTTAGGTTTAAATTCTATTTTATTTTTAGATTTTTGAGACAGGGTTTCTCTGTAGCTTTGAAGCCTTGTCCTGAACTAGTTCTTGTAGAGCCAGGACCTCAAACCCACAGAGATCCGCCTGCCTCTGCCTCCGAGTGCTGGGATTAAAGGCGTGCGCCACCATCGCCCCGGCTGGCTTATTTATTTTTTATTTTATGCGTATTGGTGTTTTGTCACGGGTGTAGGGTCCCCCCTGGACCTGGAATTACAGACAGCTGTGAGCTGCCATGTGGATGCCAGGAATTGAACCCTGGTCCTCTGGAAGGGGAGTCAGTGCTCTTAACCTCTGAGCCATCTCTCCAGCCCCATGTGTTTAGGGTTTTAAAAACCCATTAACTTGTTTCTTAGAGTGGATACACTGTTTTGCATTCTCTTAAGCAATGCATCCTGTTTTCCTGAATCCTTCCCAGGAATTGACACCACCCCCTTTTCATTTGAACTATTCTAATAGGCACGTGATGGCCCCTCTAGCAGCTGATGGGGTTGGATGCCTTTCCATGGGCTTATTTGCCTTCTGTGTATCTCTTTTGACAAAAGTGGTTCATAACTTTCCCTCATTTTGTACTTGCATTATTTGCTTTTGTGTTGTTGAGTTTTGAGATACCCATCCTTTGTTTAACGTGTGGTTTGCAAATATTTCCCCCACATTTGTAGCTTGCCTTTTTCATCCTCCAAATGGGTCCTTCCCTGGTATAACACTTGGATGTCAACTCTAAGAACATTTTGTCTGGCCTCAGATCCTCCTGTGTATTCGCTTGTTTGTTTCCCTGAAGTCTGTGTGTTTTACATGTAAGACTGGGATGTTGGAACTAAGTTTCTCTGAGACGTGAGGTTAGGCTGAGTAGTATTTTTGCTCATGGTACAGAATTGCTACAAACATCTTTTATTGAAAAAAGTTGTTCTTTCTCCATTTAATTACTTTTGCACTTATTTTTTTTAAATCAATTGGGTGCTGAAAACTGAACTCAGGTTCCCTAGAACAGCAGGAAACGGAAGCACTCTAATGACTGAGCTAGCCCTCCAGCCCCTTTATAGACCTCATAGAGAGAATCATACCATCTAAATCAAGGGACAAGTATAGTCAATTTCTGGTCAATTAAAAAAAAATCCCCTATTTTGTTGCACTTGCTAGAATTTCCAGTGTCGTGTTGAATAAGGTGACAAAAGGGGACAGCTTTGCCCTTCACTAGTGTATATGTGAACTAAAGAATTTTTTGGCAGCTTTTCTTTGTCAATATGAAGAAGAATTTTTTTCTAAGTTTTATTTTTATTTTTCGCCTGAGTGTTTTGCCGGCATGTGAGCCTGGTGCCTGTGAAATCCAGAAGAGGGTCAAATCTCTTGAAGCTGGAGCTACACAAGGTTGTAAACCATCATGTTTGCTGGGAGCCAAATCTAGGGGCTCTGCAAGAGCGGCCTGTCAGGGCTCTCAACCCCTGAGCCATCTCTCTGGCTAGCTTCTGCGAAATCTGAACAGGAATGGTGGTTGGAATTATAGATGCTTTTCCTTAATCAGTTGATATGCTCTTGTCCATGGTGGCACTTACCTGTAGTTCCAGCCCTGGAGAGGAAGAGGCAGGAGTGTCAGGAGTTCAAGGAAAGCCTCGAGTACATCCTGAGGGCAAGGCCAACCTGGGGCTACGAAAAACCCCCTCCTCAAAACCAAATTGAGGACTGGAGAGATGGCTCAACAGGTGCGACCACAGACTGCACTTCCAGAGGGTCTGGGTGTGATTTCCAGCCCCCAGTGACAATTCAGGACCTTCTGTAACTCCAGTCTGTCTTCTGGCCTCTCTATGGACACTAGGATTATAGGTGGTACACAGACAGACATGCAGGCAAAACACTCATACATATAAAAATAAAACCAAAAAAAAACCCTGATAATGATTTTCTGATCTTTCTTCTTCAGCTAATCAATGTAATAGGTTACACTGATTTTAAATATTGAACCAGATTTGCATCCATGAAATGAAACCTAACTAGCTTGTAGTGTTTGATTTTAATTTTTTTTTACTTTCACACGAAATACATATCTCATTTTCACTTTTTTTTTTTTTGATTTTCGAGACAAGGTTTCTCTGTAGTTTTTGGAGCCTGTCCTGGAACTAGCTCTTGTAGACCAGGCTGGCCTCGAACTCACCAGAGATCCTCCTGCCTCTGCCTCCCAAGTGCTGGGATTAAAGGCATGCGCCACCACCGCCCGGCTTCATTTTCACTATTTTTTTAAATGAGCAATTGATATCAAGGGCTTTCACGGCGTTGGGCAACCATTCCTGATATCTAATTCCAAGACATCTTCATCTCTCCCGAAGGAAACATTATACCCATGAAGTACGTACTGCGCATTCCCCCTTCCCCTCTGCCCCCAACAACCACTAACACTTGTTTTTTGTTTATATGCATTTGCCAATTCTGGATAACTCACATAAATGGAGCCCCATATTCTGTGTTCCTCTGTGTCTGGTTTCTTTCACGTAGCATACTGTTTTCAAAGTTCATCCATGTTGCACCCCTGTGGCAGTACTTCATTCCTTTCCGTACGTGCATTGCATGCCATATTTTGTTTATCTGTTCATCTGTTGATGGACATCTGGGTCGTTTTCATTTGCAGATAGTGGTGCAACGAACATTTGTGTTCAGGCCTTTGTTTGAACACCTGCTTTCAATTCTTTTAGGTACATACCTAGAAGTGGAATTGCTGGGCCAAGGTAATTATATATTATACCATTTGAGAAACTGCCAAACTATTTTTCCAAAGTGGCTGGACCATTTCACATGGCATTTTTAAGCTTAAGAATTCAGTGTCTGTGGGTGGGGGATGTGTGTGTGTTTCAGTGGGTAGGTGCGTGCCGAAGATTCGTGAGGCCCTAGGATGCTGTGCACCACTGAAAAGAAAAATTCCGTTTTCTTAAGAAACTTGGGACCAACCAGGCATTGTGGCTCTCGCCTGCAATCCCAGCTACTTGGGAGGCTGAGGCAGGAGGATTGAAAGTTCAGGGACTGCCTGGGTTACACAACACGTTCAAGATAAGTCTGAAACAATTTAGGAAGATACTGTCTCCTAAAACTGAACAACAAAAATTAATTTTAAATTTTCTTTTCTTTCAATTTATTTTTGAAAAAGTAGAGAACTGTGTTTCATATTGGGTTCTTTGTGGTAGCTTGTGGGTTATCTGAATTTATTCCATGTGCATTGGTGTGAAGGTGTCAGATCCCTTGGAACTGGAGTACAGACAGCTGTGAGCTGTCATGTGGGTTCTGGGAATTGAACCTGGTTTCTCTGGAAGTGCTCTTAACCACTGAACCATCTCTCCAGTCCCAAGTAGTTTGTGTTTTGAAAGTAATTAGTGCACTTCATCGTATTTGTCAAGTTCTTGTGTGTTGAATTGTTATTGTCCATTGAAGTCCTCAGATCTCTACATCCCCGGTTTATTTTCATGGTTGTTTTTTCTGTCCTTAATTCTTCTCTATCATCCTGTGGTCAGAGTGATTTCTGTGCTGTCTGTGTGTAAGGCATGTGTGAGGGTAGAGCAGGTCCTCCGCATGAGCAGAAGCCAGCACATTGGTGTCTTCAATAACTACTCTTCAAGTTTTTTATTTGTTTTGTTAGTTTGTCTATTTGTTTAGTTTTTGTGGTTTTTCTTTTCCTTTTTCTTTTTTTGATTTTTCGAGACAGGGTTTCTCTGTAGCTTTGGAGACTGTCTTGGAACTAGCTCTTGTAGACCAGGCTGGCCTCGAACTCACAGAGACCCGCCTGCCTCTGCCTCCCAAGCGCCACCACCGCCCAGCTATTTGTTTTTTGAGACAGTGTCTCTCACTGAACTTGCCGCTTGCCTTTTTTGACCAGACTGGAGGCCAGGAAATCTAGGGCCTGCAAAACTAGTGTTACAGACATGGGCCCTTCACATGGCTTTTACATGGTACTGGAGATCTGAACTTTGAACTCAGGCCTCGTGCTTGTGTGGCAAGCACTTACCTCACTCAGCCATGTCTCCATCTCTTCAGGTCTAGGTGTTATCTTTATTATTTCTTTTTCTGCTTCTTCTTCTTCCTTTTTTTTTTCAAGACAGGGTTTCTCTGTGGCTTTGGAGACTGTCCTGGAACTAGCTCTTGTAGACCAGGCTGGTCTCGAACTCACAGAGATCTGCTTGCCTCTGCCTCCTGAGTGCTGGGATTAAAGGTGTGCGCTACCACCACCCTACTCTTTTTCTGCTTCTTTTGAGTTTAATGTTCCTTTTTCTCGAGTTTTCTGTCAGAGGCCTAGACAAATGCCCTGAGTCTTTGTCCTTTCAGCAGTGCTTTTGCTGGGTCTTGAGGAAGTTTGTGCACTTGTTTTCCTTCTGTAGACTGTCTTTAGTAATAGGTAATTTATTTTCCTTTCCAGTTTTTCCCTAATAGATAATATCTTTGCATTTTAAATTGTGATTTTTAAAAAAAACAGAGTGAAGCCGGGTGGTGGTGGTGCACACTTTTAATCCAACACTCAGGAGGCAGAGGCAGGTGGATCTCTGTGAGGTTGGAGTCCAGCCTGGTCTACAAAGCAAGTTCCAGGACAGCCAGCGCTGTTACATAGAAACCCTGTCTCAAAAACCAAAACCAAAACAAACAAACAAACCAAAAACAAAAAATAAATTAATGAATTTTACTATCTTAACGTCTTCAAAACCATTTTTCATCTATTTATTTTTGGCGGTGTTGGGAGTGGGTAGCACAAATACCATGGCATGCATGGAGGCCAGAGGACAACTTGCAGGAGCCTGTTTGCTCCTTCCACCACGTGGGTTCTGTGGATGATTTCAGGCCAGCAGGCCAGCAGGCTTGCCAGCAGATCTCCTTACCCGTTCAGCCATTTCACCCACCCCATCGTAATCTTTTTGTTGTTGTTGTTGTTTGTTTTTGAAATAGGGTTTCTCTGTGTAGCCCTGGCTGTCCTGGAACTCACTTTGTAGACCAAGCTGACCTCGAACTCACGGATCTACCTGCCTCTGCCTCCCGAGTGGCGGGACTAAAGGTGTGCACCACCACCACCCATCTTATCTTAGCCATTTTCAAGTGTATAGTTCAGTAGTAATAAATGTTCATATTTCTGTGAACCAGATTCCCAGGTATGAAACGAGCTAGCTTAAAACCCTTTACTCAGACTGTGGGTATTGCTCATTTATAGAAAAATTTCCTACTATATGTGAGAAACCCCAGCACCAAAATAGATAGATAGATAGATAGATAGATAGATAGATAGATCTGAGTGTGCTAACACACACCTATAATCCCAGTAGTAGGTAGACTGCGGTGAAAGGAGGAAGGGTCTCCAGTTGGAGGCTATCCTGGTCTACATAGTTAAGACTCTGTCTAAACAACCAAGAATTGATGTGGCCTCATGGGTAAAACACTATTTTGCTTGACATGTGTAAGGCCTAAGTTGGGTAACCAGAACCGCAAAATAGATAGATAGATAGATAGACAGACAGAGATAAAATTTAAAAACAGGTGAAGTATAGTGACGTATGCCCCTAATTCCAACACTAGAGAGTCTGAGGCAGCAGGATAATCATGAATTGAAAGTCAACCTGTTCTACATAATAAGTTATAGGCCAGAGTGGGAAAAATTAAATGCAGCCTTCATTGAATAGTCTTTTTAATTTTTTAATTTTATTTCATTGCTTTGAGACAGATCTTACTATGTAGCCCTGGCTCCCTGAAACTTGCTATACAGACCAGGCTAGGCTTGAATTCTCAGGGATCTTCACTGCCTTTGTCTCTTGAGTTTTAGGTGGTTTATGCCATCATGCCCAGCTAAATAGCTCCTCTTTATAATTTCCTCTGATCTCATGTTAATCATCATTAAAGTTTGTGTTTTTTATGAATTTTAATGATTTAGACACCTCATATAAGTAGCTATATAATATTTATATGTTTTAACTGTATTTTGGTTTCGTTTCCTTGGCTTTCCTCTCTGATCCAGTCGTTATTTAGAAGCCTATTTGTTCCCATGTATTGAGACATTTTTGACTTCTACCTTTATTGCGTTGTTGTCCGAGAAGACTCAATATGATTTCAGTCCCTTTAAATTTATGGAGACTTGTTTTACTGCCTATGCCATAGCTTATCCTAGAGAATGTTCCCTGTGTGCCTGAAAAGAATGTGTCTTCTGAAGCGGTTGGATGGAATGTTCTAAAAGTGTCAGTTTGGCTGAGTTCGTTGCTAGTTCTGTGAGTCTTTCTTGTTGCTGTAGTAATTGCCACAAAAGTAGTCGTTTACAATAACAGGAATGTACTGTTGTGCATGCACGGCAGGCAAAAGTCCGAAACAGCTTTCACTGGGTGATGGTGATACTGGCAAGGCTGCATTTTCTTCTCGTGACTCTAAGGAAGTGGTATAGTTTGGATAGAGCCTCTCCCCTAATCTCGTCTCTCCCTGCACAGCGTTTGAGGTTGTCTTGCAAAGGTCCCAGCATTAGAAGCTTGGTCTGCAGTGATGTTCGGGGTGTGGGGTGGAAACTCTTAGAAGTGGAGCCTGTGGAAGTTTATTGGTCTCAGAAGAGATTTAAAATAAATCTTGGGCTGGGGAGATGGTTAAGTGGCGAAGATTCACAAGCCCGACGGCCCGAGTTCTATCCCTAGGACCCACACAGGAGAAGGAAAGGACCCTCCTTCTGTAAATTGTCCTCTGTCCCTTCACATGTATGACTCGAAACAGACCACACAAATAAATAAATTAATGTTTAAATTATATTACTTGTGGGAACCCTGAATTAGTTCTTTTTTACCCTCGCTTCTTTTCGTGCCATGAGATTTTTTTTATCATAATCTTCCTTCCCTCCCTCCCTCCTCCTTCCCCCTCTCTTTCTCTTCGCTGATACTACCATGATGTCTTACACCGTGAAGGGAAGACCCTCCCCAGAACCAGCACCATGTTGTTCAGACTTTCAGCTACCAAAACTGTGTGCTCTTTAAACAGTCGCCCTTCTTTGTAAAGTAGCCAGTCTGAACTTTGTTGCTAGGATAACAGAAGATGGACTGATCCAGGGAGTAGACATTTCCTTGTCTTTTCAGCTTCTCCAGGCTGCCTTCATCCCTTGGCTCAGGGTCCCTTTCTGTCTTCAGTCAGCAAAGAACTGGTTGTGCCTTTCTCTTCTGCCATCACGCCGATGCTCACTCTCATTCCTCGCTCTTTCAAGTAGGAGAACCTTTGTGGTTACACTGAGCCCACCCAGAGAATGCACGACCAATCTCCCTATCTGAAAACCTTTCATTTCATCACACCTACAAAATCCCACTTGTCGTACAAAGTGCCATATTCATAGGCACCGGTGATTAGGATGGGGCAGCTCCCAGAGACCGTCATTATGGCAACGCTACCACATAATGTAATTTAAATTTTCTTCTTTTTCTTCTTTTTCTTTTCTCATCCCTTCCTCCTCTGCCTCTTCCTCCTCCTTCTCTTCCTCTTCTTCCCCTTTATCTTTATTATTTCTTAAACAAGGGTAGGGTTGGAGGACAGCATCTCAATACGTAGCCCAAGCAGGCCTTGAACTAGTTCTCCCGTCTCTCAAGCGCTGGGCTCACAGAAGTGCACCACCGCACTCAGCTACTTGCTGTGGATATCTTTGCCTATTGTTTCTGAATTAATTAATGCACCTTTGATGTCTTTCATTTTTTTTCATATGGTTTGAGGTTCTTTTTAGGTGTATATACAGTCTATGACTACTATATCTTCCTCACACAGTACCACTTATAGCCCCATGAAATAAATGTACCTGTCAGTCTCTGATAATATTTCTTGTCTTTAAGTCTGTTTTACTTGATGCAGCTCAACCAGGAATATGATTGCTCCTGTCACTATGTCATCACTGGGCTAGAAAAGACGTTGGTCCTCCCATCTCTACCTTTACCTAAACTGTCACTTCTTTTCTGACAGTGCTTGCATTGGCATCACTTCCTGCTCCAGTTTGAGTGAAATCACTTTGTAGATAGTAGCTCAAATAAGAAAAGCCCAGACACATATCCAGGTGGTGGTGGCGGCTCACATCTTTAATGCCAGTACTAGGGAGTCACACCTTTAATCCCAGCACCAAAGGGGAATATAAGACAGGAGGAGACAGAGGCTCAGCTCTGTCTGCTGTCACCCAGCTTTAGTAGAGGTAAGATTTTTCTAGGGATTTGGCTGTTTTGCTTTTCTGAACTTCAGCTTGAACCCCAATATCTGTCTCTGAGTTTTTATTCTTTGTGCCACATTGGATGAAAACCTGCCAGTTCCCATAGGTAACCCAACCACTGCAGACTTTCTATGGTAACAAACTGGGGAGGGGGAGTGCATCCAGGAGAGGCCTCCGGGGGACTGTCACAGTCTCCCATGAAGCTTTCGTGCATGGACACTTCACAGATCATTGTATGATTGTCCTGGTAAAATTTGCCTAACTTTATAGTCACTTTTTGGGGGAGGGAAGTTGACTACTATCCTCCTTGGAAGTTGCCTCTCTACTCCATAGTGTTTTTAATGCTCTGAAAGGAGTTTTTTGTTTTGTTTTAAATAAATGAAGATTTATTATCGCTTAGGGTTTTTTTGTTTGTTTTGTTTTGTTTTTCGAGACAGGGTTTCCCTGTAGCTATGGAGCCTGTCCTGGAACTAGCTGTTGAGACCAGGCTGGCCTCAAATTCACAGATCTGTCTGCCTCTGCTTCCTGAGTGCTTGGATTAAAGGCGTGCGCCACCACCGCCCAGCTTCTTTTCTTCTATTTTTTTTTTTGATCTCTTAGGTTTTCAATGTGAATCTATAAAATAGATCACTATATTTTTTGATGTGAAATTCTTTGTGATGTGTTACTACTGTCTCGGTTACTGTTCTATTGCTGTGATGAAACATCACAAACAAGGCATCTTAGAGGAAAAAGCATTCAGTTGAGGGGGAGTGGCTTGCAGTTTCAGAGGGGCTAGTCCATGGCCATCATGTCAGGGAACATGGCAGAGACAGGCATGCAGGTATGGTGCTGGAGCAGCAGCTGCGAGCTCACATCTGATCTGTAAGACGGAGGCAGAGGGGGAGCAAGACTTTGTGCCTTGTGCCATCTTTTGACACCTCCAAGCCCACCCTCAGTGATACACCTCTTTCAACAAGGCCACGCCTCCTAATCCGGTCCCAAACAGTTCACCCACTGGGGGCTAAGCATTCAAATATATGAGCCGATCAGGACCATTGAGAGCACCACAATGACTCATAAAAGCATACTTGATCACTCCACATTACTTCCTTAATACACTGCAAAAACCGAGTTTGTTATATTATTTAGAAGTTTTAGGGCCAGCAAGATAGCAAGGTACATACAGACACTTGCTATCAAGCCTAATGACCCAAGTTCAATCCCTGGTGGTGAAAGAAGAGGACTTACTCCTGAAATCTGTGCTCTGACCCCGACATGGGAGCTGTGGCAAGTATTCCCACTCTCACCCACCCCAGCCCCAAACTAAATAAATGTAACAAGAAGAAGTTTTACATACATCTTAATAAATATTAGGGGACTGGAGAGATGGCTCAGCGCTTAAGAGCACTGACTGTTCTTCTAGGGGACCTGGGTTCAATTCCCAGCACCCACATGGCAGCTCACAACTTGTTTATAACTCCAGTTCTAGGTGTTCCAACACCCTCACAAAGCCATACATGTAGGCAACACCAATATACATGAAATAAAAATAAAATAAAAATAGTATTGGTCTAAATATTATTTTAAAAATATTTTATGGGTTTGATACCAAATTAGCACTAGCTTATAGAAAGGACTAATGCATTTACTTACCTACTTTTTGTAGTTTAAATCTTTTAAGTTTATTTACTTATTGAAATAGATTATTTTCTCATATAATGCATCCCAACCACAGTTACCCTCCTTCCACTCCTTCCAGCCATCTCCCATCTTCCCTCTCCCTGAGATCCACTACTCCTCTATTTCCCTTCAGAAGAGAACAGGCCTTCTAGGGATATCAACGGAACTGGGCATATCAAGATACAACAAGACTGGACACAAAGTCTCTTATCAAGGCTGAACTATGTAAGCTAAAAGGGGGAAAAGGTCCCAAGGCCAGGCCAAAGAGCCAGACACCTCCATTCCCACTGTTAGGTGTCCCACAAAAACTCTAAGCTAAACAACCACAGCATATATCTCCAGGAACAAGCGAAGACTCATCCAGGCTCTGTGATTGTCCGTTCAGTCTTTGTGAGCCCCTTCAAATCTTGTTTAGTTGATTCTGTGGGCCTCTACTTTTGTTTTCTAAAAATGTACAGCACAATATAGAGATCATCTTCCCTTTGAAAGTCTGGGAAGATTTCTGACTAATTCTGACTGACCTTGCTAATTCTTATAATGAGAAACATTTATATTATTATTATTATTATATTTTTTAGACAGGGTTTCACCATTCAGCCCTGGCTGTCCTGGAACTTTGCTAAGTAGACCAGGCGCCCTTGAACTCACAGAAATTCTCCTGCCTCCTGAGTGCTGGAATTAAAGGCATGCACAACTATACCTGACTTGTTTTGTTTTGTTGCTTGAAACAGAGCTTCATGTCGTACGCCACGCTGGTTGGAATTTACTGTGTAGGCCAGGGTGGCCTTGAAAGTATGGTAATCTTTCTGCTTTGGCCTCCTACGTACTGGGATTGCAAGTATCCACCACCACACCTGTCTTAAAAATTTTGTTTTCTGTCATTAGTTTTCTGCTCTTCTGTTCTCACAGGCCCCTGACGTGACTTGCTGCCCCTTTGACTCTGCTGGAGATCAACCCAGCACCTAGCCTCCCACACTAGACAGGCATCTCTGACCCCAAATTCTTGGACTGTTTTTCATAGTCTCTTGTATATGAATTTTTTAGATACAATTATTTTATATACAATTCATCCAGCATGAAATTCACACGTTTAAAGTGTGTAATTCGGTGGTTCTATGCATACTTACAAAGTTACGTGATTACCACTCCCAGACTCCCCCACCGTTGAGACTGGGTCTCAAGTACCAGAGATTGGCCTTGGACTCCGGATCTTCCTGTGTTCACTTCATGAGTGTTGGGATCACAGATGTGTACCACCATGTCCAGTTTTATGTGGCACTGGGGAATTGAACTCAGGGCTTCCTGCGTGCTCTACTTCCCAACTGAGCTCCATCTCTAGCCCTACTCCTGGCTAATTCCAAAATGTGAAATTTCATATCCATTAGGCAGTCATTCCCAACCCATCACTACCCAGGCCCTGGCAAGGACTAAACCAATTTCTGTTCTTCATGGATTTGCCTCTTCTAGACATTTACATACAAGGAGCCATATAATATATAGACTTCTTTCATTCAATGTGATTTTTTTTCAAGGTTCAACTATTCATGTTGTTGAATGTTTTAGTATGTGCATTAGTCTTTAGAAGTAGTCACAACAAACCACCACGTGGGTGCCTTAAACAACAGTTTATTCTTAGTGTTCTGTGGCTGGAAATCTGATCTCAGACGGTGCTGTCAGTTACTGCTTTGAACGTGTCATTTTGACGAAGCCCAGTTAGTTTTTGTTTTGTTGGAGGTACTTCTGATAGTTCATCTAAGAATCCATTGCAAAGCCTAACTAAGGCCGTGAAGACTTGCTCCTGTTCTCTTCTACGAGTTTTATAGTTTTACCTCCTAACATTGAGGCCCATGAGCAACTCTGAGGTCGTTTTTGTGCATTGTATGAGAAGGGTCAAACTTCATACTTTTGCGTGTGTATCTGGTTGTCTCAGTAGCATTTTTAGAAGAGACTAGACTATTTTTCCCCATTGAATGATCTTGGAATCTTTTTCAAAATCTGTTGACCACAAAATATAAGGGTTTATTTCTGAACTCTTAATTCTGTTCCATGAATTTAATGCCTTTCTTAACATGCATGTGTGTATGTATATATATACACCCACAATTTTAAATATTTTTTTACATTTGATTTATTAATCTGTGTGTATATGTGTTTGTGAGGACCACAGCATGAGTTAGTGTAAGTCAAAGGACAACTTGTGGCAATCAGCACTCTCCTTCTAGCATGTGAATACCAGGGATTAAACTGAGGTCATCAAGCTTCATGGTGAGCATTTTTACTCACTGAGCCATGCAACCCTTGGGAGGCAGAGTCAGGAAGATTGCCACTAGTCCAAAGGACAGCTCATTTTACATAGCAAGTGCAAGGATAGTCTTAGCTACAGAATGTAAACACCAGCAACCATTGAAACCGCACCAAAACAGCAACAAAACAAAACGACATAATATATTACACAATATTTTTGCAATATTTAAATTTCAGTTGAGGTATATGTATTAACTTTTATTTTGTTCTATTCTTGTTTGATTTACTATAATCTATAGTTTGATCTTCATGTAGTCCAGGGTGGCCCAGAACTCACTATGTGGACAAGGATGGCCTAACTAACTTCTGATCCTTTCTGTACTTCCCAAGTGCGGGACTTACAGGCATGTGCCACCGTTCCTGGCTCAGTTTGGCAATTATGGACAAATATGCTATGAACGTTCACATACAAGTTTATTTGCTGACCTGTTTTTAGTTCATTTGGGGAAAATACAGTAAGCATGTATTTAATTTGGTAAAAAATTACCAATCTCTCCTCCAAAATGGTTGTTCTATTTTTCATTCTTACAATAAATCGGAGTTATTGTTGAAGATTTTAAATTCTAGCCTTTATGGGGCTGGAAAGATGACTGTTCTTGGAGAAGATCCGGTTTTGATTTCCAGTAACCACATGGCAGTTCGCAATTGTCTGTAACGCCAGTTCTCGGGGATCTGATGCCTTCTTTGGGCCTCTACGGGAACTGCACATGTACTGCACACATTTGGTGCCCAGATGTGCACAGACATGCACAGACATATATGCAGGGAAAACATCCATACACAGAAAAGTAAATAAATCTTTAAAAATTTAAAAAAGAAAGTTAGTCATCCTATGGGCTAAAAAGTGGCATCTCATGGCCATTTTGATTTGTCTTCTCCTAATGGTGAACAATGTAGGACATCTTTTGTGTGTGTGCTAGCTGTTTGCACATTCCTGGGAGAAATGGGAGAAATACAGGCCTTGTCTCCCTAGATCCTTTGACATTTGTTTATATTGGATTTTCAGCTGTTCCGAGTTCTTTATTTATTCTAGGTACAAAGCTCTTATCAGATCTGTGATTTGTAGATATGGTCTCCCTCCCTGTGGCTTTCCTGTGCATGGCATTGCTGGTGACCAGAGCTTTAAATGCCGATGAAGAATTTATTCATTCTCTCTATCACTGTAGCTTCTGGTGTTATCTAAGAATCATTTATTAAATCATGACTTACCAATGAACCCATGACTTATTTAGTAACATATTAGTGTCTACACACCTTTATTATTATTACTATTTTGACGTTCATTTGATACAGGGAATTCCCATATGTCCCAGGCTGGCCTTGGACCCCTGGTCCTGCTGCCTCAGTCTCCAGAGTGTTGGGATGACAGGCATGCACCATCATGCCTGGTCTAAACATTTACTTTTCATATTATCCCTTTATTGTTTTTCTTCATTCAAGCTTGGGGCTTGTTTAATCTTGATTCTTTGAAATGTATTGGAATTCTATTTGTCATTTATAAGTGATCATTTTAAATAAATACCTTCTATGTGATTGAGAAGAATGAACAAAATATTTTCAAGTATTGAATGATGATATGTACCTATGGCCTTGACTACTTGGGAGGCTGAGGCAGGAGAATTCACTTGAACCCAGGAATAACAATAACCTATACCAAGAAAGTTAATTTTTTTCTTCTTTTTAGTGAGTTTGCACTGCTTTGGGTTTGCTGATCATGAACCTTGATATTCATTTTTTCCAAGTTTGGAAATTTTCAGTTATTTCTTTCTTTCCTTTTCTTTTTTGTTTTTTCAAGACCGGTTTTCTTTGTGTAGTCCTGGCTGTCCTGGAACTTGCTTTGTAGACCAATCTGGCCTCAAACCTGAGATCAACCTACTTCTGCCTCCCGAGTGCTAGAATTTTTTTTTTTGTTTGTTTGTTTTTGTTTTTCGAGACAGGGTTTCTCTGTGGCTTTGGAGCCCGTCCTGGAACTAGCTCTCTAGACCAGGCTGGTCTCGAACTCACAGAGATCCACCTACCTCTGCCTCCCGAGTGCTGGGATTAAAGGCGTGCGCCACCATCGTCCGGCCCGAGTGCTAGAATTAAAGGCTTGTACCACCACCACCCAGCCAGTTATGATTTCTTCAAATATTTTTTTCTGTTCTGTGTGCTCTCCTGGGACTATGTTGTTATAAGTGTTAGACTTTTTCATAAATTTTCATAAGCCTGAAGTTCTGTTAATTTTTTTCAGTTTTCTTTCTTTTCATTCTTCAGATTACAGAATTCCCATTGTTCTAGCTTAAAACTCAGTGACTTTATTCTCTGCTATTTCTGATGGTAAATCTTAGAATTACATTTTGTTTATTTATTTGGGGGGAGCACACATATGCCACGGCACACATGTAGAAGTCAGAAGACAGCTTTCACAAATTGGATCTTCTTTCTACCTTGTGCATTGAACTCAGGTTGCTAGTCTCGACAAATGTCTTTCCTCACTGGGCCTTCCTGTTGGCCCAGTGGTTAACTTGGATAGATTATGGTACCTGTTGTTTGTTCAAACACTGGGGTAGATGTTGCTGTGAGTCTAATTTTTGGATTGGATTAATGTTTAAGCCTGTCGACTTTGAGTAAAGCAGATTGTCCTCTGTAATGTAAGAGGGCCTCACCCATCCCACCAAGGTTCTTGGGAGTAAAGATTGACCTTTCCTGACAAAGAAGGAATTCTGCCTCCAGACTGACTTTTGGACTCAAGCCTGCAGCCTCAACTTTTTCCTGGTTTCCAGACTATGGTTGTACTCTACAGATTTTGGGCTTGCCTATATATTGTATGATTATATTCTATTGGGTCTACTTCCCTGCAGAACTCCCCCTTTCTTTCTTTCTTATTTTTAATTTTTCAAAACATATAAATATTTTTCTCTGTGTAGCTTTGACAGTCCTGGAACTCACTTTGTAGACCAGGCTGGCCTCAAAGTCACAGAGATCTGCCTGCCTCTGCCTCCTCAGTGCTGGGATCAAAGACATGTGCCACCACTACCGCGTTTGTGTGTGTGTTTATGAGATCACTTAGTGATTTTTTAAAATTTCATATACTGTATTATTACTATTGAACATTAGTTTTTTCCTAGCTTCCTCCTTTCCTTTTGTCTTTGACATGATCTCATATAGACCAGAGAACTCTGTACATATAGCCTAGAACTCTGTACATAGCCCAAGCTTATTCAAACTTTTGAACTTCCTGTTTCAGCCTCCTGAATATTGAATGTTCATTTTTAAATAATTATTTAACTTATTTATTTATTATATCTGTGCATTGGTGCAAAGATGTCAGATCCCCTGGAACTAGAGTTACAGAAAGTTTTGAGCTACCATGTGGGTGGTGGGAATTGTACCCGGGTCCTCTGGAAAAGCAGCCAGAGCAGCCAGTGCTCTTAACCCTTAAGCCATCTTTCCAGCATTCTTGAATTTATTTTTATTTATTTTTGTCTATTTGTTTGTTTATGAGACAGAGCCTCACTATGTACTCCTGGCTATCATAAAACTTGCTATGTAGATCAGGCTGGTCTCAAAATTTCTATGCCTACCAAGTGCTAGGATTAAAGATGTGTGCCACAGCTGGACAGTGGTGGCACATGCCTTTAATCACAACACTCGGGATACAGAGGCAGGTGGAGCTCTGTTAGTTTGAGGCTAGCCTGGTTTACAGAGTGAGTTTCAGGATAGGCTTCAAAAGCTACACAGAGAAATCCTGTCTTGAAAAACAAATAAACAAACAAAGAAAAAACAAAACAAAAGAAAGACGTGCGCCACCATGCCTGGCTATAATTTCGTTATATTCTACCGAGACCTGTATCTTCATTTATTTAAAGCAACATGTTTGTACTCATGTAACAGGTATAAGGCTCTGGGTTCAATCCCAAGCAGTGGAAAATAAAAATAAAAATAAATTTGTTTACCTTTATCTCACAGATCAGTATTATAACAATGGCTTTAAAGTCATTGTTAAAGGGGGCTAGAGGGATGGCTCAGTAATTTATAGCACATGTTGCTGTTAAAGAGGAGCTAGGTTCAAATCCCAGCAACCAAGTTGCAAGTCAAAACCATCAGTAGCTCCAGTTCCAGGAGATTGTCTTTTGCCGTCTAAGGGCACCAGGCACGCACATGGTGCACACACATACACACAGGCAAAACATTCATGTACGCAAAATAAGCTAAATCTCAAAAGATAAAGCCATTGTTAATCTCAGCAACTGAGTCATCTTGATTTTGACATTTACTGAATGTCTTTTCTCTCAGAAACTAGTGTTTTCTTGGCTCTTTCTGCACCAAGTTTTGTTTCTGTTTTTGCTTGTGGTACTAGGAATGGAAGCCAGGGCTTCTCAAACGCTAGGCAAGAGCTCTAGAGTTATATCCCCGGGCCTGGTTTGGCTCAGATTTAAACTGTGTTTCATCTTCTGTACGCAGCTGTTCCACAAACAGCCCTGTTTCCAACGCCTTTGCCCAACTCCTTTGGGTTTGCTTCATCTACGGTTTACTCAGGGGTTAGTCTGGGTGGCGTGTGATATCATAGTTCAGTTCTCAAGGTCTTTGTGGTGTTGCTTTGAGGCTGACGAATGTTTGTCCAGTTTAGAGGTAAGCCTGGGATTCACGCTGTGTTCACACAAGATAAAAAGTTGCCTCCTCAAGCTCTCTTTGTGCTCACGTTGTGTGCTTTTCCGAGGCCCTAAAGATGGGATTTCTCAGAGTCTGTCCTCTTTCACAGTTTACAGCTCCTCAGAAAGCAGGGTTGATGGCATAGGTAATTCAGCCCTCTGAGAATTCTTTCGCTTGGTCTGGAGAGATGTTTCAGATTAAAAGCGCCTACGGCCAAACCTGACAATCAGAGGCCTATTCCCAGGACCCATCCGGAGGAGGGAGAGAAGCATCTCCAGAACTCTAACCTCTGGTCTCTACTGTGCAGTGTGCTACATGCTCCTTAAGAACTAAAGTGTAAATTAAAGTATTTTACGTATACATATTATATTTCAGAATATCTTCCCCGATACATTCTCCTCTCCCTCTTTTCTTCCCTCTTCCCATCCCCACTCCTCCTCCTTTTCTCTAGAAAACTTCTTAAAAAAAAAAGATTTATGCTAGGCAGTGGTGGCACAGACCTTTAATCGCAGCACTCAGGAGAGAGAGACAGGAGGATCTCTGTGAATTCAGGACCAGCTTGGTCTGCAAAGAGAGTTCCAGGACAGCTAGGGCTGTTATAGAAAGAAATCCTGTCTCCAAAACCAAAACCAAACCAAACCAAACCAAACCAAGGATTTACTTATTTTTAGTTTGTGTATGAGTGTTTTCCGTGCATGTATGTAGGCATACTGCTTGCATGTGCCTGGTGCCCATGGAGGCCTGAAGAGTTTCTGATCCCCAGGAACTGACGTTGTGGGTGGTTGCCAGGTGTAGTGGCACACATCTTTAATTCCAGCACTCAGGAAGCAGAGACAAGTGAATCTTTGTGAGTTCTAGCCTAGCTTGCTACATAGTGAGTTCCAGGACAGTCAAGGATATAGAGAGAGACCTGTCTCAAAAAAGAAGGAAGGAAGGAAGGGGAGAAGGAAGAAGGAGGAGAGTTCTGGACGGCTGTAACCTGCCGTGTGGGCCCAGCAACAAGGCTTGGGTTCCAGGCGAGAGCAGCAAGTCCTCTTAACCTCTAAGCCATGTTTCCAGCCTTTCTAGACAATCTCATTTCTACTGTTATTTAATCTATACATATAAGATTTTGTGTAGGAACTATAAATGAGAGGAAAAAGAATATTTATATTTTTCAGACTGATTAAATTTATGTAATATGTAATTTTTCCCTCAAATGTCATAACTTTATTTTCCCTTATGGGTGAAAAAAATTATATATAATATGTATACATATAATATCTATTTTCCTTATCCATTTCTGTCGTTTGAGACAGAGTTTCATGTAATCCAGGCTGGCTTTGAATTTGCTTTGCAACTGAGCCTAGTCACGAACTCCAGATCCTCTGCTTCGGTCTCCCAAGCTCTAAAATTACAGGCAAGTCAATTTTTCAAGTTTTCTGTTTTGCTTTGTTTTTCTGGAGATTGAATTTAGGGGTCTTGAGCATTTTTTTTCTGGCCGTCCCGGAACTCCGCATGTAAAGAAGGTTGGCTTCAAACTCTTAAAGATCGGCCTGCCTCTGCCTGAGTGTTCGGACTTAAGGTATGCGCCAACACGCCTAGTTTTTCAAGTTTTTTTTTTAAATTTGTTTGTGCAGTTTTGCACGTCACAGCGCTTATGTGGAGGTCAGAGGACAGCTTCGTGGAGTCAGTTTTCTTCATCCCCTAGTTCCGGGGACCAAGCCCCGGGTCCAGAGGGGCGTGGCTAGAGCCTTTATCTACTCAAAGCCCTCTCGCTTGCTCGCTCACTAGGCACGGAGGCGCGGACGGAGCCTGAAGAACGTTTGATCTCTCCTCCAGATCGGCCTCTTCTGGCTTGCTTCTCCGAGACCTCAGGTAATTCTTTTTCTTTTCTACAGAGACGTCCGGTTGCTAGAAGCAGGTAAGAGTGATTATTGTGGATTTATTCCTGTTTTGGTTGACACCAGAAATCATTGTTTCTTTTTTGAGTCGGAGAAACGGTAGACTTGGTCTTTGCATGCTTGTAAATTTTGCCTTGACTCTGAAAAGTGTGTTTACCTAGGTATACAACCTTTGGAGGCGAATAACTTTTTTTCCCGCTTTAAAATGTTCAGAGCTCTTCCCAATGGTTGGCGGTTAGCTGCTAATAATCTAACTTTTATTTCTTAGCGGTAAGGAATTTATCTCCTGTGGGATTGTTTGTTCATTTTTTTTTGGAGGCAGAGGCAAGTGAGTCTCCGTGAGTTCAAGGCCTGCTTGGTCTACACAGCAAGTTCCAAGTCGGCCGGGGCCTCTGCCTCCCACGTGCTGGGAATTAAAGCTGTGGGCCATCACGCCTAGCTTCTTGTGGTTTTAAAGATTCTCTTAGCATTTCTGTTTTGCAGTTTTGTTTTATTGTGTTAAACAAACAAACACATACAAACTTTGAAAATGGTCGGCGGAGGGCAATATCACCCATAGTATCCATAATATTCTTGGGAGAAAATCTCTCCTTTGTCTGTGTCTCTGTGTCTTTCTCTGTCTCTCTCTCTCTCTCTCTCTCTCTCTCTCTCTCTCTCTCTCTCTCTCCAGGCAGGGTCTTGCAATGCACTCCAGGCTGGCCTGGAACGCAGGATTCTCCCACCCCCCACTCCAGACCGCACTGAGATAGCAGAAGTGCGACATAGCGAGCGGCTCAATTACTGTCCCTTTACCCTGAGGTTGCTTTTGGACAGAGACTGTGGTTTGTGAAATTTGGGCTGCAGATCTCCAGTTTCTCCTAAATTCAAAGGCCTGGCTAATCTCCTTTTTATAGACAAAATATAGATTGTGAAGTTTTAAAATACAGGATGCGCACAGGATCTTCACCCGTGACCATCTGTCCTGCTAATGCCCGCTTCTTTTATTGGTTCGTGGAAAACTCTGCAGCCTTCACCAGTGTCCTGGATGACCTTTGCGTTTCGTTATTCTTTTTCAGATATTTCAAGTATTTTGAATAATTACTTTTGTGTGCACGTATGTGTAGCACATGCACGCCTGGTATATTCATATGTGTGCAGGTGTGTCTTCTGTGCATGACCACGTGGAGGCTAGAGCTCAACAGGTAGGGGCCCTTCCTCTCTCGATCTCCACATTGTTGCTATTAGTCTTTTGAGTGAGGGTCTCATTATGTGGCCTTGCTTTCCTGGAACTCATTAGGTAGACCAGGCTGGCTTGGAATTCACAGCCACCCGATCCCGACACCTGCCCTCTAAGTGCTGGGCTTAAAGACTCCAGCACTCTGCCTGGCTTCCATCTTAGTTTTTGAGTAGGTCTCTTGCTTGACTTGGAGTGTTGATCCAGTTAGACTGGCCGGCCAACAGCAAGCTCCTGCAACTCTCCTGCCTCCACCCAGCACAGCACTGGGGTTACAGCTCCTCATGCTAGTGCAGCAAGTGCTTTTGTCCACTGAAAAGGGGGTGTCCCAACCCCCCTTTTCTGATATTCAGATATATTTTATCCTAAAAAAAGGCACTTAGGGCCATCTCATCGACTCATTTGTCCTTCCTTCCTTTCTTTCTCTTTCCCTCCTTCCCTTCTTTTTAATTATCCACTTGTTTGTTTAATATTAATTGAATTAAAATACCAGGTTCTGTACTAGGCCTCGAAAAAGAACAATAAATAAAAGCTTTCCTCCAGGTTCCCTTAGCCTTTCCTGCACACTGTTCATCCAGACAAAACAGTTTCATGTCCTAGAACAGAGGCTTAAGGAACACGTGAAGCTGTAGCAAGTTTTTCACTTAGTTCATTTCTAGGGTTTTTTTGTTTGTTTGTTTCTGAAGGTTCTGTAAAGCTAGCCTAGCTACTTTCTTTCTATGAGAAATCCATTACAGAAATACTTAGAACCCTGGGCAGGGTAGTTAGGAGGTATTTCACAATGCTTATTGTCAGGTCAATGGAGAAATTGCTACAGGATTATCACTTTGGGGAAATGCTTTTTTGTCAGGCTGTGTTATCCCTATAATGCCTCCTGTTAAATGACATACTTGAGATAGAGTATCTAAAATGAATCTGAGTAATTTTTCAATCAACCTAACAACGTTTCAAATGAACATTTTAAATTATCTAATTTTTGTCTGTCTGAGACAGGGCCTCTCCATGTAGCCCGGGCTGTTCTGGAACGCAACTCTGTAGACCAGGCTGGCTTTGAATTCGCAGAGATCTTTCTGCCTTTGCCTCTTGAGGGCTGGGATCGAAGGTGTGCAAGGCTATGCCTAGCCCTAAAATATATGATTTTTGAGCCGAAACATTAAGCTGTAAGTTGTGTTTCTTCCTCTCTTCTGACATTTATTTGTTCCTTGGGGAGAGGTGGGCACGCGTGTGCTGCAGCATGAGGACAGCTTGCAGGATCAGTCCTCTCCTTCCAGCACGTGGGTTCCGGAGACCCAATTCAGGTGACAGGCTCAGCAGTAAGCACTTTTATCTACTGGATCATCGCGCTGTTTTTTTTTTTTTTTGAAAAGTCATTTTTAAAGCATGCAGGTGCCCTGTTCGGGGGAATAAGTACTTGCTGGCAAGCAAATGATTTGTATGATAATTTTGCCTCCACCGCATTTCCGTGAGTTGAACAATATTCCAAAATTTATTAGAGAAACTCATGTATGAAAAAAAATCTTTTAATCCCACCGCTTGGGAGGCAGATCTCTGAGCTCCGGGATAGCCTGATCTACACAAAGAAACCCTGTCTTGAAAAGTAAAAGAAAAAAATATTTTAAGCCACATAATGCTACATTAACAGGGGATATTCAACTTTTGTTAAGAGTTGAAGGGAATTCAGGCTACCGCATTGCAGAGTGCTTTCACAGACATAGATGACTGAAAGAAGCAAGCTTTAGAAATAAAGAATAATCGGTTCCTTTGGGGGAGGGGGCAACACGAGGGGAAAGAGCCTTTATTTTCATTGCTGTTGTTCACAACTTGAGTCGTGCTCTTCCAAGGAGGAGTCTCAGTAGGATAAAAATCCAAGAAATTAAGGGAAACACCATATGGTGAGCTGGAATTGAAAACATTTCTGTAAGCACATGGCTGAGAAAAACACGGCTGGAGAGTTGGCTCAACAGTTAAGCGTACTCGTTAGTCTTGCAGAGGACCCAGGTTTGCTTCCCGAAATCCGTGCGGTGACTCAGTTCCCGAGGTTCTCATACCTTTTTCTGACCCCCACACACCAAGCACTGAAGTGTCTGGCTACAGGCATATATGCAGGCAAAACACTCATACACATTTCAAAAATGAAACAAACTTAAATTTATTATTTTTTAGCTAGAACTATATCAGTTATCTGTTCCTGTTCAATAGTTCTACCACAGCGTAGAGGTTTGAGACACATGGCTTTTGCATGCTTCCTGTGAGCCAGGAGTCGGAACATGGCTTGCGCCAGGATGCTGATTTAAGGAGTGTCTGCACTGTCTGTTTTAGGGTCTCATAAATCTTCATGCACAGAGGGTGAAAGGGTGAATGTGGGCTTAGTGTACCTGAAGCCCTGGCTTCAATGTCCGACTCCCAATTCCCCGCCCCCCCCCCCCCGCAAAAAAAAACCAACAAGCCAGAAGCTGTCCCCAGTTTTTTGCCACATGGCCTCCTTCATAGTTAGTCTGCTTCTGTAAAGCCAGCAAGGGAGGAAGTCTCCCTACAAGAGGGACAGCCCATCATGTAATCATTATAAACATAATATAATCACGTATGTGTCCAGCTGAGGCAGGACTATTGCCAAGAATGTGAGGCCAGCCTAAGGGGGGAAAAAAAAAGACATGGTGACCTGAGTTCAATTCTGGAACCCACGTGGCAGGAGAAAAGGAGAAAACCAATTCCCACAAGTTGTCCTGTGACCTTCACACGCACGCACCAGGGTGTGCACACCCACAAACATACACACAAAAATGTAGAAAAAAAATCACAAAAGCCGCGATGGCGCACACATAATCCTACCACTAGAGAGATGAAAACCAAAACCAGGCCTGGGAATGTTGCAGTTGATAGAGTGTCGCCTAGCATGCACGGTGGCCTGGGCTCAATCTCCAGCACCTCATAAACCTGGAATCCCAGCTTTCTGGATGTTGAGGCAGGAGGATTAAAAATGCAGGGTCATCCTCAGCTCCACCGAGCTATGTGAGCTCCTATCTCAAAAGTAAAATAAAATAGCAACAGCAATATTGTACGTCCCATCACCTCTGCTATATACTACTGGTTAGATGAAAGGAACCAGTGGTTTGGGAGGTCCTCTTTCGGATTATGGGGGCAGCTGTAGAGTTTGTCTGCCCCAAATGCGTATGGGTTTCCCAGCTTTGTAATGAGTGTCACCAGTGCTTGGGTTGTTGTCTTTTAACTCGTTCTCTGTTAAGAGGAAGTTGGGTCCTCTGCAGAAACGGCTTGTTCCAGATAAGGAGGGAGGAAAGCACGCACAGAGCCAGGGGTAATTTTATGGTGCTGGAAATCAGTAACGTTCAAGCCAGACATGGTGGCGCATGCCTTTAATCCCAGAACTCGGGAGGCAGAGCTCTGGCAGATCACTCAATTAGAGGCCTGCAGGGGAGGGGGGGAGGGGAGAGAGAGAGAGAGAGAACAGAATCAGTAAGGTTCTCAAGGATGAACAGGGTTGTGTTTCATTGGACAGTCATGATATTTATAGCATATAAAGGCTAATGGTGGCAATGAAATGAGACAGATTGAATTTACATGAAAATTCACGGCCAAATCATGATGTTCAACTTAGGGAAGGTCTGAAAATATTTGTTAGTATCTAAAGAAGATATTGGGGCCAGGGAGATGGCTCAGTGGGTAAAGTGCTCGCCGTGCAAGCCTGCCACCCTGAGTGCTATCTATCCCTGGGATCCACGTGGCCAGAGAAGTGAGTCTACAAAGCCGTCCTTTGACTGCCACATGCTCAGGGAGGCATGCCCCGACCCACGCCCACAGACACCATGTGCTCACGGTCACAGTAAATAAGCTTGTTAAAAGAAATAGATTACATTTAACTGCTGATGGGGCTAGAAAACTGGCTCAGCAGTTAAAGAGCACTGGCTGCTCTTCCGAGGACCCTGGTTCAGTTCCCAGAACTCAAATGGCAGCTCAGAACTGTCTGTGGCTCCAGTCCCAGGGGATCTGATACCCTCTTCTGACCTCCAAAGGTACCAGGCAGGCACATGGTGTACATACATACATGAGAGCAAAACACTCATAGACACAACATAAAGAAATCTTAAAAAAGTTAATTCATCTTAAAAAGCCAGGTATGGTGGCTCAGGTCTTTAAGCCCAAAGCCAGCCTGGTCTACACAGTGAGTTCCAGGACAGCTAGGACTATATAGAGAGACCCTGACTCCAAAAAAAAAAGGTTAATTAAAAATGAAAGTTAAAGAAGTTAACTATTTGCTTGTAGGATTTAGCTCAAAATAATATAGGACTAATGAAGCAGATAAGAGCTTGTAAAAAATTAAGTTAATTATTTACTGTGAAAAGTGGTCATTAATAATGCAAAATTAAGCTTTTTATCCAGCCTTCCCAGAATGTTATATATATTTTGTCAACTAAATATCACTAGACAATAAGGAGAAGCTGTACTCAGGTAAAATCCAACTAATAAATGTGGAAAGGATGGTGGATTTAGCAAAACACAACAAAGATTTTTAAAGTTTTTAAAAAGCTTCATGTGTGCGTGTGGGACTGCATGCACACAGACCACGTGCGTACAGGCGCCCAAACTTCAGAAGAGGCCCTCGGATCCCCTGGAACTGCAGTGAAAGGCAGTTGTAAATTGTCATGTGAGTCTTGGGAAAGCAGCTCCAGTTCTCTGGAAGAGCAAACACTCTTTAGTTACTGAGCCAACTCTCCAGCCCCTGTCCCTCATACGCTTTAATGAAATTATTAGGATAATGATAATTTTCACGTTGGTCATTAGATTCAGACATGATGACCAACTGTTGTCTAGTGAGGAACTTGGTGTGACAGTGCATGTGCGCACTCCTAGAACTCAGGGAACAGGCAGTTGAATTAAGAATCTGAGGCTGAGCCGGTGGTGGTGGCGGGGCAGGGGCAGGCGGATCTCTGTGAGTTCGAGACCAGCCTGGTCTACAAAGCGAGTTCCAGGACAGGCTCCAAAGCAACAGACAAACCCTGTCCTGAAAAACAAACAAACAAAAAGAGTTTGAGGGCAATGAGAGACCAAAAAAAAGCAAGGGCTGACCGGCTCATACTTGTAAGCCCAGTTTTGGGGAGGCAAAGGCAAGAGGATTGCTGTGAGTTTGAGGCCAGTCTGGGCGACTCAGTGAGTTCTGGTGTAGGAATCAGCCTGCACGCCTATCAGCAGATGAATGAATAAAGAAAAGGTGGCATAAACACACAATGGAGGTTTCTCAGTGATAGCAAAGGGAATTTGTCAGGTGTGGTGGCACAGGCCCGTAAGTCCAGCACTCGGGAAGCAAAGGCAGACAGATCTCTGTGATTCAAAGCCAGCCTGATCGACATAGCGAGTCCCAGCCCAGCCAGGGCTATGTAGTGACACTTATCTCAAACGGAAAAAAAATATAGTTAAATATTATATTTTTCAAGTGATGTGAAACGTCACATTTTTTAGCTCAGTGTAAAGTATAATTGTCTCATTTAGTCAGCATTTTCTTTTTTGTACTAAATCAGAAAATTCTGACTCAGAGTTATACATTTAAACAAACACACAAACAAAAGAGAGGAAATTTTGGGGGTCAGAAATTTCTTCCGTATGCTGGATTGAATGGGGACTCATAAATGGAGAAGTCATTTCTTCCATCCAGTGTGGCCCCAGACACTAAAAATGTAAAGTTTCATACTGAAATTCTGCCATGTTGACTATTTTACCTTAGGAGAATGGAGATTACTGTGAGCAGCATCCCCCAAAGGTATGCTTCCAAAACGTGGGAAACATTTTGGTAATTATAGTGATTAACAGGAATCTCCTGACGAGGGTCTCCTAATGAGCAGTGGGCAGGAGCCAAGAATGTCGCGTTTCTGACTGCATGTGACATTCCTAAAGATTTTTTTCTACACCTTCATGCTTTCCAAATATTCCCCCGACACACATGTATTTTAAAGGCCTACCTGTAATTATCGTTCCAAAGCCCTTGTTTTCTAGCTCTAAAATTGCGTTAAAGAAAACTAGGGAGCACGCTCACAAAGCTCCGTGTCATTCTAGAATGGGGCCACAGGGTGCTTCTCTGTATAACTGCAGTTGTAGCGTAAGCATAACTCAAAGTAGTTTTTGTATGGCTTGAATGTACACGGAATTTTCCAGGAATGGAACTCCTATGTAAATTGAAAGGAGTGTGGAGCAGTGTTTTGTTTGGAACTTTCCCAAGAATGGCTTAATGCTTTTGAAAAACCACACCAATGACATCAATGCCATTTATGGGCTGTGCTGAATATCTTTCCTGACCCTTCCAGACACTTTCTATCCTTCTGTGTCACAGAAAGGGGCTGTGACTGACAGGATTCCCTACCCTCCATCTTCTGTGAGGCATGGACGGATCCAAGATCTGGAAGATGGACGGCGGATGAGTTAGGGTTCTTAATATAAGCGGCAAGAGCTAGGCCAAGCATGCCTAGCTCTTTTCCATCACCATGTGATTGCATTGTGTCGATTTGGTTCCCAGGGTGGGTAGAAAGCACGAGTCAGCTGTGGGGCATGAAGAGGTAGGTAGTTCTGATGCCCGTTGCACTTAAGGCAACAAGACTATTTCTCCTTTAATCCACATTTATGGCTTTCTGGAAGTTTCCCATGAGCAGCCAACAGAGAAAGGGTACAGACCTACCAACCATCAAACGATCACAGCAGCTGCATTCGAGGCCCTGCGGGGCAGTGGAGGAGGGAGATAGTTCTGGGGCAGAGCATTAGTCAGAGGACATCTTGTCTGCTTCGGGTAGAAGTGGAGACAGCCTAGTTTCTCTGGGGGCATATTGCTGGAGATACAATCCTGTGTGAGCTGGGCTGCCCCTGTTTTTCTTTTTAGGGTATGCCAAGAATGCAAAGCCAGGACAGGGCTATTATACCTGAGTTGCATTGCAAGGAGCTGCCTGGGGGGATAGGTGCTATCTCCTTTTGGGTCAAAGAGCAGGATTGCTAAAAGATGCCAGTTCCTTAGGCCAGTGTTCTTTGGGTTATGATAATAAGCACTGTGACCACAGCTTGCACGCACGCACGCACACACACACACACATGGCAATAGGATAAGATAATTTCTTGGTCTCTTAAATATCTTTGAATTTATTTCCAGAAAAGAGGTCTGGAACGCAGAGCTTGTGACTTCTTTTAGAAATGTAACTTTGGCCTTAAAAAGCCTGTAATTCTTTTTTTGTTTGTTTCACTTAATAATCTGTTTCTCTGGTAATGATATTTAATTTGTTTGCACAGTCTAAAAGCTTATGAGTTTTCTTAAATAGCCAAGTGAATTGAAAATTTATCTGACACAAAATGTATATGCAAATATTTATAGCAGCTTTATTCATAAAAAATTAGAATCAATGCCAAGCATGGTAGCATATGCCTACAAACCCAATTTTAGGGAGGCTAGGGCTGGCTAATCAAGGCCAACCTGATCTACATAATGAGTTCAAAGCTAGCCTGAGCTACTTACCAAGACCATTAAAAAACCCAACAGAATTCTGGACAATCATGTCTTATTGGCCTGGAACTCTCTGTGTAGACCAGGCTGGCCTCCAACTCACAGAGATCTACCTGCCTCTACCTCCTGAGTGCTGGGATTAAAGGCGTGAGCCACCATGTTCTATAACATGGATAAATTTTAAATGCAGTTTGTCAGGGTAAGAAGCCAGACATAAAAGAGTTAAAATAAGGGCCGGGCGGTGGTGGCGCACGCCTTTAATCCCAGCACTCGGGAGGCAGAGGCAGGCGGATCTCTGTGAGTTCGAGGCCAGCCTGGTCTACAGAGCTAGTTCCAGGACAGGAACCAAAAGCTACGGAGAAACCCTGTCTTGAAAAATCCAAAAAAAAAACAAACAAAAAAAAAAAGAGTTAAAATAATTGTAAGCTTCCTTATATGTGACATTTTGGAAAAGAGAGAGAGAGAGAGAGAGAGAGAGGAATAGGTGTTCATTTCCTAGTGCTCCATAACCAAGCACCACCGCAGACTGAACAAGGTTTAACAACTTCAGGATCTGCTTCGTTAGACTTAAGGCAAGGTATTGGCAGGGGCTTGCCTTTGCTAGCTTGGAGGCCATCTGCACTCCTTAGCTGAGTCCTTCCATACCTTACAAGACCCTCTGGTACTCAGCCTCACATCTTACTTCCTCCTTCCCCTTCTCAGTCTTATTTTTAAGTATTCGTGTCATTACATTTAGGGCCTACGTGGAAAGATAGCACCGGATGATTTTTTTTTCTCAATGTCCTTGATAGAATCACATCCTGTAAAGTTCTTTTGCCCTATAAGGCAACTCGCCCAGGTTTCTGATAGTAGAGTATGGGTATCTCTGTGGGCCATCATTCAGTCTAAAACGGGAATGAAACAGAGCAATGGTTACTAGGCCTTGGGAAATAAGGAAGAGTTGAGGCCATCATGGACTTTACTAGAACCATGGCTGATACATGACAAGTGTCAAAACCCAGAGAAAGGCACAGCAGACAACTCAAACAGAGCAAATGTTACTGCCTGAAATTTAAAACACAAAACAACAAAAACAAAAGACCCAAGCAGGCCATTCCTGATTCCAGGACAGAATGCAGAGTTCAATAAAAGAACAGGAAAATAGTATCATAAGCAGAATAAGTTGAAGAGACCTGCTGCCCCACGTGGGAGTACAATAGATAGATACGCTACTAAGAGAGGGGTGGAGAGCTCATTCTGCTTCTTTCAAGAAGCTCAAGAAATCTGGTGTGCAGGTACACCCTTGTAATTCTAGCACTCAAGAAGTGGAGGCAGGAGGATAAGTAGTTTAAGGTCATCCTCAGTACAAGTTTGAAAACCAGCTTGGGCTACGGGAGGTCCCGTCACCCTGTCTAAAAAGAAAGACAGCACAAAGGAAGGAAGAGGAAAGTAGATTCTACAGAAGCTGGATTTCAGGCAGTGGTAGAGGGTGGGAGGCCATTTCCTTCCTCCTCTACCTTGGGACAGAAGTTCGACTGTGTGCTTGTCAGACAATGGTACTCAACCCTGACCATTCCCACTCTAGTCTGCTCTTGAGGTGGATTACACACCAGGAGGGACAAGACAAGCTAGGAAGCCTAGGGCCTGACAGCCCTCTCAAGGCCCATCTTGTAAAGCGAACGTGTCCCTCTGGAAGAGGTAGACCACTGTTTCTCTGCTCTCCACCCAGTTCAAGCGTGGTGATACAGAGGAGAGAGATAGCTCAAGAGAACAAAAGACCACTTGGTCTTCGAGGCCTGCATTGTGAAACAAAGCATGGTCATTGGGGGAAAAGATGGCCATCTTGGCAGTGAGCAGTTAAAAGAGGGCCAGGAGCTCCACGGTGTTCGTAGTGGAATGATATACCTTATAGAAGGTTAAAAGAGATAATATAGGAGAGACAGCAAAGAACTCTCCTGGCATAGGAGCAAGCTTCAAAGTTGGTCAATAGTGCTGTCCCTGAAAAGGAGACTGCTCGGATTGTGGCATTTATGCTTCGTGATGTATCAAAAATAGAGCAATCAGCTACAAATCGGTGGAGCCCACCGGCTGGGGGTGAGCCCACCGGCTGGGGGTGATACCATTTCCGGTAGGGCAAGCTAGATGAGTCAGAGAGAACCTAGCTGTAATGCGGGTGCTTCTGGAGGCTGTGATGTGTGTCCAGGGTTGTAGCCTCTGAGGAAGACATCAAAGGGCTCTGTCCTGTGCAGGAATCTCAGACTCACTGAACTAAGCCAGTCAAATGACCAAACAGCGGGCCGTGGGAGGTAGGGGAGAGTCAGCATCCAGATTTGCTCCAATATCTCTAAAACATCCGGTTGTCAACAACAAAGCACAAGATACACAAACAAAACAGAACAGGACCCACATGGGGGGAAAAAGCCAGTCACTAGAAATTGCCTTTTTGGGTCGTCTTAATCTGTCTTTTTTTCTTATAATGAAACACCAGAAAGTAGATAATTTACAAAGAGCAAAAGGTTGTTTGGCTCCTAGTTCTAGAAGTTGGGAAGTTCAAGACCATGAAGCTAGCTAGCATCTGGTAAGGGCCTTCTTGCTGTACAATCCTATGGTAGAGAGCCTCGCAGGATGAGACATAAACAGGCGTCAGCTGAAGCCATCCTAACTCTTCTTATGAGAGCCCTACCCTGATGACTTTACCTAATGCTGGTTTCCCCCCCAGATACCCGCAACATGCATTTAGGCATTACATTTCCAGGACAGAAGCACATTGGCAAGGCAGGTCCCCCAGAAGCAGCTTTTTCTGCTGCCTTACAGGATGGTTTTCCTTGTAATAAAAAAATTGCTAGCAAATGCAGCTGCGTGTAGGCAGTCAGGTCTCCCTGGAATGTCAAGTCTTTCATTCTGGAGATACCACCTTCTGAAGCTCAGGGCGCTCTTCTTTGTAAACTACCATTCCTGCTCTGAGCTTTGGAACAATAAGTGCCCCTATCTATGCTGGCGCCAGCTCTGTATTCTCCGCATCGCTCATCTCTTTCATCATCTCCCCTCTGCCTCAGAAGGCTGCAGCTCCTCCAGGCTTGGCCCTAGGCACAGTATTCATCACAAGAGTGGTGGACTCCTTGTGCTGGCCCAACATTCCTGGGTCTCTGTGGCACAGGCGAGGCAGCTAAGCAGCCCCAGGCCACATGAGGGAAGGAGTTCTGGTTCTTTCCAGACCTCCATTATCTCTGTAGCAGCAGCTGCTGGCAGGTAAGTGTGTGTGAGTCACCGGTGACAAGACTCCATGCTTGGTGGGGTGGGAGAAAAGCCAAACTCTGCAGGATCCCAGAACCCCTTGCTGCTCAGAGCAGCAGCTACCTGGGGCCTCTCTGTGGGAACTGGCTACAAGGACACACCCACCCTCAGGCCCAGACTGGACCCTCTGCGTTCCAAGAGGCCCCTTTACAGTGGCCCAGGACTGTGTGAGCATCCAAGTGTGTGGCGATCTGCTCCAGAGCACAGGCTCTGCTCCCTTCTTAATCCTTGTTTTTCTACCCAGCCAGTTATCTCCCAGTAAAATCTCCAAGGGCCTGGGCAGACCAAATCGTGGACTGCGCTCTCTCTCTCTCTCTCTCTCTCTCTCTCTCTCTCTCTCTCTCTCTCTCTGTGTGTGTTGATTTTCATGTGAAATTCCCCCTAACATGGTGGTACTATAGAAAACCCGCTCCATTGCCAGGCACCTAGGAGTCTTGTATGTACAATTCATTCAGACTTCATTGGAATTTTAATTTTGCTCTGTCAGGCTCCTGCTGTGTCCTTGGCTTGCCTCACCTTTGCCAGAATTACAAAACTTTCCACAGTTCTGCCAGCTGCTTCTTCCTGTTTTGTTCTCAATTTGGGGGTGTTTATTTCTTTTGCTTAATGTCTGGATGCTAAGAGAAATAAGTAAGCAGAAAACATTTGTGGTTCATTCAAGACAGGGCACCATCCAAATTTTTTCCATATGATACTCTCTGACTGAGAATTCTTATGTCTTGTAATTAGTGACTTTTTTTTTGCCTTAAAGTGTAATGTTAAATTATCACTTATTTTAGCCTTTTTTTTTGACCTGCTATGTGTAGCCTTTAGCTGTCCTAGAACACTATGTACATGTAAGACCAGGCTAACTCCCACTCACAGAGATCCATCATCCACTTGCCTCTGCTTCTCGGATGAAAGGTATGTACCATCACGCCTGGCTTTACATGCTGGGCTTTATTTTAGCATCTATGTATTGACTATATCAGGTGCAAGGATGGAGGAGTCTTTCTTTAAAACCTGGTTTAATTTTCAAGACCTGATTGGGCCAAAGTTGTTAAGTGAAGGGCCGTTATGTAAGTTAGTTAAATATTATGCTATGCTGTGCACACGCTGCAAAGGCATGCTGTCACCTGTGTAGCTTCTGTAGTGTGCCCGCCAGTGGATTCCTTGTTAGCAGAACTTGACAAGATAAAAGGGAATGTGTTTTAAAACTTTTTTTTTTCTGAGACGAGGTATCACAGTATCTCCCCACTGATTTCAAACTCCGATTCCTTTGAGTGGTATTCATGTGCCGCCTGGCCTGTTTTCTAGCATTTGATGAACATTTTATGCCACTATCTTGAATAGTAAGTTCGCGGCCTATTTTTTTTAATGTCATTTGAAAATATCACCTCTCAGGGCTGGACAGACAGATCAGCAGTTAAGAGCACTGGCTGCTCTTCCAGAGGACCTGGGTTCAATTCCCAGCACCCACATGGCGACTTAGAACTGTCTGTAGCTCCAGTTCCAGGGAATCTGACACTCCCACACAGACATACATGCAGGTAAAACAACAATGTACATAAAAAAATAAATGAAAGCCGGGCGGTGGTGGCGCACGCCTTTAATCCCAGCACTCGGGAGGCAGAGGCAGGCGGATCTCTGTGAGTTCGAGACCAGCCTGGTCTACAAGAGCTAGTGCCAGGACAGGCTCCAAAGCCACAGAGAAACCCTGTCTCAAAAAAAATAAATGAATCATTAAAAATACTTTATAAAGGGCTGGGGAGATGGCTCAGAGGTTAAGAGCATTGGCTGTTTTTTCCAGAGGCCCTGGGTTCAATTCCCAGCAAACACATGGTGGCTCACAACCTGTCAGATCTGGTGTCCTCTTCTTGCCTGAAGGCATACATGCAGAACTTTATAAAAATAGTACCTCTCAAGGACTTAAACTAATGAAAAGCAAATAAGAAAAAAACAGATTTGTATTCTGGTCAAAAAATAATTTATCTTGAGTCTGGAGAGATGGCTCAGCAATTCAGAGCACTTTTTGTTCTTGTAGGGGACCCAGGTTCAGTTCCCAGCATGCACATGGTAGCTCAAAAGCACCCATCCCTCCATTTCTAGGGAATCTGCCACTTATTTTGACCTCCGCAGGCACCAGACACACATGTAGTGTACATAAACACATTCAGACAAGAGACAAAATGAGATAAATATTTTTAAAATTACCTTAAATGATATTTTTTCTAATGTCTTGTTTTTATTCTAGTTTATACAAATAGTGTATAGTAGATTGGGGTTTTGTTTTGCTTTGTTTTGGCTTTTGTTTTTTTGTGCAAACCCCAAACTCTGCATTGCTTTGTCTGATGTCAAAGAGCTCTTCAGATCTCCACCTCCTTCCAGCCTTGTTGATTGTGATACACTTCTTTCTCTTGGGCTGGTTCCACTCCCCGTTAGCAGCTCTCCTGGGCAGGTGTCCCACAGCGCTGGCATCTCCACCATCTTGGGGGTCTCCAAGGCAATCCAGGCTTCACCTTCACAGCTTCATGCAGTGGCCTTTCTGGGCTTCATGCAGGGGCAGCCCTGACACACACATGACCTCAGTGACTTCCCTTAGTTGCTGGGGAAGATTCCATAGCCCTTTTCTTCTGGTCTTGACTCTAAAGCCAGAACCACAAGGCTAAACCCTCCAAGTTCTGCTGCCTGCTGGGGCTGGAACATGGCCCTCTAGTTCGGTTATATCGTCACATACTTCACTTTCTGGTTCTGATGCCTTCCTTCACTGCTTAAACTTTCCTTAAATTCCTTTTCACTAAGACTTAAAGGGAATATAATCTAATATAATAAAAGGGATTTTCTTAGGTGAATGGGGTCTTGCCCTGATGTCACCATTCCCTTTATTCCGTCTAGCATCATGATTTTCATTAAATGCTTTTTATCCTCAGGCACTGGGCTTAGCTCCACTACACTTCCTGGTGCTCTTTTCTCCTCAAACTGTACATTTTGAGGTTTTTTTTGTCCAGCTTGCTCCTTTTCATTGTAGACCTGCGTGAGAGTGACCACTAGTAACTATGTGACCCAGCCAACACTAGCCTGTCTTAAAATCTCTCCTGCCAATGATATTAGTTTATCCTCAGGCAGAGTTTTCGGACGAGGGCAAACAGCAGCCACATTTTCTGCCAGAATATCACAAGAATGGTCTCTAAGTCACTTAACTAATACTCTTCCCCTCTGAAACCTCTTGAGCTGGGTCCTCTTAATCTGCATTGCTCTCAACACCACTGTCTTCCACACGCCTGCTAGGATGACCCATTAAGCAGCACTGAATGCATTCAACTGCGTTCCTAATACAAAGTCTCAGTGTTCACGTTCCACCAACAAACAGTGTGGTCAGGCCTGTCACAGCAATACCCTTCTCCCTGGTCCCAACTTCTGTCTTAGTCAGTGTTCTTTTGCTGTGAAGAGACACCATGACCATGGCAACTCTTTTAAAAGAAAGAATTTATTTGGGGGCTGGCTTGCAGTTTCAGAGGTGTAGTCCATTATCATCATGGCAGGAAGCATGGTGGCATGCGGGCAGACATGGTGCTGGAGAAGTAGCTCAGAGCTACAAGCTACATCCAGATTCTTAGGTAGGGAGAGGGAGAGGGAGAGGGAGAGGGAGAGGGAGAGGGAGAGGGAGAGGGGAGAGATTGGGCCTGACGGGCTTTTTGTTTTGTTTTTCAAGACAGGGTTTCTTTGTAACCTTGGCTGTCCTGGAACAGCGCACTCTGTAGACCAGGCTGGCATCTAAGTCACAGAGATCCACCTTCCTCTGCCTCTCAAGTACTTTTAGAATCTCAAAACTCACCCCCCAGTGACCCACTTCTCCAACAAGTTCACATCTCCTACTCCTTCTAATCCTTTCAAACAGCTCCACTCCTGATGACCCCGTGGGGGCCGTTCTTATTCAGACCACCATACAAGGTATCACTATGTGTTCCTGGATGTCCTGGAACTTGCTCTGTAGTCCAGGCTGGCCTCAAACTCACAGAGCTCTGTCTGCCTGCCTCCTGAGCTCTAGGATTAAAGGCCTGTCCTACTACTCCTGGATGGATTTTTTTAAAAAACTAGTCTTTCACTACAGGTGGCTTGTGCCAAGTACAACCTCTGGTTCAAAGAGATAAATCATATTTGGTATGAATGATATGCAAACAATCTTGGCCTCCCTTGCTGGGCTCTCTTCCTTTTCTCCCCCCTCCACCTTCCCCTGCACTGTTCTCTCTTTTCTCCCCCCCCACAGGATCTCTTTACAGTGCCCTGGATGGCCTCTAACCTCTGGGTTAAAGCTATCCTTCTGTTCCGGATTCTTCAGTCCCTGTAACTACTGACGCAAATCCAACATCCGACTTCGTAGGGACATTTTAAAACACACCTAAATAATGACGTTAAAAGAAAGAGACTCAAAGGTCTGTGAAATAGTTCATCAGGTAAAGGTTCTTGCCGCTAAGCCTGACAGAGTTCAATGCAAGTAAGCTGTCCTCTGGACTTCCTCATGTGCGCTATGGTGTGCATGCGTCTCTCTCTCTCTGTCTCTCCCTCTTTCTTTTTCTGTCTCCCCCTCTTACATACATACACCCAACACACACACACACATACACACACACCACAGTTAATTAAAACGGGAAAAACTTCTGAAATGTTTAATGCTCGACAGCAACAAAACAATCCGTCAAAGTTTGAGTGATCCAGGTAGAGGTACTGAGAAGGAAGTTGGTTTTACCTGTGTACTTTAGAGAAAAGAAAGTGTAATGAGTCTTTTTCTGTCCTGCCATTCAGCTCCCAAATAATGACACAGAGACTTCTTATTAATTATGAAAGCTTGGCCTGTAGATTAGGCTTATTCCTAAAATAACTTAAGTTAACCCATTTCTATTTATCTATGTCTTGACATGTGGCGTTACTTCTCTTCCATCTTGCACTTCCTGTTTCCTCTCCTTGTCTCCTGACTTCTTCCCGTGTGCCTAGATTTTTCCTCTTACTTCCACTCTCTCCCTGGAAATCCCACCTCTACCTCCTGCCCTAGCTATTGGCCCTTCAGCTTTTCCTTACCTCAATCACAGCAACACACCTTCACCCAGCGTCCAAATATCCCACAACCAGAAAGCACTGAGAACATATGATCTAACTGTTCAGAATAAGAAGATGAAAGGTAAGGCTTAGTTCTTTTTTTTTTCAAAGAGCCCTCAAAACACAGACATTTAATACTATTTAACTGTATTTCCATCCCACAAAGTAATCCCATGGTGGCGGAAGGTGCAGGGTTGGCAGGCATCCATGCCAAACTCGACACGTGCTTCTTATCTGCATCCCCCAAGTAGCACTGTCAGGCTGCTGCCATGTCCAGGCCATCAGACAATGGCGCAGAGCCCACGAGAGCGCAGACATCATGTTTTAAAGAGCCCTGAAGAGGCACTTAACCTATCTTCCCCAGTTCTGTTGGTAAGAACACAGTCGTCTGGTAAGCTGAGCGGCTGCGGTCCCATTGCCTCTCACCCCCGCAGGACAACGAGTGGAGACAGGAACCAAATCTTGAAGTTGTGCTTTATTCAGAGGCTTTGAGAAGGCAGCAGAGCAACACACTTAAGACAAGACAAAACAAAAAACCAAAACAACCCCTGCCTTCCACCATCAGCCAGCCGTGGGCTATAGGGGGAGGGGAGGCAGAGGCAGTCAGTGAATCTCTGCAGACCTCAGTCTTGGCCCTCTGGTTAGGCGTTGAACCACACTTCGGAGACTTGTGCTGACCACGCTTCTCTTGTTATCAGCCTGTGTGCTCTTCCCTCGCCCTGTGGATGTCTGAGCTCAGGTACTTGAAAGGCTGAGTCCACTTAGCTTCTCCCGATATCAACATCTGGGTTGGGGGAGGTGGGGGGGAGATAATGCGAAACAAGGCAACAATGAACAGCGGATACTTTCTAAGTTATTAATAACATGTATATGCAGATTCCTTTTTATAATATTGAGTACAAATGTTCCTTTATAATACAGAATACAGTGGCGCTCCCGCCCTCCCTCCTCTACTATATTAATGTGGTGACAGCTAGTGGCAAAGGGGACCAGGAAGTGTATAATTTAGCTAACGCCCTATGTCTAATTAAAATTCCCTTATTATGAAGGAAAGGGAGAAATACACTGGGGAATAAATTCAGACCGAATTGAATAAAAGCAGAATGCTGGCGCTAGAGAAAGGGCTCACTTATTAAGAGGACCCAGGGTCACTACCTAACGCCCACGCGGGAGCTTTTAACTAACAGTAACTGCATTTCCATTCAATCAGACACCCTCTTCTGGCCTCCCTGAGCTCTCGATGCACACATGGTGCAGAGACATAACAGCAGGCGAAACACCCACGCACATAAAATAAAATACAAAAAAAAAAAAAAAAGAATTAAGGCATACCTTGCTTCTCTTTCTCGCCTGCAGGCTATTTACAACACAAAGATCCTAAAGACAATTCAAGCCTATTTCCTGAAGGCTTATTTTTCTCATGAAGGTGATGTAGTTGAGCTTCCAATCCCTGGGAACAAAGGCCCAAATGAAGAGTAGAAAGAGTCCAAGGTGTGTGTGAGTGTGTTGATCTTTTGGAGGCATCTGCTTGAAAACCATGGAAACCGCACCCAGCACTCAACTTTCTCCACTTGCCCAGCCCCAGTTCTTATGAAGCGTATATTAAAGAAAAGAACAGCTAGGTAATGGAAAAACTAAGTCAGCAGTTCGAGTGTGTTCCTTCTTGATTTTTGAGACATGGCCTCATAGAACCCAGGCTGTCTTCAAAGTTGCTATGGAGCTTACGATGATCCTCCTGCCTCCACATTCTCAGTGCTGGGATTACAGGCATGCACCACCACGCATGGCTCGGGAAATGTAAAAGTTCCATCTAAGTGGTCTATAAATTCAACGTAGTAAAAAAAAAAACCCATCAAAGTCAAGGGTGGTGGTGTACACCTGTAATCCCAGTGAGCAGAGAGGATACTATAATTAAAACCTGCATCATCAGTGAAAGTACATCAGGGCCTTAAGGGCACCTCAGATCACTGAGAGCATTTGGTAATTAAGCTTTAGGTGATTAAGCACCAGGCATTTTGCACTAAAAGCCTATCTTGCTGTGTTACTTTTGATCATTGTTTTGGTGTTAGGGATGCTACAACCCTGGGCAAAAGGAATAAAAAAGATCAGGTGTTTGCCCTTGGGGATGTCAGTAAAGAGGCTGTGGAGCAGAGAAAATAGTCTTAGAAAGTCTGGTATCCTGCTGCAAGCTGGCAGTTCTAGCACTTGAGAGGATGAGGCAGGAGGATCATGAATTTGATGACAGCCTGGGCAAAATTCAGGACGAAAATAGCAAGACCCTGTCTGTCTCAACAAACCAAATTAAACCATACCAAGCCAAACCAAAATACAAGCTTTTAGAAACCATTCGGATGTACTGTAAAATTTGATGAGGTAGTTTAGTTTGTTTCTGTTTTTATGTGTGCACCAGGGGCATGCAGTTCTGATAGAAGCCAGTAGACGGAGTAATATCACCCTGGAACTAGAGTACGGGTGGTTGGGTGTGAGTCTCCACGCAGGTGCTGGGAATTGAACCCAGGTCTTCTGGAAAAGCCAACCAGTGCTGTCTCCTCAGGTCCTTGGTGAGCTATTTTTAAGTTTTACATAGAAATTGTAAGATGATCCAAGATAATCCTGAAAAATGACAGAGAGATTGAGGTGGCGAGGGACCTGATGAAACAGAATAAAGGCATAATAACGATATAGTCGTCCTGACCAGATGGTTTTCATGTAGGAATACATGAGCAGGTTATTCTGTCAGAAGAGTGAGTGCAGGCTCATTCTCACGTGCAGATGATGAATTACAGAACTGAGGACATGGTAGAATCCCCCCTTGGTTTACACAAGGCTCAAGGTTCACTCCTCAGAACACAAACACGCAACTCCAACAACAACAAAAACTATGTGACACAGTGGGTGCTATAAACCAATAGGGAAAGGATCCGTTTAGTGATTTTTATAGAATTGATTTTATACCTAGAAAGAACTGAAGTGGAATCCTTATTTTATACCATACACAAAAATAGATTTAAGGTAGTTTTCTTTATATTTCTACCTCATTTATTCATTTATTGCATGTGTGCATGCATGCACTATCATGCATGCCATGTCATATGCGGCATGTTGGTGGCCACGGGGCAACTTGAGGAAGTTGGTTCTTTCCTTCTACCGCATGGGGTCTGGGACTGAATTCAGGTTGTCAGGCTTGGTGGAAAAGGCCTTAACCTGACGAGCCATCTTATTGACTCAATATAAGATATTTTAAGGACTTAAAAAGTTTCTTTATTTCTTTGCTTTGCCTTTTGCTTTTTGAGACAGGGTCTTGCTATGTAGCCCAGGCTGGCCTTGATTTCTCTGCCATTCTCTTGCCGTGGCTTTCTAAGTGCTAGGATTACAGATAGGTACCATTATGTCTGACTTCAAAATATAAATTTAGGGGCTGGAGAGATGGCCTAGTGGTTAAGAGCACTGGCTGTGTTTCAAAGAACCTGGGTTCAGTTCCTGGCACCCACATGGCAGCTCCCAGCTGTCTGCAACTCCAGTTCCGGGACTTCTGACATACTCACACAGGCATACATGCGGGCGACACACCAATGCACATGAAATAAAATTTAAAAATGTAAGTTTACTAGGAGAAACAATGGGAGCCAATACGTACGATCCTGTGAAAGATTTCTTAGAGAAGACACAAGAGCACAGGCTCTAAAGGAACATTAGCAAATTGATGTACGATGTGTACTCTGCGACGATGCTATGCTTTACCTTAAAGCCAAAGCAAGTGAAGCCTCTGAGAGCGCTTGGCATATATATATATATATATATATATATATATTACATATTTTGTATATGTATACATTCATATACACACATACATACAAACATATGTTCTATTTTTTGTGTAGGAGTGTTTTGCCTGCATGTATATATGTATACTACTTGCATGCCTGGTGCCCAAGGAAGTCAGGAGAAGGCATCAGATCCCCTGGATCTGGAGCCATAGATGGTTGTGAGCCCCCATGTGGGTACTGGGGATAGAACTTGGGTCCTCTGAAAGAGCAACAAATGTGTGCCAGGAGGTGGTGGTGCGCACCTTTAATCCCAGCAGCTGGGAGGCAGAAGCAGGTGGATCTGTAGGTTTGAGGCCAGCCTGGTCTACAGAGCAAGTTCCAGGACAGCCAGGGCTACACATAGAAAGCCTGTCTCAAAAAGCAAACAAAAAAAAAGAAAAAAAAAGAGAAAAGAAAGAAGGAAGGAAGGAAGGAGGAAGGGCTTTGAACCTACGGTATAGCCAAAGATGACCTTGAACCTCTCATCCCTCTGCTTCGACTCCCATGTGCTCCAAATGTGAATTTCTTTTCTTTTCCTTTTTTCTTTTTCTTTTTTTTTAAACACAGGGTTTCTGTATGTGACTACTATGTAGCCTTGACTGGCCTGGAACTAGCTTTGTAGACCAGGCTGGCCTCAATCTCATAGAGCTCTTCCTGTCTCTGCCTCCCAAGTACTGGGATTAAAGGCATCCACTATCATACATACCAGGCTGGATCAGGTTTTTTGTTTTTTTTTGTTTTGTTTTGTTTTGTTTTGTTTTTTCGAGATGGGGCTTCTCTTTCTCTGTAAATCCCTGGCTGTCCTGGAACTCACTTTGTAAACCAGGCTGGCCTTGAACTCACAGAGATCCTCCAGCCTCTGCCTCTTGCACGCTGGGATTAAAGGCATGTGTAGCAGCTGTCGCAGCCACCACTGCCTGGCAAGATCAGAATTTCTAATGAGACCCTGTCTCAACAAAAGAGCCAAAATAAAACAAATTAGGAAGCTGGGGTTCCAGCTCAGATGGACTCTTTGCTTAGAGTTCCTGGGATATGGGCTCCAGGCTTCCTCCTCTTTACCAAAGTGATCCTTTACAAATTTGGGGAACATTACTGTTTCCCCTTTCTCCTTCTTGTCCTTTCTGGGCTGGAGATTGAGCCCAGGGCTTCACGCGCGCTAGGCAAGCACTCTCCTTCTGAGCTGTGTGCTTGATTGATTGTCATGTTCATTTTGGAAACGGGCAATGTTCACATGGCCCATAGAAAAGTGAGAAAGGAAGCCATTATATATGCACTGTTTCGCCTACTTCAAGGATGCACTGCCACTGGCCACTAGCCCCTTCCTCTGTATATACATGCATACAGGGCTTAAACTCGCTAGGGAAAATTTCCAGCCGGGTATGGCAGCTCACACCTGTAATCTCAGCACATCCGAGGCCGAGGCAGGGGGCTTGCCATGAATTTGAGGACAGTCAGAGCCACACAGTGAATTCCAGGTCAGCCAAGACTACATGGTAGCCAACACTGTCTCAAAAGAAAGGAAGAAAATTTCAGCTATATAGACGAGGAAAAATAAGATACGAAGCCGTTTTCTGTCTGATACCCAGCTTCAGTCTGCTTGTGCCCCGATTTCATTGATGTCGCCCAGCCACTGACTTCACCCTCAGTCTTTGTCTCGTTCGTAACCACCCCGTGTCTTTTGAAGGCTCCTCTGATAGTGTATTATTTCACCGGAAAACATTTTGATCTTGTACCTCTCAACGATAAGGACTAGTTTTCAGGTATACTGATGTCATCATTATCATCATCCCTAAATGAGTTCATAACTTGTTTCTAGCAGCTGTATATCACCTTATTTTTCCAATTCTCTCATCAGTTTTCTCATTTGTTTCTTTGAATCAATATTGAAATGAAAAGGCTGGCTATGGTGACACATGCCTGTCATCTCAGCCCTTAGAAGGTCAAGGCAGGAAGATGGCTAGCGGTTCCACACCAGCCTGGGTTGCATAGCAAGACGTAGTCTCAAAACCAAGAAGAGATGCAAATTCATGTATTGTAACTAGTAGACGTCTTTTAAGGCCTTTCCAACTTTTATTTTGCTTCTTTGTTTTGGAGATAGGGATTTAAGTAGTCCAGGCTGATCTATATAGCCTAGGATAACCTTGAACTCCTAATCCTCAATCCTCCTGCCTCTATCCAGTGCTGGTTATCTTATTGGTTTTCCCCTCCAATTGTTTCTTTAGAATTTATTCGTAGAAGAAAGCAGACAACTTCATTTCTAGACTTTCTCAATAATAACATGTTGTTGGTCACATAGCTGGCTTTTCCTTCCTTCCTTCCTTCTCCCTTTCTTTTTTTTTTTTTTTTTTTTTAGTTTTTCGAGACAGGGTTTCTCTGTGGCTTTGGAGTCTGTCCTGGCACTAGCTCTTGTAGACCAGGCTGGCCTAGAACCTTTCTTCCTTTCTTGTTTTGTTTTTTGAGACAGGGTTTCTCTGTGTAACAGTCCTGGCTGTCCTGGAACTCGTTCTGTAGACCAGACTGGTCTTGAACTCACCGAGATCCGCCTGCCTCTTCCTCCCAAGTGCTGGGGTTAAAGGTGTGCGCTGCACTCCCTAGCTTCACTGACGTCTTTCTTTGTCCCCTGTGTTTCCTGTAAATTGGTAGTTAAAGCAAGTGACACTGTGTGTGTCCGTCATGAGTCATACATCGGGGAATCCATTTGCTTAGCAGCCATTGACTATTGTTGCCAAGATCTGTTATTAATCTGGTGGTTACAAAATGGTGATTTTATCAAAGCCTTCTTCGTGTATTAGCAAGAATACTTCTATCTAAAGGTAGTTCCCTAGCAAACCATTTGGTTAATCTGATGAACAGTTCTTACGTGGCAAATGTTTCATTTTTACCTTTCACTATTTCTCAAAATAGTGAGTGGATTCCTTAGCATTCTCCAAAGGCGATTATTTAAAAAAAAGACATAATTTACATGCCATCGAAATCACCATTTTAAGGTGGTAAATCTAACATCACGCACCTGTAATTCAGGAGGTAAAAACAGGCAGGTTGTGAGTTCCAGGCTAACCTGGGCTATCTAGGGGAACACTATCTCAAAAACCCAGGGGCTGGGGATGTAACTCAGTTGTAGAGGGCTTGTCTGAGGATCTAGGTTTGAGCCCTGTTATTGAAAAAGAAAACCTCCCCAAAGTCACCTAGAATTTACTAGTTTTTTTTTTACACTTTTACTGAGTTGTGCAAGCATCACCACTAGTTGGAAAGCCTTATAAATTCATGAACATATCTGCAACAAGCTTTTTTTTCTATCCTACCAGCCAGATCCCAAACAATGACACAAAGACTTTGTATTAATTATGACAGCCCAGCTTATAGCTTAGGCTTGTTCCTAACTAGCTCTTATAACTTAACCCATTTGTATTAATCTATGTTCTAACACGTGGCGTTACCTTTCATATCTAGTCTATTTCAATCTACAGAAGTTAGTATTCTTTTGGTGTTCAAATTTTCTGAACTTTAGCTGGCTAGAATCTTTGGACTGGCCCCTGAGACCTTTCTCCACACAGCTGCTAAGCTTGGACACTTTCTTTTGTTGCTTTCCTGGTAGAAGATGTTCCTGGCACATCGTGTGCTTTTCTATTCTTCCGTCATTTCTCTGAGCCCAGATTTCTCCAGTGTGAAAGAGCAGTTGAAATCTGGGCTCCAGGGCTGCGGATCACTGCCTTTTGTCTCTAGGCCGCTGTCTTGGTCTTTCCTTCTTCAGTGGGGCTAGTTGGTTCGGCCCTGTGATTTAGAATCCACGAGGTAGAGTTTAGGCATTGGTGAGGTTCAGGAATTATGCATCTTAGTTAACTAATGATTCATATGAGAAGCATTGCTTGAAACATCACCTACTTGTCAGTCATGATTTTAAAATTTCTTTCCTTGAGGAAGGCACACAGCTTGGAGATCTAAAAATTCTTACTTGGCATTAATTATAGCCAATTGCTCGAACTCTTACAGAAGATGCAACTTGCTCATGTTAAGCATAAGGACAGTATAAATAAATTTAAGAATCAGGTGTCAGAAAAGCAGTTCTTTTTTATAGGGCCCAATCAGATAGAAATATAGCTTTTCTAGGGGAAATTTAAAAAATTGAAACATGGGGTTCTAAAATAAATGCATCATCACAACTTTATTCAAGCAAGTCTATATTTACTCATAAGCCAGCAATATATCATCTTCTGTTTGGATTTCTATTAGTGATAGACGTGGGGTACAAATCAACAGCTTCTTGTTGCTCTAATCTTTCTCTGGAGAAATGATGAACGGTCTTGCGTGGCTTCTGGCTCAAGCACCTATAAATATGTCAGAAATTCTATGATTAAACCATCCGCAAAACCTTGAGTGGATTTTTAAAAAACGTCCATGAACAGCTCTGAAGGAACACATATGTGTTAGCACACTGTCAGAATCCTTTTGACTGCTTTGAAATCGGCCATTTTCCATTACTACTATAGGCGCCCAGTTTCTTCAGAGAAAAGGTCCTCTTATTTTGTGTTTACTTAGCTGAGAGCTAATGTAAATGGAATGAAAGCGCTTTGAGACTGTATTTTCGTTAGTTGTTTGAGATAGTCTCTGTCTAGCCCCTTCCTGCCTCAGCCTCTGCATTTTTGAGATTACCAGCCTGCCCCACCATGCTGGGCTGTCAGGAGCTTTTTCATCATTCCACACAGCCTCCTTTTTAGAAGTTCTGCAAAAGTAACCGGTGCGTCCTTGCTGCTCCCTTTCACCAAGATCCTCTGCTCCTCTTAGCCAGAAGGCAGAGAAGTGATGCCCACGAGTCTATAGTCATCAACACCATTAAAAATTAAGTATAAGGTGTCTGGTGCTTAATCACCCAAGGCTGGAGTAACAAATTCTTTCAGTAATTTTAGGTACATTCAAGGTTCGAGTGTACTTTCAGGAATGATGTAGTTTTTTGATGATAGTTCACCTCCTCCTTCTTTTTGGATGCGGTTCTGGCTACCAAATCCAGGACCTTGCATATGATAGACAAGTACTTTCATACCCCGTTACTTTCCCTGTTTTGAAAATTCAAATACATATACATGTGTGTGTGTACACATTTGACTTTATTTGTGCAATCATTAATAGGATTCTAATTGTGCTTTAATAGAAGTATATCTAATTTAAACAATAAAACTAGGCTATCCTTTCCCTTTTTCCATCAAAGTTAAGTTTCTTTATACATGCCAATTTATCTGAGGGCTCTTTGACACTGTCAGTACCCAATAACTTGTGTGATCTTGTAAATTAAGGTGGCATCTTCTCTTCTTTATTCTCCTTGGACACTCCTTTCTTAAGTGCTTAGCAGCTTCGAGAGTAGTTGCTGGTAATAAGGGCAAACCCGAGAAGAATGCTGACCTCTGCTTTCTGTTTTGAACCTGATGTTTATGGTTGTGTGGCTGATGTAGAGATTCCCTTCTGGGCGAACCTAGTATTAAGGGGAGGCCCTTATAAAGTCTTTAAACACTGATTATCATTTTAAAAAACTATATTAATGTGACCCCATAAGCTACCTTACTGCCTGCCTCCCCCACCCCACCCCAGATGAGGTCTCTTTATTGGTGAGGCTGGGCTCCAGGACGTACACTGAAAGAATCCTTCCTTTTCAGTTTCCGGAACATCTGGAAATGCAGTGCCTGCCTGCCAACTTTTTTTTTCCCCAACTTTTTGAGATGGTCTTTCTGTGTAGTCCAGACTGGCCTGAACTTTTGATTTTCCTGTTTCAGACTCCTGAGTGCTGAGATTAAAGGTGTGTGCCGTACCTGATTGTTTCTCGCTTTTTTTACTTGAAGTAATCTTGCTTAGTTTTATTTTTAGATGGCTACAGCCTGTATCACAGCCTGAAGGAATTTTCTGTAAATGATGAAAATTTGTGTGGTGGCAGGAAGCTAAAATCCTGAGAAGAAAATGACTATCTGGTTACTATATAGATCTACTAGATTCTAGTAGACTTTCAGGAAAAAAAATTGTTGGAACCCTTCACAAATTTATGCCATCCTTGCTTAGGGTCCATACTAATTTCTGTTCCAGTCTTAGTACAATTCTACCTATGAGAGTGCCTCCACCAGTAGTCCAGTCTGGCCTGGAACTTGCCGAAATCCTCTTGCCTTGGTTTCTAGATTTTGAGGATTACAGGTTTGAGTTACCACGCCTGTCTCGGCGGTAGTTCTTAGACTACACGTTTCCCCTTTTTAAAGCTTTTTATGATTGTAAGATGGAATTAAAATATATGACCTCGTCGGCGGTAGTGGCACACGCCCTTAATCCTAGCACTTGGGAGGCATAGGCAAGCGGATCTCTGTGAGTTCGAGCTCAACCTCTTCTACAGAGCTCAAACTGCTACACAGAGAAACCCTGTCTCAAACCCCCCACCAAAAAAATCCACCCCCCAAAAACAAAGCTCTCCGTGTTTAAAGTCATTTCTCAGTATGTCAGTAAGTTATAGCATGTTAGTTAAATTCTACATTGATGTACACCGTTTTCCTGGCAACTTTTAAGTGTCGTTTTAGTCCGTATTTCAGTATAGGACTGTAACATAGGTTGGTGTGGTAGCGCATGCCTTTAATCCTAGTGCTCGGAAGGAAGGCAGAGGTTAGTGAATCTGAGTTCGAGGCCAGCCTGGTCTACAGAGCAAGTTCCAGGTTAGCCAGGACTACACAGAGAAACCCCGTTTTGAAGGGGGGGCAGGGGGAAGAAATGTACCATTACAAAATTCTTATTTTATAAATAATTTTATAAATATTTTGTCGAATCACATACATTTTCCCTTCTCTATTTTCTTAAACTTTAAGAGACTTGCTTACGAATTTTATTTAAAAAATCTTGTTTTCTAGATATTTCTGGAGGAATGTATGACATGATCACTGCCACATAAAAGTAAAAATTTATACACTCCAAATAATGTAACACACGTGTCCAGAAACTATACCACTAAAAATTCCTGTTCACTGCAGTGTGAGAAAGTCTTCAAGATGCACTCCCCCCAGACCAATGTGGCCTCCTGACAGAAAGCTTATTTATTAAAAAAAAAATACCAGGGTTTGGTAGTTGTTTTAGAGACCCCCCTCCCCTCATTCAAATTGGCAAGCCCATTTTCATTTTGTTTCAAAGTTGTTTTTTAAAAGGAAGACAGGAGACGGCGGGGGTTGCTAAATTTATCTTCTTCCCCAGGCACCGGGGATGGAAAAAAAAAAACCACATTTATGGCGGGAGGGGGTCTGAGGGCCTGCAAACGACTCGAGCCACCGCCTCAGGCCAGGACCCTCGCGGAGAGGCAGTAGGTCTCCCTGGAGGCCCCCAGGGGGTGGTTGCGGCCCACAAACATGGTGGGGGGCGGCCCGGGCCTCCCGCCTCTCTACGGGGTCGGCGGACCACGGCCTCGTGCGGACTTTACAGCCCAGGCAGCGGTGGCAGCGGTGTGTGTGTGGCGGCGGTGGAGGGCGGGAGCGCGGAGGTGGAAAGAAGGGGGGCGCTGTCACGGAAACTCGGGCCGTCGGAGACCCCGCCGCAGCGAGTCCACTGGGCTGCCCGGTTGTGGGGCGTGAAGGGCGCCGAGTAGGGGTGTCCTAGGCACCCACCGGGCGGAGGAGGGGGCCCCTCTATCCTTCCGCATTTTCCTGGGTCTCTCTCCCGGTGGTGACGTGACGTGCTGACGGCGGGCCCGTGCCGGGGAGCTGGGCCGCTTTTTGTCAGCTCCGAGCTCGGCCCCTCCGCCCGCCCCACCAGCCGGAGCCCGGCCCAGTGCTCCAGAGAAAGGCCGGCCTGCAGCACCCGCCACCGTCGCCGACCGCCGCACGCCCGTCCGGTGAGTCCGGGGTGCCGCTGCTGCCGTGGGGCCTAGCGCGCGCGCCGGCGGCCTGGTCCCGGCCTGGTCGGGCGGCCTGCAAGGCGCCCTCCCGCGCTAGGCCGGGCGGCGTGGCGCGCAGCGCCGTGCAGGCCCGGAGGAGGCCGCAGTTAGGCCTGGGGTGGCGCCCGGGTGTGGGGAGCGACGGTTGAGGCGCGCTCCGTAAACGGGCGGCGGCCGGGGCGCTGTTGCCCAGAGGTTGGGGAGGCGGCGGACGGGTCCTAGGTGGGCGACGCGGCCGACCCGGGGCACCGTGCGGGGGCGAGGCCTAGCGAGGAGGCTAAGGCTGCAGGCGTGAGGTGAAGGCCGCAGGCCGGGCCGGCCGATTTTCGCTATGTAAATATGGGCGAGGGGGGGCAAAAAGACGGACGGGGGACAAGATGGCGGCCGCTCGGCGCCTGCTGCAGGGGACGACTGAGGGGGTTGCCGGGAGGGGGAGCCGCCATCTTGAAGGCGGCGTCTGAGGTGAAAATTCCGCTACAGCCCGTGAGGGGGGGTGGGAGAGCGGGCAGCGGCCGCGGCGGCGCTGGCGACGGGCACCGGAGCCCGGGCGCGGCGTCGAGTGTGCGCGGAGGGGCGTGTTCGTTCCCCATGGCGGCCATTGCCCTCGCCGCCATGATGAACACTCGGATTCCAGGCGCTTGGCGGCAGCGCCACCTTCCTGCCCAGCCTCCCACAGCCCCGTGACTGGCTGCTGTTTCCGCTGCATTTCGGCTCAGCAGCCGCAGGCGGCCTTCGCGGTCGCCTTGGCGCCAGAGCCACCTCATCTGTTTCGCTCCGGGACTCTGAGCTCTTGCCGCCGCCGCCGGTGAGCTGCACCGGTGACAGTCGCGAAACGGGAGACATTTTTATTGTTTTGTTTTGTCCCCCCCCCCCAGAGACAGTCAGCCATGGCCGTTAGGGTGACCCCAATGCGGGTGTTCTCCGCCAATCGTTGCATTCACGAGTCCGTGAATAAAGAAAGAAAAACGATGGGAAAGTTCTCACCACCCTTTTGACCAATAGGGGGAAAAAGGCGTCCTACGAAAGCGGAAGACTTAGTGGCGGAGGGAAGTTTTGGTATTCCTTTCCGTGGAAACAAGTTGCTGGGGAGGCTGCCTTTGAAATTTTGGTATCTCCTTTATTTATTTTAGTTGAGGGAACTAGGAGGGAAGGGAGCGAGTCTTCTGGAGCAGTGAGTGCCGTACCCCCTAGCGCACCTCACGTGCCGGGCTAGCTAGGGTGTCCGTGAAGTTGGGTAGCGCGCGGCACGCGACTCGGGGAAAGTTGTCTCCATCGCACCGCACCCAACTTTCTTGGGAAGCTCGGAGTGAGTCCCGTGTTAGCGGTGCCGCTTTCCGACGGCGCCGGGGCCGCAACCCCCCCCCCCCCCCCGAGGTTCGCGGACGGACGTGCTGGCTGCAGGTTGGTGGAGGCAGGCGAGCGAGGGCTGGCGTGCGCCGAGCGCCTCCGAGTTGAGCTGAAGCTCCGTCCGAGCCCCGTGGGCTCCCAGCGAAGGCACAGCTTCCGTTTGAGGCGTCGGGAGGGGGTGCCTGGAACAGGGGCCGCTTTGAGCTTCCGAACCGGGGCCGTTTTTAGGTGGTGGCCCAGAGAGGCAGAGGGCGTTTCAAGGGGGAAGTTTCTCCAGGGAACGTTGAGTGTTTTCACTATTGGCCTGAAGCGGACAGCCTAGGTAGGAGTGGTGGGAACTGAGGCTGCGAGAGGTGGGCCGCGCCTTGCTGGGCGGGAGGGTTTTGTGCCCGCAGGGGACGCAGCAGGGGCGCCCTCCCTCGCGGGGTCGGTGCTCAAGAGCGTTTGGCTCGGCTAGGATAAGTTGCAGAGAAGTAGTTGTAGGTTGACCAGTGTTTTCCCGGCGATGATGAAGCCAGAGTGCTCAGAAGCCAGGTTTTTTTACCCTCTTAAGAGATGTTTATTACATTTTGAATGATGTTTTCGTCAGACAGCTGCCCTTTTCTTTACTCGCTGTGAATATCGTTTTGCTCAGAGCTGTTAATATTTCCGTGGTAAACTGAGGAGGGTTTCCTGTAATCTCATCCACCATCGTTGAAAATTAAGATTGGTGCAGCTTGAAGATGAGAAATGAGCCTGTAAGTGTTTCTATGGTAATTTTTTTAAGAAGTCGGTTTTGAAGAGTAGCTGGAAGGATGATTATTAAAACCAGTGGCCTTCAGGTGCCCTTTGCAATCTGTTTTTTCTCCCTGCTGAGAGGAACCACCGTTTTGTTTGAGAGGCTAACTAAGGTTATTTGCTAAGCCAAGCCTCCCTGCGGTTTTTTTTTTTTGGATTAATATTTGACTTATCTAGACGCACAGGTGGGAAGTGTGTTTCAGAATTTTATGATACAAGCTTGTGAGTTGCGTCGTTATTGTCAGTGTTTCCACTTTTGTAGACAGCAACAGGTTGGAAATAATGCTCCTGAAGAGCGTGGAAGACCTGGGACAGTTTTTCCATAGAGGCCATGGCAAACTTAATAAAGATAATAAAGATAACTTATCTTGAGCCTGACATGCCATTTGCCCTGGCACTGGGAGGTGGAGGCAGGCAGGTGGACTTTTGTGAGTTCGAGGCCATCTTGGTCCACATAGTGAGTTCCAGGACAGCCAGAGCTACATAGTGAAGCCCTGTCTCAAAAAAAATCACATTTGAAAAATTCTCTTAAAAGGCAATTTAAGATGCAGTTTTTGGGTGTGTGTGTGTGGGAGAGCAGTCAGAATGGGTAATATATAGTGTGCAATTGTTGAGTTTAATTAGTACAGTCAAGCAGTTCTTTATAGTGGGTATTTGAGGATTGAGAAGAAATTAATTTCAAATTGTGTAATTAGGAAGATTGGGAATGTATAGTTTTCATCAGGAGTGGTTACACACAAAGTCCTTTTCCCTGCTGAGACACTTCCTACCTTACCCACCTTGGATAAACGAGATGCTTTTTTATATATATGTATTTTCCAAATAGATGGATATTTTCTTTCCTTTTTTTTGCAATTTCCATTTTCCAAAAAAAAAGTGCTGGAGTTTCCTTTCAGAGACATTCCCCTGTATTGCTGCTGTCAGTCACCAACATTTGGACTTGATTTATCACTAATAATGCACTGTTTGTGCTTGTGTACAGGGGCAGTTCATTTTATTATAACCTAAAAAACCCTTAACTGGCTCCTGAAATCCTTCACCCTCATCAAAGGTTTCATTTTTGTTTGTTTTGAGAGCCAGTCTAATTAAGTAGCTTAGTTAGCTTCAATTTCCCAATTCTCCTGCCTCAGCCTCCTAAGTGCAGGGGATTCAGGCGTGTGTGTTGCCACAAATGGCTTAGATTCTTTTTTTTTTTTTATTTTATTAACCTAACTGAAAAGGCTAACCCAGTTATCTGGTTGTCAGTGTGTCATCCTGTTCTGATTTTTTTTTTCTCCGTGTAGGCTTTTCTCTTTACCTTTTGTCTCTGTAAGGATTGCCTTATTTTGTCTAGCCTTGCCTCCTGCACACACCTTGGTCTGCCTCCTTTGGGGTGGACCTCTGCTGATTGAGTCCCTTTCTGGTTTATTTTAGCCTATTTGTTTGTTTGAGACACCAGGGAGCCTCGATCTCAGCTGCCGCTCCTTCCCTGTACAGGGATTAGCCTTCCAGATACAGTCTCCTGCAACTTAGCTCGTGCCTTCCTGGTCCTTCAAGTAGTCTTGGTTTTGCTTACTGTACAGAAGCCTCATCTCTTTTCTCGTTTGCTTTATGTACTACTTTTCACTTCACCTTTTCCTAAATCCAATAATTCCCAAGTCAGAAAATTTCTTCGGCATGCCAATGGGTTTGTCACACGAAAGGGTTCTTTTTCACACATTACTCTGCTGTCTTTGTCTCCTCAGTGTTTATCAGCTAGCTTCTCTCTGGAATCTTGTCTGCTAGTTCAATGTCTGTTACCATGTTCACATACCTAGTTTCTCATCCAGCGTTTGAAGTGTCTAATGTCTTAACATAGCTGAAACCAAACTTACCCAGCATAAAGATGACCAATACCATTTATAGGAAATTTTTTTTGAGACAGGGTTTCTCTGTGTGTCCTGGAACTCACTCTGTAGACCAGGTTGGCATTGCACCCACAGAGATCCTCCTGCCTCTGCCTCCCGAGTGTTGGAATTAAAGGTGTGTGCCGCTGCCGCCACCTGGCTTCTTACTCTTTCTGTTATCACCATCAGTTTTCCTGGATTGTTACACTTTGTTCCATAGAACAATGTGGACATCTTTAATTTAGCATTTAATTTTTTATGTTTTAGTGGTATATTTGTATTTTTGTCTTCTAAATAGAATGTAGAAGAGATAGCTTCTCATTTGTCTTTGTCCCCAAGCAGTACCTGGCAGATGTTCATTATCTCCCCCAAACAATTACCTAAATTATTGGGCACAGTAAATTTGGTTTATTTAAGTTGAATAGTTTCCAGCTATTCAAATTCAGTTATCTATCTAGCATGTCCTTTGACCAAGGAATATTCATTTTAAGGCACACCTATCTTGTGAGGACAGCAGGTCAAACCCAGGTGCTGAGTAACCTCTATCCCTATCCCAGATCTGATTGGAATATGGCCAGCATGCTCTTATTCCTGCCAAATTGTTTTTCCAGACAGCATTTTTTAAAATCCATGTAATCTTAACCCCCCCTTTTTTTGTTCAGCAGGAAGTACACTTAAAGAAACTACATGGCCTTGATGTATATAGTCATTTGTCTTTTAAAAATTAAAGTTTTAAATTATGAAGTATTTCAAAATTACGAAAAGTAAATATTAATGAGAGTTTACAAATTTTAGTGTGTTATGTTATTTGATACACACACATGTTTGATGAATAGTCTAACAGATTCAAGGGCGCATCCCCCTTCATCCCCATTTCTCTTTTTTAATATCCCCATTACGTTGCTCTAATATGTGTGTAATGAAAAAATAGCAAATATGTGTTTTAGCTGTCTATTGTGGATTGTTCTATGTATTCATTCTTTTTCTTCTTTTTTTTCGACACAGGGTTTCTCTGTAAAGCCTTGGCTGTCCTATAACTCCTTCTGTAAACCAGTCTGGCCTTGAACTCAGAGATCTGCCTGCCTCTGCACCACCATGCCCTACCTATTAATTATAAGTTTTGAGATTCAATTTATTGGCTTTCCGATGTGCTGCAGGAATTTCTGGGATCCCTAATAGTCTTATAGGGGGGTCTATGAAGTCAGATTTTCATAATACCATTATTTGCTCTTTTCATCCACAGTCATTTGTACATTATACACGTATTAGAGAATTGAACAGTGTCATAATGGAGTAAGCACAGAAACGGTTGACATTCATCTTTTTCTCTGTGAAGAGAGTCATTAGATTTGCAGAATTGTAAAAGTTTCATTTTTACTTAAAAATTAATTCTAAAATTATTTATGCTTATATATAATAAGATTTTTAATGCATTAATGTTTTTAAATCTCTATCTCAGCGATGGTGGTGTTCACACTTTTAATCCCAGTGCTCAGGAGGCAGAGCCAGGTAGATCTGAGTAGAGGCCAGCCTGAAATACCAAGGGAGTTCCAGGACAGCCAGGACTACACAGAGAAACCTCTCCAAAAACCAAAACAAAACAAAAGCTCACTTCAGTTTCAGAGGAGTTTGAAACTTAGCAGTCCTGCTTTTAACCTCCCAAGTGCTTAGGTGTCACCAGGCTGGATGGACTTGTAGTTTCAAGTTCTTTAAATATGAATGACAAAAAAAAAACTTCTTGTGGTCCTTTATTTTTGAAAGCTTGAACGAGTCCTAAAACCAAAAGGTTTGAATGAAAACTACTGTTGTAGTTCACTCTTGATGTTTGGGGCAAGCGGTGCTGGGCTTCAGAGCCAGTCTTTGACTGCTAGGAAAGCCCTCCCCATGCTGTACTTGAATGTATGAAAACACTGTGATGTTTCCTTGGGGGGGGGCACGTGAGGCTGTTGGCAGTTTTCAGCACTTTCTAACAGTGCTGCTGTGAACGTCCTCAAACAGCTCTCTGTCCCTAGACTAGTAGAGGTGCGGTTGCTGCATTGAAGAAGTCTGCATTGTTAATTTTACAGGGAATTGCAAAAACGCCCAGTTGCATTTGACAATCTTACCAGTTGTTTCTGATCTTGATCATTGCCAAAAGATTAGATTTTGCTATTTTTGTGAAACTGTTGGGTATAAATGCACTCTGCTTACTGTGTTTATTTTGCATTTCTTTGGTTACTTTTGGGGTTGGCTGGACCACCCCCTTCAAGTTTAGTGCCCATTTGAGTTTTCTGGGAATCATTTGTCCATGCATCCTTTTATTGATTTTTATGTTGGTCTCTTCCTTCCTTTCTTTCTTTTTTCTTTTTTTGTTTTTGTTTTTCGAGACAGGGTATCTCTGTAGCTTTAGAACCTGTCCTGCTAGCTCTTGTAGACCAGGCTGGTCTCGAACTCACAGAGATCCGCCTGCCTCTACCTCCCAAGTGCTGGGATTAAAGGCGTGCACCACCACTGCCCGGCCTGTTGTCTTTTTTCTTACGGTCTATGGATATTTTTGTATTCTGGATCCTAAAGATTTGTTATTATATATGATGAAAATATCTTCCTACTCTGTGACTTTTCTTGTAGTTTTGTTTACTTTTTGTGTAGGTCTTAATGTGAAAGTAGCCAGATTTGGCTGTGTGTGTGTGTGTGTGTGTGTGTCCACTACCTGGCTGTGTGCTTCCCGCCCCCCCCCCCCCGGGTTTCTCTGTGTAATAGCCCTAGCTGTCCTGGAACTAGCTGTTGTAGACCAAGCTGGCCTTGAACTCACAGAGATCCATCTGCCTCCCTAGTGCTGGGATTAAGGGCATGCGCACCACCACCTCCTGGTGTGCTTTTTCTTATGTACAATTTGGAAATTTTTTTCTAGTGTGTGATATAGGGATCTCATTTATGTTTGCATTTGAATTTCTCAAATAACTGAGCCTTGTTTCCCCAACCCCTGAGGTATACCATATTCCACACATCTGCACATCTGTTTTTATTTTGTTTAAATTTAATTACATTGTGTGTGTGTGTGTGTGTTGTGAGGTTCTCTATCTTGTGGGTCCTGGGGATTGAATTCAGGTTGTCAGGTTTGGTTGCACGTTCTTATGCCCTCTGAGCCGTCTCATTGGCTTCACATCTGTTTTTAGTTTCTCTTTCTGTTTTTATTGCCCTGTTTGGCTAGTTCTATCACTGCCACATTGATTTAATGATGATAGCTTTATAATTAAGTCTCTGTATATTCCTTTTTATCTTAAGGATTATTTTATCTTTTTTTGTCTCCTTTAGGGTTAGTTTTTCAATTTCTGGGAAGAACGATTGGATTTTTATTGGATTTGCATCTACCTCTATTGAAAATTCTAGTCTTAGTTTATAATCTTGGTTGTGATTTAAGTCAGGTCTTCTCTTAGTTTGTTCTCTGACGCCCCTTTTGTGGCACTATGGACTAAACTCAGTGATTCACACATGCTAGACCAGTGTTCTTCTGCCAAGTTGTGTTTCTCCTTTTCCCCCTCATGTATCCCAGACTGTTACTAGTTGTATGTAGCTAAGGATAACCTTGAATTTTGGATCTTCAGTCTCCTCCAGAATTACAGACATTTATTGCCATTTCTTACCATTATGCTCAGTTCCTTGGTAGCCTTTTAGATAGCATGGTGTATGCAGTGCTGGGGATTGAACCTAGAATTTCATGCGTGTTAGACAAGCAAACAACATCCTCAGCCCCTGCATTCCTGTTTTTTTATTGTTAGTTTTTTTTCACATACTTGTTTATGTTGGCCTTGAATTTATTCTTTAGCTCAGGCTGGAATAGAATTTGAGGTTTTCTTACCACAGCCTATGGAATTAGAGGCTCTGCTGCCAGCTCCCTTCCCCCATTTGTGCTGAGGCTTGACTCCAGAACCTTGTGCATGATAGCTAGACAAGTGCTCTTCAACTGGGCTGTACCAGTCTAACTTTCTATTCTGTTTTCATAAGCAGCGTGGTGAATTGATCTTACATTGTTGAACTCTCAGGACATATGTCATGGATTTCCTTCCTACATTTTAACATCTTAAAATAAAAATAGAGCCCTGTTGATGGTATTGTATAATGAATTGCTTGCCCAGGCAGGTGTCATCATATAGTTACAATTGATTGCACAAGCACAGGCTTGGTCAGGACTCTTAATTTTCTTATCACTTTAGAGAATCTGTGCATTGTTTCATACTATTTCATGTCAAACAGTGCAACAGAACACAGAAGCAGTTGCTAAATGGGTGTTTGCCTTCAAAGAAAATCCACAGATAATAGTAAAGCGTTTTAGGGAACGCTGCATCACCAACACTTGCTGACAGAAAATAGTTTTGTTAGGAACAAGTGAACAGGTTTGAAGAGTTAGAAGAGCGACTCACAGAACCCTGAATGTAAATTAGGAATGCCCTGCTAATTTCTCTGAATCATAGGGCCATGGGTGTGTATGTGCGTGCACGCGTACATTCATACATGTACAACATAGTATAAAAGTCCTACCTAAATAATTCCAAAGGTTTTTTTTTTAATTTTGGTAAGTCTAAATGAAAATCCTAGATACTAAGGAAATAGGATATTCTATTAATTGATTGTTTTTCCCTCTACAGGTGTGTATCACTGTGCCCAGCTAACCTTGTAAGATGAATTGGGGAGCATTCCCTCTTTTTTGAAACAGGTCTGTTTAGTAGAAGTGATCTGATTATTGAAAGTTAGACAGGTCTCCATTTGTAAAACTGTACTTGGTTTCTTTTTCCTTTTTTGGTAGGTTTTGGGTTTGATTGATGATTGATTTGTTTTTGGAGACAGGTTTTCTCTGCGTAGTCCTGGCTGTCCTGGAGCTTGCTCTGTAGCCCATGCAGAGATCTGCCTGCCTCTGCCTCCTGAGTGCTGGGATGAAAGGTGTGTGCCACCACTGCCCAGCTGGACTTGATTTAGCCATAGCCTCTTCTCTCCCATGGTATGGCCTTTTGGCTTTTCTTGAGTTTTTCTTTACTCTTTGGTGATTTATACAAAATAAAGTTTCCTTTCTTAGAAAAGTATAAGTTCTCAACTGTTTTGATAAATACAGGGTTTTTTCGATGATGTTTAGGAAATTGACTTTAATTACCATTTTTTATTAGTGTTGTTCATAAGTTAGTAACTAACCTGTACTTTCCAGACTTCTCCAGCTGTTCATTTTATGGGTGCTTTGTGTTTCTACTCTGGGAACTATTATTGCCTTCCTTCTGCTTTGTTTCTGTGTGTTCTGACATTAAAACAAATTCATTTGGAGGCTTGCTTATTTTTCTTAATTCCTCCCCCCCCTTTTTTTAAGGCAGGGTTTCTCTATAGTTTTGGAGCCTGTCCTGGAACTAGCTCTTGTAGACCAGGCTGGCTTCAAACTCGCAAAGATCCACCTGCCTCTGCCTCCCAAGTGCTGGGATTAAAGGCATGCACCACCACCGCCCGGCTATTTAACTTATTTTTGAGGTACATATATTGAAATTTGAAAACTTTTCTCTGATAACTAGGTCTTATGATTTTGGTGCCTCTTTATTTTTGTGATTAAGTGGTTCTAAATACATTGCCCTTTTTTTTTTTTTGTTAAAGATGAGGTCTCATGTAACTCTCTCTAACTGGCCTGAAACTTGGTGCTCAAACTTGCTGTTAGCCACTGTAGTTTTTGGTGCCTGTCCTGGAACTAGCTCTTGTACACCAGGCTGACCTCAAACTCACAGAGATCAGCCTGCCTCTGCTTCCCAAGTGCTGTGATTAAAGGTGTGCGCCACCACCGCCCAGCTGTTTTGTTTTTGTTTTTTGAGACCGAGTTTCTCTGTGTAGCCCTCTCTGACCTAGAACTTGCTTTGTAGACCAAGCTGGTCTAGAATTCAGAGATTTGCCTGCTTCTGTGAGTGCTAGGACTAAAGGCATGCATCACTACGCCTGGCCTGCTTCCCTTTTTGAATGATTTAATTTTGACTATTATTTGGCTCCTACCTTTAACACGGCAATGATTGTACTGTATTAACTTCTCTCTGTTTGTGGAGTGGGTCTGTACTATTAATATTTTTTTTGAAAGAGGGTTTCTCTGTGTAGCCTTGGCTGTCCTAGAACTAGCTCTTGTAGAGAGCATACCTGGCCTCAAACTCAAGAGATTCACCTGCCTGATAGGTGTTATTTATAATATTTAACTTGGAATTCATAATCACAAAGTTTCTAGTTTGGTTAAATTGTTTTGTGTTTTTGTTTTAAGTGACAAATCACTTTTGTAAAAATAATTGACAAAGCTTTCTTTGTGTTCTCGCATAGTTCATACAGTTTGGGGAAAACTTGATGATTTTTGAAAGTGTTACACCTTACAGCTATATTTATTTTAAAAATCTTTATGGTGATTACACTCGTTTTTTTTTCCTTCCTCCTCTTTCTTTCTTTGGTGGTAGGATTGAGCCCAGGATCTTGTACATGATAGATGAGCATGTTACCACCAAGCTGCCTCTCCAGCCTAGGTTCTGTGTCTAACAAAGTTACTGCTGGTAATTTGTATGTCCCCTCAATGTGTTAGCGTTAACTTAATCTTAGAAGTTTGCCATTTTTTTCTATATCAGCCCCCCCCAACTTTTATTTTTAGGTTTTTAGTTTAGTAGTATTTTATTGTCTTTGTACTTTCTTAAAAAAAACAGCCTTAGATTATTCCTTCCTTAAATTAGGTGGTTCCTTAGTTTAGTTCCAGGGGAAGATTGAAGTTTAAACGCTCATTGATAGCTTGGAACATATTTACTGCTGGTCTTGTAGGGCAAACCCAGCCTGTTCTTTTGTTTAACAGCTCAAGGATTTATTAAGTTATTTGTGCAAAATTTAATTGCTAATTGCATTAACAGAAGATCAGTGTAGAAAGACTCTACAGTTCTGCAGCTGCCAGTTTAAAAACATTGTTCTAGTTATGGAAAGGCCCAATATTCTTGCCAGTGTTTAGGACATGTGGAGACCATTACTGGTGTTAGTAGTACAACTGCAGCATCTCCGAGACCTAACATAGCATATTTAGGAAAAGTGGTAATAGAAGTCGTGTTCATGTCGGTAAGGTATAGTAGTTACTTTTAGTGTTGGTGTTGTGGTAGGACAGTGATGTTAACTGTTCATAATTAGTTTACCATGGTGGCCCATGCCCTTAATCCCAGCATTTGGGAGGCAGAGGCAGGTAGAATCTCTAGTTCAAGGCCATCTGGTCTACATAGGAGTTCCATGACAGTCGGGGTTACATAGAAAGACTAATTCTCAACAAACAACCCCAAGCAAAAATAATTAATAAAACCATAAATAAATGCTCAAAGTTTATATTTGTGGTATTGCATAGAACCCAGTTTCATAATGCTGGGCAAGCACTTTAGCACTGAACTATATAAAAAGTACCAAGTGGCAATATGTGATTTTTTTTTTAAAGTAGTTACCAGACAATTAAGAAGAGAATTAGTTTGAATAAAGTAGTTGAAGGTGAGCGTACAGTAAACTATAAATGGAAGGCATATATATAGAGTAGCTCCACCTGTCATTCCAGCACTCAGAAGGCTGAGACAGGAAGATTGTTGTGATTCAAAGGCAGCCTGGGCTGTTGTGAGAATTCTTTTTCAAAAAATCAAAACCTAGCAATAGCAAATGAGTCGCCAGGTGAGGATGCCTGCTGCTAAGCCTGACTACCTGGGTTCAGTTCTTCGAGACCACATGATAGAAAGGGAAGGCTGACTTGGAGGCTGTCATGTGAGTCTTCACTAGGATGTGAGTCTTGCGAATATGCACATCCACATGTATCTACTCATAAACACTAAATAAAGAAGTGTAATGAAAATTAAAAACACAACGACACAAAACCCATTAAGTTCTAATGTAGTAGAAAGGCTTTGTTTTGTTTTGAGAGAGGGTCTCTGTGTAGTCCTGGCTATCTTTGAAGTTACTTACTATTTAGACCAGGCTGTCCTCAGTCAGACTCAAGGAGTACCCTCTGCCTCTTTAGTGCTGGGATTTAAGGTATTGCACTACCATGCCCAGCCTAAGTTGTTGTTTTTTAAATGCAAGGTTATATATATGACTCATTGAGAAAGGGACTGCATAAGAAAAACACTCAGCTAAGTTAACAAATTATCAGATGACTAGGCCAGCAATTAATTAAATACCCAGTTTGGTAAAAGATGGCTGCAGAGATTCGAGGAACTAAGGAAATGGACAAGGAAGCACTTCCTTATAACACTAACGTTTCTTTACCCTGCATTGCAGTTGATGGGAAATGATTTTTTTAAGTTTTACCTGTGGATGGTTTTATTTCATATATTTTTGTCCAATGTAGATTAAATTAATCTCTCTATTTTATGTTTAAATACCGTCTTCATCCTCGTTTTACACATTGCACTCCAGTACTGCACTTACAGCTAAAGACAGAATACTCTACTTGAGGAGACGCGAGTAGGACTTTGAAAATCTCAGCAAAAGGTACAAAGCAACTTAAAAATCAGTCACAGTTGAAGTGGGAGAGGGTGAACCAGAGTTGTTACGTTTGTTCCTTTATGATAAACAGTAGAATGTTATATGGCAACAGTGGATTGGTAAATTACTGCATGAATTTAAAGGACATTGTTTTATAAAAGAGTTAATGCTTTCTATGTCTGAAAACAAGTGCAAAGCCTGTACTATTTCTACCATCGAGCAAGTCTTAAAAGCATTTAACACAGTATGGTATTGTTAGCTTTCAAATGCAGCTAAATTTAGAGGATATTTTTGGCAGTTCTTAATCTGAACAGGAATAGAATAAGGGTTTTGGAAAAATAAGGGTTTTAAGTTTGTCATTTTAGGGCCAATTTTTAATAGATTGTGAAAGTTCGGACTCAAACTTTAAACAAACAAAACCTTGAAATTACCAATTGGCACAGAATGGTTTTATGGAAAAACTAGTCTAACAAAAACTTGGCATTGAATTCCTGAGTGAAACATACAAAAAGTTCCAAGTGGGACAGGGCAAAGAAGGACAGAGTTCTTCCATTCACAGCAGCAGGCATTCTCTCTGTGAGGGGCTTGGAGCCTCCACCTCACAGCTGTGCCCACTGTGTGGGTGCTGGGAATTGACTCTGGGTCCTCTGGAAGAACAGTCAGTGATCTTAACTGCTGAGCCATGTCTCCAGCCCCAGATTTAATTTTTTAAATTTTTTTTGTTTGTGGGGTGTTTTTGTTTTTTTCGAGACAGGGTTTCTCTGTAGCTTTGGAGCCTGTCCTGGAACTAGCTCTTAGACCAGGCTGGTCTCGAACTCACAGAGATCCGCCTGCCTCTGCCTCCTGAGTGCTGGGATTAAGACTTTACTTTTTTTAAATTAGTTTTTTTTTTAAAGAGTTTCACACATGCCAGCCAAGCGAACTCACAGAGATCTGCCTGTCTCTGCCTCTCAAGTACTGGGATTAAAGGCATGCACTACTACCGCCCAGCTTTTGTGTTTTTTTTTTACACACTTCCATACTAAATTTTTTGTACAATAAAAATTATGACTTTGGATTCAACATAGAATAAAGATCAAATACCTTTGCTTTTCCTTTCTGCCAAAATCAAATTGAGGATAAAAATAAAAACCTGGCGTTGGGGGGAACCCTGAAATGTACTTTTCATCAGAATACTGTGATTTTCTTCTTGAATAAAGCAATTTAGAATCTGTCAATGGCAAAAACCAAGAGTTTTAGAGAATCTGTGGCTAAGAAGTGGTATCCTGTAAGAACAAGCCGTGGATGTAGCCAGGTGGTGAAAGCTGAGCCATTTCCCTTTGGGTGTAGGTAGGGCTTATCTTTGGTGGTTTTGCAGAAGGAAATGCATTAAATTATCTGAGTTGCACATTTGTTTGTACACATGAATTTGCAAAATGGGTGCTGTGGCAACAAAGGTTGGGGTATCTGGGCAATGGTGGCACACACCTTTAATCCCAGCACTCAGGGAGGCAGAGGCAGGCTAATCTCTGTTTGAGGCAAGCCTGGTCTACAAAGCAAGTTCCAGGACAGCCAGAAATATACCCTGTCTCAAAAAAAAAAAAACAAAAAATAAAACTAAACAAAATCCACAAAGGTTGGGGTTGTATTGCATGTTAGGCAAGGTACTTTATTTCTGAGCTATATTCTAAGCCCTCTTTTTCTTTTTAAGACTGAATTCACTCTGTAGCACAGTCCAGTCTCAGTCTCCCAAGTAGGATTGTCGGCCTGTGCCACCAGGCCCATCTAAGGGGCAGTGTTTTAGTTGGCTTATTCTGCAGGCTAGGATACTGGCCATGGAAAATGTTGCACTTTACCACTGTTGAATGAAAGCCTGACTGATGACACGGGTTTTTCTCTCTCTTGTATACTGATATGAGAAAGGATGCCTGTGACTTAGATGGTGACTGTTAGAACCCAAATTCACTACTTGTCAAAGCAGAGCTTTTCATTGGGGCTGAGGAAAGTCTCCCGGCTGTCAGTGTAACTAATTTAGCAACTTGTTTATAAATGTGAACAACCAAAAGGAACAATGCTTTTGAAGAAACCCAGCAGTTTGGAAGGGGCTTCCAAAACAGCCAACTGAATAATGGAGCACTAGAGAAGAAATAGAATAAGCATTGGGGTCTCAGAAATATCTGGGAAGATGTTTGTCTACCAAAAAAATTTAGAAGATAACTATAGGGGGGAAAACACCTCAGTTTGCTTAGGAACTCGAGGCTGATGGATCTCTAGATCCCAGGGCCCTCCGGGACAGCCAGGGACAACATAATAGACAGACCTTGTCTCAAATTCAAAACAAAACAAAGCATCTTATTTGTGACTGTCCAGGTAGCTAGTATAGAAAAGTTAGTAGAAAAGTAGATATAAGAAGAGAAAGTTGGGGGTCAGAGAGACAGCTCAGTGGTTAAGAGCTTATAGAAGACCAGCGTCCGTGTTGGACAGATCTACCATCTGTAACTTCAGCTCCAGAAGATCCCACACCTGCCTCTGGAACCCTGCACTCACATGCACATACCCACACACATCAATTCATAATTCAGAGGCAAATAAGAGGGAAGTTAGTGATAATAGAGGACAGATTTAGGAGTATTTATCCTGTAATAGGAACTCTAGTAAGAGCGAATAGAGAAGCCAGTAGAGTGGCACGCAGGAGTTTGAGGCAGGAGAATAGTTACTGATTTGAGACCAGCCTGGGGCTGCGTGAGTACAAGCCAGCCTTTTCTGAGACCACAAAACAAAAGGAAGACTAAATAGAGAAAATGGAAGGAGCTGGCTGGTGTTCCATCTAGTTCAGTGGTAGAGCACTTAACCTAGCATTAGCATGTACGAGGTCTAGAATCAATCTCTAGTTCTGAAAAAAAAATGCATTAGCAACGCCTGGAAAAACAATAAGAAAATGTCTAGTATGCAAGAACTTAGCTTGACCTTATGACATAGATATTGTAATACCAGTGGGAAAAACTGAGGCAGGAATTGCTTCAGAAACTGAAAAAGAAGGCTGAGATTCAACTTTCTGGTAGACTACCTGCTCTTTGTTCAAAGACCCTTGAAACGTCTAGTACCAAAAAAACCAAGAAAATTTCCTTTGTTTAAGAAGGGGTCAAATCTTGATTGAAGGGCCCACTGAGCATACGTTTGAGTTGAGAAGAGCTTGTTAGAGTGATAACAGCGAAAATAAATAAAAACTGATGAGATTTAGGAATATCTGACTTTAGCCAGGCATATAGTGGCTAATATAGTACCAGCACTTGGGAAGCAAAGGCAGGAGGGTGAGTTTGAGAACAGCCTGGTCTAATAGTAAGTTTAGGCAGCCAGGGCTGAATAGACCCTGTCCTGAAAAATAAAAAGAATAGCTGACTTTGAGGGTTAACCTAAGAGAAATAAAATATGTGTCTGGATTTGAGACTATTTGGAGAAATAGCTAATAATGAACAACGTGGCAAAAAATTAGGAAAGCTTACTTTGGAGGGAAGATATTAGGTTTTTATAGCTGTAAATTTTCACCATTTTTACTTTCTGAAAATAATTCTGGATAGGCTTGCTTTTGTTACTCTTGGGAAGTTTGAACCATTTTTTTTTTTTTTTTGGTTTTTCGAGACAGGGTTTCTCTGTGGCTTTGGAGCTCGTCCTGGAACTAGCTCTGTAGACCAGGCTGGTCTCGAACTCACAGAGATCCGCCTGCCTCTGCCTCCCGAGTGCTGGGATTAAAGGCGTGCGCCACCATCGCCCGGCGGGATTTGAACCATTTTATCTACCATATAGTTTACAAATTAGTTCTCTTGAGTGTGACAGAAATGACGGTAGTCAGCCATTTTATTAAATCAAAGTTCTAGGGGACCACAAGCAAAAAAGTGGTTTTTGTATATGTATATTGGCAATATACATATCTAAGACTCCTGTTAATTTACCGAAGAAAGTAGTCAAAGCAATGTGTGGATATACGGAACTAGAACTCAGCTGGATTGCCATAAGTTTGAAGCCAGCATGGGACTGCGCTGTAAGATCCTGTCTCCCTCTCCACCTCCTCAAAAGGAAATTAAAGAAATATAAAATCAGCAAATTATCATAAATTCTGAATTTAAGAGATAAAATGCCATTACTCTTCCTACTGAGTTGGTGGGAGTGTTTATTGTTCTATTTTAAAGATTGGAAGTAAGGAAGCGTGGGAATTTTGTGGATTTCTCCCAGTTCAGTATTTCCTTTAAAACTTCATTTTCCATTGTGACTTCTTTCAGAATTACGACTTATGTACCAGGAGGGAATAGTTTTCCAAACTAGGGTGAAGGAATCTCAGAGGTGCTTTGAGGGTGCTTGAGAAAGGTAGTAATAATTTGGTTCTTTGTTCTTTTTCATTTGGATTTCATCTTGGTGCTCTGAACCATTGTGTTTATTTGGCTACTTTTGGAGGTTGGTTCCTGCTCCACAGCACACAGACACTTCCACAGACAAATCCGTGTCATTGTTGGTCCACCTTTTGCAATGACCCTTACTTGATTTTACCCCAGAGAGTATTTCTAACAACACAATTTCATTTTGATTGTCAGAGGGAATTAACAAGTCTAACCCTGGAGGGGTTACAAAGCCCTCAGTATAGTCATTTCTACTTGTAAGTACAAAGTCTATTTTTCCAAACCTATTTGAGTTTTGCAATGGCCCTCTTCCATGTTTGCTAGAATATGTTAGAATATGTGTATGATTAAAAGATGAAAATAACAGCAGATAATTGTCTCCTGGCACGTCAGGTTCATATTGTAGAATGAATATGGGGGGTGGGGGGGGTGGGGTGAGGTAGGGGGGTGCTGAAGTATTCTGAGCCCAGGGGAGTGCCGTGATCAAAGCAGTGGTAGGAGGATTAGTCTTCCACAGATAACAGGAATGCCTCAGAATTTGGCACCGATTCAACTTGTGCTGGGTTCCTAGATTTGTTATGGGAGTGGCAGTAAAGAGCAAGGGTACTTGAGAGGCTATTTTCATGCCTCAGGGATCAGGAAGTATGAAGCTGAGAGACAGTAATAAAGACTGGAGATAATAAGAACTGGGATGGATTGCTGAGAAGTTCTGCAAAGAAGTAGTTGACAAGATCTGGCATCCTGGACTGACAGTGAGTGGGGAAGAAGGAGAAAGGAATAGTGGCCAAGAGTCGTCAGTCTGGTAGAGGCTTAAGGTTCTGCTTTGAGTATATAAATTTTGGTGGTCTGTGCAAATAGCCCAGGGGAGTAGAGAGAAAACAGTAAGAGAAAATAGTTTAGTGTACCAGACTAGGATTAGGCTTCAGTTTTAGTGTGGTGAGGGGAGTCAGGGCAGCTAGCTGTGTAGAGAAGGGGAAGAGACTTAGGATGGCACTTGGAAAAACAGGCAGGAATGAACTTCAGAATCAGTGGAATTGATTACCTGTTAGAGTCTTAATAGAAAAGCCAAGAGAGATAAAAGTGGAGCAAAGTAGTTGTTAAACAAGTTGAGAATCTTTAGAGTTAATGAGAATTAGTCTTATGTAGGGAGATTTGAGGAATGTGGAACCTAAGAACCTTAATGTATCCCCTTAGTTGACTTAATTTCATGTAATATTTCGTTATGCTTAGAAGGTTAATTTAGCCGGGCAGTGGTGGCGCACACCTTTAATCTCAGCACGCCTTTAATTGGGCGGCAGAGGCAGGCTGATCTCTGAGTTTGAGGCCAGCCTGGTCTACAAGAGCTAGTTCCAGGACAGGCTCCAAAGCTACAGAGAAACCCTTTCTCGAACCCCCCCCCCCAAGAAAAAAAAGGGTTAACTTAGATTTGTCATTTCATAGTTGCAATTTTAGAAAGGGAAAAGAATTCTAGCCAGAGGTAATTCTGGTAGGGAGTGGGTGGTGACAGTTTAGAGCATGTACACTTTGTTTTTCATGGGTGAACAACCGGGTTTTTTGTTTATTAATTTAGCCATCATTTGTTTTAATTTCAAATTGTTTTTAACACAAAACAGCTATTTCCTGGAAGTGAATAGAATCATCGCTGACACACTGAAAAACATTTGTTATATAAGTTTTGGGTTTCTTGTGATATTTCTTTAAGAACTATATGGCCCTAGTGTGTCAGGCCAGGGTTGAGATGTTCTGACATTTTTGTTTACTGAAGTGTGTGTGCCTGTGTGGTGCTGGGAGGTACTTGGGAGAATGGTAGGAAAGAGAATGATGGAAAGACAGTTTGGAGTTAGAACTTAAGATTAAACAGGAATGATGCTTAGAAAAATTACTTTGTTAAAATTTTCATGAGTATATAGTATTTACTAACAAAATTAAAGGCCAAAGAAAGATGCATCTAATAGCTCCATTTAGATTGAATTAAAAAGTGAGAAAATAGAGATAGGGAAACTATTGAGGAGATTTACGCAGTACTTAGAAACAGGCAAGTAAAATCTTTGGTGTCAGATCTTTTGAAGTAGTAACCAAATAGTACTTGGTAATATATTACTTGATATGTTAAGTTTTTGCTTTTTGCTAAGTAGGTGAGATAGAATTAAGGTCATTGGGGTGCCTTGCAAAATCCCAAGGAAAGAAAAAGTGGGGCTTCAGGGAGTTCTGGGCTCAGAATCCAAAAATCAGTTGGTACTTCGTCTACTTTCTCAGGGCATTCACTTGATTCTTTTTGTTGGTAGACTTTATTTCACTGGTCTGAACCAAAGTGGGAAAATGACTTCTCAGTTCCTCTGTTCTAGCAGCCTAGACTGAGAGATGGAGGTAGGCAGAGAGTGCAAGCGGGATCACTGGAGGAGATTCTCATTCTTGCTCATGGTTGCAGACTTTTGAGAGTAGGAAGTTGATTTTATTGTGCTCAAAAATGAACTTTAAAAAAAAAACATTTCATAGCTAGTACTAATCACCTATGCCAAAAGAATTAAATACACTGAAAAATTGCATAAATCAATTAAGAAAGGCGGTGGCACACACCTGTAAGGTGTGGTCTGCGAGCAAGTTCCAGGACAGCCAGAGCTACACAGAGAAACCCTGTCTCGAGTTGGGGGAGGGGGGAGAGGAGTCACTCACTGTAAAATGGAATTCTAGAGTGTTCTTACTACCATTACCTTTACTATAATTAGATACTTTGGGTTTCTATGATTGTTCAATATAGTGGTTGAAAGAGAGGGTATATAAGTTTAAAGAAGTAATGCAAAATTGTGCAGAAATTTCCCACAGTAAATTACAGAATGAATTTTTAGTTGAACCTTAAACTAGTTGCCAGGAGGTGGTGGCATACACTTTTAATCCCATCACTTGGAAGGCAGAGGCAGGTACTTTGAGGTCAGCCTGGTCTACAGAATTGGGTTCTAGTACAGCCAAGGCTACATAGAGAAACCCTGTCTTGAAAAGTCAAAACAAACAAACAAAAAACCAACCCAAAACAAAAATAAAAGATCATTGACTGCTTTTCCAGAGGACCCAGGTTCAAATTCTAAAACACATGTGGTAGCTTATAACCATCCATAACTCTACTTCCAGGGGAAACTTGGCACCCTTTTCTAGCCAATGGCATGAACCATGTATGTTATGCATTCACATAAGGTAAATAATTTTTTGTTTTTGAGATAGGGTTTCTCTGTGTGGTCCTGGCAGTCCTGGAATTCCCTCTGTAGACCAGGCTGGCTTCAGACTCAGATATCTGCCTGACTCTGCCTCCCAGGTGCTAGCATTAAAGGTGTGCTCTGATACCACCACCTGGCTCAAATCAATCTTTAAAAGAGATGTGTATATAGGCAGTATCCCAACCTACCAAATTTATTTGTTTGTTTATTTTTGGGTTTTTGAGACAGGGTTTCCTCCATGTACCCCTGACATTCTGGAGCTTGCTCTGTAGACCAGGCTGGCCTGGAACTTAATAGAGATTGACCTGCCTCTTCCTTTCAAGTACTGGGTTTAAAGGTGTATATCACCACTACCCTGCAGTGAATTTATTTTTATTTTATTGATTTATTTGAGACATGACCTCACTAGACAGGCTCTTATTGTGTAGCTGAGACTGATTTGGAATCCTCTGTGTAGCCCAGATTGGTCTTGAACTTGTGAGTCTCCTGCCTCAGCCTCCCAAATGCTGGGATTATAGGTGTATACCTGGCATGTATCTCAGTTAATAATGGGCCTGGGTAAAGGTGATCCTTTTGATGTATATGTTTATTTATTAGATATTTGTCAGTCATAAAACTTGAGTGCTTAAAAATGAAAATGTGACATTAAAAAAAGGATACCCAAACTAACACTGACTTCACTTTTCCCCTTGATGTAGGAGTTGTGACTGATGAGAATTGAAGGCCATGGATGAAGATGGACTTGAATTACAACCACAGGCGCCAAACTCATTTTTTGATGCAACAGGTATAATGACTTGTAATTGCATTGTGCTTTTTATCTACCAGATGGAGAGTTTGTTATGGGCCCAATTGTTAACTCTCATAGTTAGTCACTCTTGGATTTTAGAATCTACAAATGGGAAAGTGAACACATTATCATCCTTCTACCCAAAAATTTGACTTACTTATAAATGATTTTAATATTCTTGTCAGTACAAGTTGAATATCCTTAATCTGAAAATCCCAAATGTTCCAAAACCCAAAACTTATGAGTGCTGATAGGACACCACAACTAGAAAGAAAATTCCACACCCCATTTCATGGCATGGGTTGAAGTAAAAGCACATGCATATGAAGAATGACCTTTAGGGTGTATATGTAAGGCACATATAAAAGAAATGAATTTTCGTGTTTAGACTTAGATCTTTACTTAACTCATAAAACTTAACTTTTTCTGGACTGGCAGCCAAGATACTGGATTTTTCAAAAATTTTGATTTGTATTTCTCATAAGGATGTATAGTTCTGTTTGTAGCATTTGTTGAGAACAATATTTACTGAGCACCATATGCTGTGCAAACTGTGATCTCAGTTAAGTTATTTAATCTCTGGGCAAAAATTGATTCATCTCCTGTCACCCCTTTAACTAAAACGGACTCTGGAAGAGTTTCCTGTATTATGAGCTGCTTTTGGGAGTGACAGTGGGGAGGAGGCTTAATAGAATCCAGTACTCTGAAGTCAAGGGTAGATTCCTTCTACTACCTCCCCTTATCCCACTGCCCCTTGGCAGTGGCATTTCTGTTCAGTGTCTGTCAGTAGAGATAGACAGCCTCAGACAGATTTTCTGCTGTCCTCCTTTTCGCTTATACCCCAATCCTTTTATGTTCTAGAATAAAGGTCAAAGTCTAAGATTCCATAGTCAGGTGGAGACTGTTGGTGGTGCCAGAACAAAAAGGAGAAGGATGTGAAGGAAGTGGAAAAAAATCATGGGAAAAATGGAAAATAAAAAATACAAGTTGTGGGAAGGGAGATAGACCAAGAAGGAAAATGCATGAAAAGCATATAAATGGATGCATTTGCCACCTGTAGTTACATTACTTAAGTTTTAGAACCATGCCTTAAGTAACTGAATGTGTTTTAGTGTTCCTAGAATTTTACTGTCTTGAAGGTTTTTTTTTTGTCTCAATTGTATTATTATCAATAGTTTTTCCTTATCTATTGATTTGGGGTAAGTACTTAAAAGAGTATGCTAAAAAGTGTCTTTTAAAATTTTATTTAAAAATAGATTATTTTTCCAAGGCAGAGGATCCAGGGGAATCTAAATGTTTAAGAAAACTGATAAATTAGTGTATTTTGGGTGAAATTGAATAATAATTTTGCTGATTGGAATATTTAGTCCTGAAGTTGATAACTTTATTTACTTATGTCTTAGCCACTGTTGTATTGCTGTGAAGAGACACCATTTAGAAGAGAAAGCATTAATTGGGGGCTTGCTTATAGTTTCAGAGGTTTAATCTGTTACTACTGTGGGGAACATGGCTGGAGAAGTAGCTGACAACTACAGAGTTTTATCCAGATTAGGAGGGAGGGAGAGACAGAGAGAGACTGGGCCTACCACATGGGCTTTTGAAACCTCCAAGCTCACCCTCTGTGACACTCTTCCTCCAAAAAGTACCCACCTCCTAATTCTTATGATGCTTTCAAACAGTTCCACTCCATGATGACTAAACATTCAAATATATGATCTGATAGGGGTCACTTTTATTCAAACCACACTTGCTTAAGACTTTGCTTATTTTTCAGGAGCTGGTGCTACACACATGGATGGGGATCAAATTGTTGTGGAAGTACAAGAAACGGTTTTTGTGTCAGATGTTGTGGATTCAGACATAACCGTGCACAACTTTGTTCCTGATGACCCAGACTCAGTTGTAATCCAAGATGTTATTGAGGACGTTGTTATAGAAGATGTCCAGTGTCCAGATATCATGGACGAAGCAGATGTATCAGAAACAGTCATCATCCCAGAGCAAGTGCTGGACTCAGATGTAACTGAAGAAGTTTCTTTAACACATTGCACAGTTCCGGATGATGTTTTAGCTTCTGATATTACTTCAGCCTCGATATCTATGCCTGAACATGTCTTGACAAGTGAATCTATACATGTGTCTGACGTTGGTCACGTTGAACATGTGGTTCACGATACTGTAGTAGAAGCAGAAATTGTCACTGATCCTTTGGCCGCCGATGTTGTTTCAGAAGAAGTGTTGGTAGCAGACTGTGCCTCTGAAGCAGTCATAGATGCCAATGGGATCCCTGTGGATCAGCAAGATGACGACAAAACCAACTGTGAGGACTACCTTATGATTTCCTGTAAGTATCGGGGTACATTGTTGGGGTGCTACTTTTCTAAATTAAGCCATGTTAATTTTCTTAACACTGTTAAGAAAATTGAATAATAATTGCTTAATGTTCATTAAAATTAAATGTGTAAAAATACCTTGTCCAGGTATGGTGGTGCACACCTTTAATCCCAGCCCTTGGGAAGCAGAGGCAGGTGGATCTCTATGAGTTCGAAGCCAGCCTGATCTATATAGTGAGTTCTAGGACAGCTAAGGCTACATAGTGAGACCCTGTCTCCAATAAAACAAAATAAATGTGTAAAATGAGTTTTCAGTTTGGAGTCTGTAAGGTAATTGAAAATTGTGAAAAGTGCTTGACTTGTTTCTATATAAAGGTGGGATAGAAAGAGGTGGTTTCTTCAGTTACAGAAAGACAGTCTGTGACTTTGCAAAATCATGAAGGATGTGATTTAGGACTCTTTTAGCATTAGGAATCCTCCTCAAACAACTTGGGAAAAAAATGTATGACCAAACTACTTATTTTCTTGTATGCTTATAGGTATAGGAAACAAACCACTGGACAGAGAAAATCTGAAGTATGAACTTATGTTCTTGGATGTACAATAATACTTGCATACTTGAATTGTGTGTAAAATACTGTTTATGGAACAGAATGGGAAAGTGCACAGTACTGAGACATAATTTCAAGCATGACAAATTTATTAGAGCACTGAACCAAACTAAGGTGTTTGGGGGATAGCCCTCCAAATGTTTTAAGTTGGCATGAGGACAGCTGTTTCTTCTTATAACATTATACTTCTTGATTCCACTTTCAGATACAAAACTCTGGGTTGGGTAGAACTGTTTCTAACCCAGTATAAGTTCTTAACTCCTTAAAGCACTATACTTTGGTAAATAAAAACTCAATACACTATTTATAAACTTGCCTAGTTTTCATATATGATACCATATAATAGAGTTCACCAGCATTTTATAGGAAATATCTTTTAAAAGTTACTAAGGTATCTAACCTAGGTGTGCTGGTGTATGCATGCCTGTAATCTCAAAACTCAGGAGGCTGAGGAAAGAGGACTTCTGCAAGTTTGAAGTAAGCCTAGGCTGCAAAGTAAGATACGGTCTTAACAAGTTATGATAGAACTTTTAAAAGAAATAGTCCTTGTAAAAAGGAAGAAAAACATCCATTCCAACATGTTTTATGGAACTTGTGTGTTTGGCATTGCTGTAGGTGATCCAGTTATTGGAAACTCCTAAATACGCAAAGAAAGCCATTGTTTCTAGGGAGAACAAAAATCCTCTTCCACATATGTGCCCGCTACACACATGCACATACACACAATAATAAAAATTTAGAAAAGAATATGTATATTTATGTGTGGTTATAATACCTCCAAATGTTTTGCATAATTCCTCATATGAAGTTTATGAGATTATCTATTTTTCTAGATTCTAACCAACACACAGCAGTATTTTCCTTTTTTAAGTTTTTGCTGGTCTGTAGGGGGATTTGAGATGTAGCTTATTTCAAGTTTAAATTTATTTTGAAAGATATTCCTTGTAGCAGTAGAGAGTAAGAATAAGTGAACAAGAGACAGTCGTTCAAATACCCTTAAGTTGGGGTGTGGTAGTGGTGTAGTTCTGTAACCCCAGCACTCAGGAAGATTGAGTTCTAGGGCCGGTAAGACCTGGCTCAAAAAACACAACAAGCCAGGTGGAGGTGGCACACGTCCTTAATCTCTGCACTTCTGTGAGTTCAAGGCCAGTCTGGTCTACAGAGCGAGTTCTAGGACAGCCAAAGCTGTACAGTGAAGCCCTGTCTCAAAAAAAACAAAACAAGAAAATTAAATATCCCAAAGACTTTGATAATAAAGAGGATTGAAGACAGTTGAACTCAAGAGATTAGAAAGTAAAGTGGATAAGATTTGTTCTTATTGAAGATTGATGGGACTTGGATGGGGAAAGATAATGCAGAGATGACTGGCATTTGACGCTAAGATTTCTGTCTTGGAAGATTTGGTCATGATAATCATTCAATAGGAGGAGTAGGTTTGGTGGGTAAAGATTATGTAGGCTCTGTTAAAAATTTGATTTGCAGCCAGGCGGTGGTGGCGGCACTTGCCTTTAATCCCAGCAATGGGGTAGGGGCAAAGGCAGGCAGATCTCTGAGTTCATGGCCAGCCTGGTCTACAAGAACTAGTTCAGGACAGGCTCCAAAGCTACAGAGAAACCCTGTCTCGAAAACCAAAAATAAAGAAATAAATAAATAAGATTGAGGTTCCATTTCTTGGCAGTTGAAAATGTAAATATGCTATTTTGGAAAGAGGAGAAATTGATAAAGTAACAGAATATATGAAGTGTCTCACATGGAAATCGCTGGTATTTCCCAGAGTGTTTGCATAATAACAGTATCAAGTATGTGATGTAGCTACTATAGAACCAGTATGGAGATTTTCTTGAAATGTAATAGAACTAATATATGATTCAGCAATCCTCCTCCTGGGTATCTACCCAAAGGAAGGACTCTTGAGTCAGCATATCACAGAGAAACGTACACACCCAGGTTTACTGCTACATTACAATAACTAAGAATAAAACCAGCTAGGTAGCCACCAGCAGATGAATGGGAAAAAAAGTGCTAGAATATAAGTAGCACTTTTTCAGCTGAAAGAAAAACAAAATAGTTGTGGGAAAATGGATAAAACTAGAGACTGTCATGTTAAGAGAGATAAAACTCAGACATACTGTATGTTTTTAGCTCGTGATGACTCTAGATTTAAATTTGTGTTGGGGGGTAGGTTATAGGTTATAAAAGTAGAAATGGAACCATGAGAGGGGGAAAAAGAAAATTTAAGATTTATTTTGTATGTATGAATGTTTTGCCTGCGTGTATGTATGTGTAACATGTGCCCGTAGAAGTCAAAAGAAGGTGTTGGTTCCCCTGGAGCTGGTTGTGAGCCACTGTGTGGGTACTGAGACAAAACAGTTCCTCTACAAGAGCAACTAGTGCTATTAATCACTGAACCATCTCTCCAGCCCCAAGGAGGAACTCTTAAAGGAAAGGGAAGGTGCAGGACGGGGTGGGGGGGTGGAGTAATGGAATACATCTGGCATGAAAGCAGAAGTGTGGAGAGGAAGGCAGCCAACAATACCCGGTCATGAGGGTGAGTTGAATAACAGTATATAGCACATGTATGAAAATGCCATAATGAAACCCATTAGTTTGTGTGCTAACTTTAAAAAGTGTCGAGTATAGATATTTTGGGTATAAAATGATGTAGACATTTAAAGTTAGCTTAGGCTACAAAGTGAGACAAGGTCTCATCAAAAAGAGAAGAAAAAAGAGGTGAAATGAAAATTGGAGGTTTACAGAAGACAAAGTGACAAACTTTCAAAGTCTTTTCAACACTATTGAGGCTACAGAGGCTTCTTTAAAAGTGTTAGTCCCTGGGAAGAAAGGCTCTTGTTGGGCAATTAGAATGTTGTTGGTATTTAGATTAGTTTCAAAAAACATGTGTGAGTGGCTAGGAGAAGGAAGAAGTGAACTATAATGGGTTGAGAAATCAGTAAAAGTGGTATTAGAGTGAAACACTTTGTGTAAGCCATTATAGTTGAAAGACAGGAAGCAGTAGTATGGATTTTGCTGGCTGCTGAAATGGTGAATGTATGTTGAATGTGCTTATGGGTACAGGCACAAACCACTGGACAGGGCCACGCTGACAATAGAGAAAAGAAGGCTAATAAAATAGGTGGAGTAAGGTGCAGAGAAGAGGAAGGGACTGAAGTTTAGGGTCATAGTGGATGATTGTTGTGTCCTAGGCAGGGACATAAAATGTTAGTAGAATGAGGACCCTCGCTAGAGGGTTAGAGGAATGTTTGGATGTCGTAACTGCTTTTCCAGTGAGGCAGCTTCATCTCCATACCAATACAGAGTAAACACGACGTTGGGTGGAAAGGCAAAGGATGGTGAGAAAGGGTTGAAAAACTTGGATCTGATGGTGATGGGCCAGGGCCAGAGACTTATAGATGGATGTTTATGATATATGGAATGTAATTGAGCAGCCAGTGGAGAGTAAAGATACTTAAATTTATAAGTAAGATGCTCTAGTATAAAAATGGTATTTATTTTATTTTTAAAGTTGTAGCTTTATTTTTATTTAATGAGTGTTTTGTTTGCATGTACATGGTGCATCAGGTGTGTACTTGGTATGTACCTGAAGAGGGCACCAGTCTCCTGGAACTGGAGCTATGGGTGATTGTCAGTGTGCTGGGAACTGAACCTGAATTCTTTGCAAGAGTAGTAAGTGCTCTTGACTGCTGAGCCATTTCTCTGCTCCATTATTTTGTTTTTAAAATTACTTGTGTGCTTATGCCATGGTGCCTGTGTATAGAGGTCAGAGGATGTCTCGTGGATATCTGTTCTTTCCTACTGTGTGGGTTCCAAGGATGGAACACGATTGTCAGCCTTCGTGGCAAGCTTTGTCCATTAAGCCATCTTAGCCCAAAATACTGTTTTTTAAATATGAATGCCAGATTTTCTATAATAACACTAGGCAACCCAGCACCAAGGCCAGAGGAAATAGTTGGCTCTGTCCCAGACTGTGAAGGCGACAGCCCTCTGGCTTCTCTCTGCTTTCTACCTTTCTGACTAGGCACCCTTCTAGCTTTCAAAGGGCTTCTAAGGAGTAAGGCTTAACTGTGCACCAGCCTTTTGCCTTTATTGCTCTTTAGAAAGTTCACCTCTCTGATAGACTCATTTAAATATATAGAGATAGATTTAGTAGTGATTGACACCAGCATACCAAGTGTAGTATTGTAGAATCCAGACTTTAAAAATATTTACAGTTATCTTTCTTTGAGGTACTGGGGGTTCCAATTTAAGTGAGTTTTAATGGTCCTAAAAATGTAAATATGAACAGAAGAAAGCTTTTTAGTATATTTTGGCATATTTTAATGTATTTTATATATAATAAATATATTTTAATGTGCTATTTATTCCATTCCGGTTCAGAGAAATTCAAAGAAAGCAAAGGTGCATTTAAACAGGTATATATGTTCATGTTATTGTCCTATTTTGCTATAATGAAATAGGTTGTTTTAGAATTAGATGTAGAGAACATGGTGTTCTCTTGTACAGACATTTTTGAACTTTTTTCCCCTTCCCTGCCATCATCTTTTTTTATCCTAAGTAAAGATTATATTAAACAATCCACTTCATTATCTTTGGAATCAAACCGTTGTAGTGTGTTGGAAAATCATTAGTGTTTTCTTGATTTCTGCCATTCACAAAGATAGTTCATAAAGCCAAATTTTAATGAAAAACCTATATTGATTTCAAACCTTTAAGACTGGCAAAGGTTTTGTTGTAAATGAATAGGGAAACTGTGGAATGGTTACATTGAACAATAAACATGCATTGCTTTACATATTTATTTTCTTTGTGTTAATAGAACTTAAAATCTTTATTTGTAAAGACTTAACATTTTTTAGTGATTTTCAAGCATGTAGAACATTGTTATTATTTGTAGTTGCCTTAAAACTTTATCTTTAAAGCTTGTTTGGAGATTTTTCTGCTTCTCCATCTAAAATTGTATAGGTAAATTTCACAGATAGAGCTGGTCTTAAGTTGTATCTATAAAGAAATACATACACGTGCATACACATGCACACTCACACAGAAAGGGAAGGAGAATATTGTTGTTTAGGCATTCCAGAATAATGAATGGATTAACAACTTCAGTATAATGTAAATTTAGATGCTATAGTATTTACTGTCACCTCAAGTAATCATTTCTTAGTTTTCAGTCTTCAGGTGGTTTACCGAAGCTTCCTTGGAGGTGTGTAAAGTGTCCTTATGTTTACTGTAACTCTGTTATTACTAATGCGATTGTTCACCAGCATCTCACTTCAGTTTTTAGGTAAAATGTTGGGCAAGACTATATGAGGCTTGCTGGTTTCACTTTTTAGAGTGGAAAGAAGTGCGAAAAATTTACTAAAATGGGAGAATTCCTGGGTGGCTTGGGATTATCCATAATTTTTTTTTTTAGATACTGAGTTTTAGACACTGAACATTTCTTTCTTTAAAAACCAGTAGATGAGAAAGAGGCCTGGATTCTAAAGATGGGCGTGTCCTTGCACTTTCGCCAGTCTTCACTGTAACTGACTTTGACCAAGTTACACACTGTCTCAGTGCCTTTGTTTCTTTATCTGGAAAATGAAGTAAGAAACTTACATGGAAACATGAAGGAAATTGCAAAATGCAATGCAAATGGTAGTTATTATTAGAAGTAATTTTAATTTAAAAAATCATGCATTTCTATTTTGGAGAAGCCTTATTCTAAAGTACTAGTTCTTCATGACTGTAGATGAAGGCACTTAAGCAGAATCATACATATGATGACTCAATTTATTGAAGCTTTCTTTGTCTGTTTTTAGAAATTCATTTTTAATAGTAGCTTTAAAATTATAGTGAAATTCTGAGTACTTAACAGGACCATCAGAGTGTTCTTTTAAAAATCTCTTCTGGGGCTGGAGAGATGGCTCAGAGGTTAAGAGCATTGCCTGCTCTTCCAAAGGTCCTGAGTTCAATTCCCAGCAACCACATGGTGGCTCACAGCCATCTGTAATGAGGTCTGGTGCCCTCTTCTGGCCTGCAGACATACACACAGACAGAATATTGTATACATAATAAATAAATAAATATTTAAAAAAATCTCTTCTGTAATATTTTATATTCAGAATAATTTCGCAGGTTGAGTAGGTGGGGCAAGATCTCAAGGTGAAAATCTGAAGGTGAATTTTACTTTTGTATAATAATAGAACAGCTCTGTATCAGGGAAGTCAGTGTATTTTAAATGTGTTTTCCCATGTATATATGAAAGCAAACAGGTTTTTAAACTCTGAATTATAGGTAAGTGTATGTATGACACTTTGCATGTTCTAACATGATTAGATTTTCTAGTCATTGAAGGTTTTACAAGGGCACTGACTGGAAACTAACATGTGAGAACAGCAAGTTTGCTCTTGCTCTGTGGAACCAAAGGGGTGGGGTATTGGCTTTTTAGTACCGGCTAGAATCAGGTGTTAGCACATTTTTGTTTTTGTTTTGTGTGCGTATATCTTCTATGTTTGTGTGTGTCATATATGTACCCTAGGAAGTTAGAAGACGGTGTTGGATCCTCTGGAGCAGTGAAAGGCAGTTGTGAGCTACCTGATATGTGTGCTAGGAATCAAACTTCTGATTTGGGAAAGAGCCGCAATTGCTCCTAACCATTCTTCAGCCAGGTTTTGTTCTTTTGCTTTTCATTTTGGATGTTTTGAGTTGGTGTTTCTCTGTAACAGCCCTGGCAGTCCTGGAACTCATTCTGTAGACCAGGCTGGCCTCTGCCTCCCAAGTGCTGGGATTAAAGGTGTGTGCCACCACCACCCGGCTGCTTTTGATTTTTGAGACAGAGTTTTGCATTATGTTGTCTCAGGTTTCTGAGTGTTAGGATTAGTGCCTGGCTTAGGATCAGTTTATTAAACTTTCCTCAAAGATAAGGCCAACTTCATCAAACTTGAACTGTTTATAAATAAGGACTCCAATGGTAATCCCCATGTATTCTAGACTCTTTTCTACATAGATTGGCATCCTTCTGGTGCTACCCTCTGTTTGAAATTTGAAAATGACAATAGATTCAGTTATCTAGATTGTGAGAATATTTGAATTATTATCACAAGTAACCATTCACTTCTGAGTGTGTTGGCACATGCTTTTGTTGATTTTTGAAATTATATTTCTCTCTCTCCCTGGGTGTGTGCACGAGCACAAAATGTACTGCAATATATGAGGACACTTGTAGGAGTTGGTTCTCTCCTTCCACCATGTGAAGCCCAGTGATCAAAATCAGCTCATCACACTTGGTGGCAAGCATTATATTGACAGCCTAGCATAGACTTTTAGTGCCAGTATTTTTGAGGATGAAGTAGGAAGGATGCCTCAAATTCAAGGCCAGCTTGGCCTATAGTGTGAATTCCATACCAAGCTGGGCTACAAGAGTGAGATTTGTCTACAAACAAAAAAGATCCTTCTTTTTCCTTCTTTCTCTTACATTCTAGCCCACTCAGAATCAAACCCCTGACTTGGTTTCTTGTTAGATTCTTCTTTATGTAGGGTACTGCCCAAATTTACAAGTCCTGCTCATCCCTAAATAGATGTCCAACCCATTTCTCTTCCTCATTCCTGCTATCTCTTGTCCTTATTGAAGGCCTTGTCTCCTGTCACCTGCCAGCTACATGTTTGCAGCAGACTCATAGGGCTCTCCCTGCTTTGCCTTGATCCATTTCAGCCCATCCACTTTCTGAAGGCTAACAAGATGATAGAGCAAATAGGCATGTGATATCCTCATTGCTTGAAGATCTCCCATCACTTACGGCAGATGCTCTCACACCTCTGGTCAGGGTTAGGGCTTAGGGGCCCACTAAATCTTTCTTTTTCTGACTTTCTAGCCCCCATTTCCCTACATTTGGGTTATGTAGAACTAACTGCTTGACTAGAGACTCACCCCCACCCCAAGTTCCCCAAGAAATTTTGATGTCTGACCTGATTAAGAAACTTGCAGCTTTCCAGGATCAAGTCTGAGCCTCTCTGCCAGGTGCAGGAGGCCCTTTGTGATCTGACTTCAGTTTAGCAGTTGGCTGTATTCCCTACCATGCCTTGTGGCACACTTTCTGCTCAGTCCTTTCATTCCATTTCTTGTCTCTGTACCTGTGTACAGTTTGTCCTTCACCAAAATGGGAAGTAACTTCTCTTTTCCTTTAAGTCTGAGTGAGATACCCTTTTTGTATACATAGAATCAGTCAGTGTACAATAAAGCACTGCCATTCTGGATATTAATCCTTTTTCGTGTTCTGTATGAGCTTACTTTTAAAGATTGCATTCGACAGCTTAGCGTCTCTGTTCTTGTAATGTGACTAAGTAGACATCTGCCTTTTCTCCATAAGAGACCTTTATGTTCAGTTACTCTAAATTTTGCATGAAAAAGTAAAATAGTTGATCAACAAATTAGATATTTATAAACATTTTGGTGTTTTTTTTTTTTTTTTTTTTTTTTTTTGGTTTTTCGAGACAGGGTTTCTCTGTGGCTTTGGAGCCTGTCCTGGAACTAGCTCTGTAGACCAGGCTGGACTCGAACTCCCAGAGATCGGTCTGCCTCTGCCTCCCGAGTGCTGGGATTAAAGTCGTGTGCCACCATCGCCCGGCCCATTTTGGTGGTTTTTGAGGCAGGGTCTCACTATGTTGCCTTGGCTGTGCCGGAACTCATTCTGTAAATGAGACTGGCTTGGAACTCAGATTGCCTGCCTCTGTCTCCAGAATACTGAGACTCAAAGGTGTGTGCCACCATCGCTGGGCTGGCCTTGAATTTGCAGCAGTCCTCTTGCCTTTTATTTCTTTTTTTTTTTTTTTTTTTTTTTTTTTGGTTTTTCGAGACAGGGTTTCTCTGTGGCTTTGGAGCCTGTCCTGGAACTAGATCTGTAGACCAGGCTGGTCTCGAACTCACAGAGATCCGCCTGCCTCTGCCTCCCGAGTGCTGGGATTAAAGGCGTGCGCCACCATCGCCCGGCTTGCCTTTTATTTCTGAATGCTGCGATTACAGTGGCACTGTATCAGTCTCCCAACAAGTATTTTTTTAAGTGACATGTTTGGTTTTAAAGCTGGGTGTATGTTAAAATATCATTCACTATTTAATAATAATATACTGAGTGTCAGAAATAGACTAAAATGGCTGTGAATGTGTACTTCAGTACTAGGCCACTTATATATCATTCACAAAGCCCTGGGATTGATCCTCAGCACTATCAAAACAATCACTAAAATGTTTGCTTCCAGTGTTCTATGCATGGTTTAGGATTTGAATGATTAAATTTTATAATTATTATTTTTGTAAATGACAGATTAGAAGAGTTTGCAGAAGCTGTTTGCCAGCAGATCTGTGCAATGACGTATTTAGAATTTGAATGATTAGGGCTGGAGAGAGAGTTCAGCAGTTAAGAGCACTGGCTGCTCTTCCAGAAAACTCAGCTTCAATTCCTAGCACCCACATGGCAGCTCACAGCTGTCTGTAACTCCAGTTCCAGGGGACTTGACAGACACGTGCAGGCAAACTCAATGCACACAAATTAATAAATAAATAGATCTTTTTAAAGATTAAAAAATAGTTTAGATTCTCGTAAGTCAGAAGTCAGGTAGACAAACTGTCAGTATAGTCTTGCCTTTTTTGAACTTTTTTTGGTGTGTATGTGTTTGGGTAGGCACACACTGTGGCACACAGAAATAAGATTTACATATTCATGACTCTTTAGGGAGTTAGTACTAGGTGCTGGTGGTTCTGACCTCTGTAACATTTTAAATTCCGGATCATCTCTTTCGTAGTTTGCAACTAATATTAAACCAAGACAAAACTCAGATTGTGATGTCAAAAAGTCCTGTCATGCTCTCCCTCCATTAGGTTCAAAACTGCATTTACCTAGGCAAAATTCTTATAAAGAACATAAAGATGGGCCAGTATTTCAAAGCCAATAGTAAAAAGCAAGAATTGGGCCAACAAGATGGTTACGCATGTAAAGGTACTTGCCACCAAGTCAGAAGATCTGAGTGTGATCCCTAAAAAGTCATGAATATGTAAATCTTATTTCTGGTGGCCTCTTTAAATGTTACACTATACTCAAGTTTTTCATGTAATGTAGTTGCTTTTGCCAATATCGATCTCCTCCTCAGGAGACTAAAAGTTAACAAACTTGGACTGGGACTTGTGTGGCTTGAGATTTAAATTCCATGTAATTTCAAATAGTCAATGTTTCTAGACTTCCATTTGTTCTCTTATAAATTGTCAACAGTACTGTACTCTTCTTCACAGAGTTGCAATATGTATTAAATAGTACTTAGTCAATAAATTGTAATCACATTTATTGTTACTGCATTTAAAATAATCATCTCCTCTCTCACTGGAGTAGTCTTTGTCACACTGGTATCTTCTAATATTTAACGTAAGTCTTTTTTTAACTGTTAGTAAGTCAAATATGTTTCAGAAATTTCCTCAAGTATAATTTTATCACTTATTAAAGACAAAATCAAATTTGCACACTGAGATGGATGTTTATTTTTACATAAATAATTAAACCGGCAAATATTTGATACTAGATGAGTATCTTCAGGATTTTTGTTTGCAGTATTAGGGATTGAGCCTAACATGAAGTCTTAAAATATACAATTTAAACTCACTGTTTGATGAAGTAGTTAAAACATAAATGTCTAGCCAGAAGGTAAACAAATACATGTGGGAGGACACTTGCTTCCTGGGAGCATTGGGGCTTCTAGAACTTATTAAGGCCTTGGACCTGTTTCCTTCTGCTTGTGGCAAGCTGGCCCAAATAGAACTAGTTGGACTTAGAACAAAAAGAACATTTTTGTGTTTCTTTGAAAGACTTACATTAATGAATCTAACTTTTCTGATAGAATGTTCTAGGTACTGAGTTCTCATTAACCTTTACCGCACTTTCTGTGTTGCCGGAGATGCCCCTAAGTAATGTGTGCTATAAGGTTATTTATGTAGCAATTATATTTTTGGTCTTTAGTCAAATAATTTTTCTTGTGTTTTATTTTCCAAATAATATATAACACTGATTACTTTGGTGATTTCTGTAAAGCTTTTTAAAATTGTAGTGTTTGGCTGGGTAGTGGTGGTCCACGCCTTGATGATCCCAACACTTGAGAGGCAGAGGTAGATAAGTTTAAGACCAGCAAGGGCTATGACACAGAAAAACCCTGTCTCAAAAAACCAAAACAAAACTGTGGTGTTTGCTCTGTAACATTTTCCTGATTTTTGCCCTTTTTCATTTCTCTCTTCCATTTTCCATATGGCCCCTCTTTTTTTCTTTAAAACAGGACAAATGCACATTTCATTTTGTTTGAATTTATATATTGTATTTACTTTCAACCAACGACCTTGACTTAGAGTCACAAGTTAAAGTTATATATGTGTTACTTACATAGAAGATAAATGTTGTAAGTTGTTTTTTTTTATTTTTTTTACTTCTTTGGGCAAGGTTTCCCATGTAGACTAAGTTGCCTGTCTTTGACTCCTGAGGGCTGGTATTAAAGGCATGTGCCATCGAGCCAGCATTTGTAAGTTTTAAGCAGATTGAATTTGAATTTGCATTCCCCATCTCATGGAGATATACTTCTCTAGCAGTCATGTTATTTTTTTTAAGCATATCATTCTGATGAAAATAGATCACATCAAATGTGTTCAAGAATAGTAACCATGAAAATAGTGCTTAAAAAATATTTGTATGAGGACCATGCTTTTTCATTTTACTACTAAAACATTATTTAAAGGTTCTTGCCTTAAATACTCAAAGGCTATTTTAAATAGAAGTATGTGCGACATGCCACAAACAGGACTAGAAGGATGTGCGATATTTCACAAACAGGGCTAGAAGGATGTGCGACATGTTACAAACTGGACTAGAAGGATTTGCGACATGCCACAAACAGGACTAGAAGGATGTGAGACATGCTACAAACAGGACTAGAAGGATTTGAGACATGCTACAAACAGGACTAGAAGGATGTGCGACATGCCACAAACAGGGCTAGAAGGATGTTAGACATGCCACAAACAGGACTAGAAGGATGTGCTACAAGCTAAAAACAGGCCTAGAAGGATGTGCGACATGCCACAAACAGGACGAGAAGGATGTGAGACATGCTACAAACAGGACTAGAAGGATGTGAGACATGCCACAAACAGGACTAGAAGGATGTGCGACGTGCTACAAACAGGACTAGAAGGATGTGAGACGTGCTACAAACAGGGCTAGAAGGATGTGAGTACATCGACAAACAGGACTGGAAGGATGTGAGACATGCTACAAACAGGGCTAGAAGGATGTGAGACATGCCAAAAACAGGACTAGAAGGATGTGCGACATGCTACAAACAGGACTAGAAGGATGTTCGACATGCCACAAACAGGACTAGAAGGATGTTAGACATGCCACAAACAGGACGAGAAGGATGTGCGACATGCCACAAACAGGACTAGAAGGATGTGCGATATTTCACAAACAGGACTAAAAGGATGTGAGACATGCCACAAACAGGACTAGAAGGATGTGCGACATGCCACAAACAGGACTAGAAGGATGTGGAACATGCTACAAACCGGACTAGAAAATGTGCGACATGCCACAAACAGGACTACAAGGATGTGCGACATGCCACAACAGGACTAGAAGGATGTGAGACATGCTACAAACAGGAGTAGAAGGATGTGCGACGAGCTACAACAGGACTAGAAGGATGTGCGACATGTTACAAACAGGACTAGAAGGATGTGAGACATGCCACAAACAGTACTAGTAGGATGAGAGACATGCTACAAACAGGGCTAGAAGGATGTGAGACATGCCACAAACAGGACTAGAAGGATGTGCGACATGCCACAAGTAGGGCTAGAAGGATGTGAGACATGCTACAAACAGGACTAGAAGGATGTGAGACATGCCACAAACAGGGCTAGAAGGATGTGAGACGTGCTACAAACAGGACTAGAAGGATGTGAGACATGCCACAAACAGGACTAGCAGGATGTGAGACATGCCACAAAAAGGAGTAGAAGGATGTGAGACATGCCACAAACAGGACTAGAAGGATGTGAGACATGCCACAAACAGGACTAGAAGGATGTGCGATATGCCACAAACAGGACTAGAAGGATGTGCGACATGCCACAAACAGGACTAGAAGGATGTGCGATATTTCACAAACAGGGCTAGAAGGATGTGCGACATGTTACAAACTGGACTAGAAGGATGTGCGACATGCCACAAACAGGACTTGAAGGATGTGAGACATGCTACAAACAGGACTAGAAGGATGTGCGACGTGCTACAACAGGACTAGAAGGATGTGAGACGTGCCTCAAACTGGACTAGAAGGATGTGCGACATGCCACAAACAGTTCTTGAAGGATGTGCGACATGCCACAAACAGGACTAGAAGGATGTGCGATATTTCACAAACAGGGCTAGAAGGATGTGCGACATGTTACAAACTGGACTAGAAGGATTTGCGACATGCCACAAACAGGACTAGAAGGATGTGAGACATGCTACAAACAGGACTAGAAGGATGTGCGACGTGCTACAACAGGACTAGAAGGATGTGAGACGTGCCTAAAACTGGACTAGAAGGATGTGCGACATGCCACAAACAGTTCTTGAAGGATGTGCATCATGCCACAAACAGGACTAGAAGGATGTGCGACATGCCAAAAACAGGACTAGAAGGATGTGCGACGTGCTACAAACAGGGCTAGAAGGATGTGAGACATGTCACAAACAGGGCTAGAAGGATGTGCGACATGCTACAAACCGGACAAGAAGGATGTGAGACGTGCCACAAACAGGACTAGAAGGATGTGCGACATGCCACAAACAGGGCTAGAAGGATGTTAGACATGCCACAAACAGGACTAGAAGGATGTGCTACAAGCTAAAAACAGGCCTAGAAGGATGTGCGACATGCCACAAACAGGACTAGAAGGATGTGAGACATGCTACAAACAGGACTAGAAGGATGTGAGACATGCTACAAACAGGAGTAGAAGGATGTGCGACGTGCTACAACAGGACTAGAAGGATGTGCGATATGTTACAAACAGGACTAGAAGGTTGTGAGACATGCCACAAACAGTACTAGTAGGATGTGAGACATGCTACAAACAGGGCTAGAAGGATGTGAGACATGCCACAAACAGGACTAGAAGGATGTGCGACATGCCACAAGTAGGGCTAGAAGGATGTGAGACATGCCACAAACAGGACTAGAAGGATGTGCTACATGCCACAAACAGGACTAGAAGTATGTGCGACATGCCACAAACAGGACTAGAAGGATGTGCGATATTTCACAAACAGGGCTAGAAGGATGTGCGACATGTTACAAACTGGACTAGAAGGATGTGCGACATGCCACAAACAGGACTACAAGGATGTGAGACATGCTACAAACAGGACTAGAAGGATGTGCGACGTGCTACAACAGGACTAGAAGGATGTGAGACGTGCCTCAAACTGGACTAGAAGGATGTGCGACATGCCACAAACAGTTCTTGAAGGATGTGCGACATGCCACAAACAGGACTAGAAGGTTGTGCGACATGCCACAAATAGGGCTAGAAGGATGTGAGACATGCCAAAAACAGGACTAGAAGGATGTGCGACATGCCACAAACAGGGCTAGAAGGATGTGCGACATGCCACAAATAGGACTAGAAGGATGTGAGACATGCCACAAACTGGACTAGGAGGATGTGCTACATGCCACAAACAGAACTAGTAGGATTTGAGACATGCTACAAACAGGACTAGAAGGATGTGAGACATGCCAAAAACAGGACTAGAAGGATGTGCGACGTGCTACAACAGGAATAGAAGGATGTGCGACATGCTACAAACAGGAATAGAAGGATGTGCGACGTGCTACAACAGGACTAGAAGGATGTGCGACATGCCACAAACAGGACTAGAAGGATGTGCGACATGCTACAAACAGGACTAGAAGGATGTGAGACATGCTACAAACAGCACTAGAAGGATGTGCGACATGCCACAAACAGGACTAGAAGGATGTGCTACATGCTAAAAACAGGACTAGAAGATTGTGATACATGCTACAAACAGGGCTAGAAGGATGTGAGACGTGCTACAAACAGGGCTAGAAGGATGTGAGTACATCGACAAACAGGACTGGAAGGATGTGAGACATGCTACAAACAGGGCTAGAAGGATGTGAGACATGCCACAAACAGGACTAGAAGGATGTGCGACATGCTACAAACAGGACGAGAAGGATGTGCGACATGCCACAAACAGGACTAGAAGGATGTGCGACATGCCACAAACCGGACTAGAAGGATGTGAGACATGCCACAAACAGGACTAGAAGGATGTGAGACATGCCACAAACAGTACTAGTAGGATGTGAGACATGCCACAAACAGGGCTAGAAGGATGTGCGACATGCCACAAACAGGACTAGAAGGATGTGCGATATTTCACAAACAGGACTAAAAGGATGTGCGACATGCCACAAATAGGACTAGAAGGATGTGCGACATGCCACAAACAGGACTAGAAGGATGTGAGACATGCTACAAACAGGAGTAGAAGGATGTGCGACGTGCTACAACAGGACTAGAAGGATGTGCGACATGTTACAAACAGGACTAGAAGAATGTGAGACATGCCACAAACAGTACTAGTAGGATGTGAGACATGCTACAAACAGGGCTAGAAGGATGTGAGACATGCCACAAACAGGACTAGAAGGATGTGCGACATGCCACAAGTAGGGCTAGAAGGATGTGAGACATGCCACAAACAGGACTAGAAGGATGTGCTACATGCCACAAACAGGGCTAGAAGGATGTGAGACGTGCTACAAACAGGACTAGAAGGATGTGAGACATGCCACAAACAGGACTAGCAGGATGTGAGACATGCCACAAAAAGGAGTAGAAGGATGTGAGACATGCCACAAACAGGACTAGAAGGATGTGAGACATGGCACAAACAGGACTAGAAGGATGTGCGATATGCCACAAACAGGACTAGAAGTATGTGCGACATGCCACAAACAGGACTAGAAGGATGTGCGATATTTCACAAACAGGGCTAGAAGGATGTGCGACATGTTACAAACTGGACTAGAAGGATGTGCGACATGCCACAAACAGGACTAGAAGGAGGTGAGACATGCTACAAACAGGACTAGAAGTATGTGCGACGTGCTACAACAGGACTAGAAGGATGTGAGACGTGCTACAAACAGGACTAGAAGGATGTGAGACATGCCACAAACAGGACTAGCAGGATGTGAGACATGCCACAAAAAGGAGTAGAAGGATGTGAGACATGCCACAAACAGGACTAGAAGGATGTGAGACATGCCACAAACAGGACTAGAAGGATGTGCGATATGCCACAAACAGGACTAGAAGGATGTGCGACATGCCACAAACAGGACTAGAAGGATGTGCGATATTTCACAAACAGGGCTAGAAGGATGTGCGACATGTTACAAACTGGACTAGAAGGATGTGCGACATGCCACAAACAGGACTTGAAGGATGTGAGACATGCTACAAACAGGACTAGAAGGATGTGCGACGTGCTACAACAGGACTAGAAGGATGTGAGACGTGCCTCAAACTCGACTAGAAGGATGTGCGACATGCCACAAACAGTTCTTGAAGGATGTGCGACATGGCACAAACAGGACTAGAAGGATGTGCGATATTTCACAAACAGGGCTAGAAGGATGTGCGACATGTTACAAACTGGACTAGAAGGATTTGCGACATGCCACAAACAGGACTAGAAGGATGTGAGACATGCTACAAACAGGACTAGAAGGATGTGCGACGTGCTACAACAGGACTAGAAGGATGTGAGACGTGCCTAAAACTGGACTAGAAGGATGTGCGACATGCCACAAACAGTTCTTGAAGGATGTGCATCATGCCACAAACAGGACTAGAAGGATGTGCGACATGCCAAAAACAGGACTAGAAGGATGTGCGACGTGCTACAAACAGGGCTAGAAGGATGTGAGACATGTCACAAACAGGGATAGAAGGATGTGCGACATGCTACAAACCGGACAAGAAGGATGTGAGACGTGCCACAAACAGGACTAGAAGGATGTGCGACATGCCACAAACAGGGCTAGAAGGATGTTAGACATGCCACAAACAGGACTAGAAGGATGTGCTACCAGCTAAAAACAGGCCTAGAAGGATGTGCGACATGCCACAAACAGGACTAGAAGGATGTGAGACATGCTACAAACAGGACTAGAAGGATGTGAGACATGCTACAAACAGGAGTAGAAGGATGTGCGACGTGCTACAACGGGACTAGAAGGATGTGCGATATGTTACAAACAGGACTAGAAGGTTGTGAGACATGCCACAAACAGTACTAGTAGGATGTGAGACATGCTACAAACAGGGCTAGAAGGATGTGAGACATGCCACAAACAGGACTAGAAGGATGTGCGACATGCCACAAGTAGGGCTAGAAGGATGTGAGACATGCCACAAACAGGACTAGAAGGATGTGCTACATGCCACAAACAGGCCTAGAAGTATGTGCGACATGCCACAAACAGGACTAGAAGGATGTGCGATATTTCACAAACAGGGCTAGAAGGATGTGCGACATGTTACAAACTGGACTAGAAGGATGTGCGACATGCCACAAACAGGACTACAAGGATGTGAGACATGCTACAAACAGGACTAGAAGGATGTGCGACGTGCTACAACAGGACTAGAAGGATGTGAGACGTGCCTCAAACTGGACTAGAAGGATGTGCGACATGCCACAAACAGTTCTTGAAGGATGTGCGACATGCCACAAACAGGACTAGAAGGTTGTGCGACATGCCACAAATAGGGCTAGAAGGATGTGAGACATGCCAAAAACAGGACTAGAAGGATGTGCGACATGCCACAAACAGGGCTAGAAGGATGTGCGACATGCCACAAATAGGACTAGAAGGATGTGAGACATGCCACAAACTGGACTAGGAGGATGTGCTACATGCCACAAACAGAACTAGTAGGATTTGAGACATGCTACAAACAGGACTAGAAGGATGTGAGACATGCCAAAAACAGGACTAGAAAGATGTGCGACGTGCTACAACAGGACTAGAAGGATGTGCGACATGCTACAAACAGGAATAGAAGGATGTGCGACGTGCTACAACAGGACTAGAAGGATGTGCGACATGCCACAAACAGGACTAGAAGGATGTGCGACATGCTACAAACAGGACTAGAAGGATGTGAGACATGCTACAAACAGCACTAGAAGGATGTGCGACATGCCACAAACAGGACTAGAAGGATGTGCTACATGCTAAAAACAGGACTAGAAGATTGTGATACATGCTACAAACAGGGCTAGAAGGATGTGAGACGTGCGACAAACAGGGCCAGAAGGATGTGAGACATTCGACAAACAGGACTAGAAGGATGTGCTACTTGCCACAAACAGGACTAGAAGGATGTGTGATATGCCACAAACAGGACTAGAAGGATGTGCGAAGTGCTACAAACAGGACTAGAAGGATGTGAGACGTGCTACAAACAGGGCTAGAAGGATGTGAGTACATCGACAAACAGGACTGGAAGGATGTGAGACATGCTACAAACAGGGCTAGAAGGATGTGAGACATGCCACAAACAGGACTAGAAGGATGTGCGACATGCTACAAACAGGACGAGAAGGATGTGCGACATGCCACAAACAGGACTAGAAGGATGTGCGACATGCCACAAACCGGACTAGAAGGATGTGAGACATGCCACAAACAGTACTAGTAGGATGTGAGACATGCTACAAACAGGGCTAGAAGGATGTGAGACATGCTACAAACAGGATAGAAGGATGTGAGACATGCAACAAACAGGACTAGAAGGATGTGCGACATGCCAAAAACAGGACTAGAAGGATGTGCGACGTGCTACAAACAGGGCTAGAAGGATGTGAGACATGCCACAAACAGGACTAGAAGGATGTGCGACATGCTACAAACCGGACTAGAAGGATGTGAGACGTGCCACAAACAGGACTAGAAGGATGTGCGACATGCCACAAACAGGACTAGAAGGATGTGCGACATGCCACAAACAGGACTAGAAGGATGTGAGACATGCTACAAACAGCACTAGAAGGATGTGCGACGTGCTACAACAGGACTAGAAAGATGTTCGACATGCTACAAACAGGACTAGAAGGATGTGAGACATGCTACAAACAGCACTAGAAGGATGTGCGACATGCCAAAAACAGGACTAGAAGGATGTGAGACATGCTACAAACAGGAATAGAAGGATGTGCGACGTGCTACAACAGGACTAGAAGGATGTGCGACATGCCACAATCAGGACTAGAAGGATGTGCGACATGTTACAAACAGGACTAGAAGGATGTGAGACATGCTACAAACAGGACTAGAAGGATGTGAGACATGCCACAAACAGTTCTAGTAGGATGTGAGACATGCCACAAACAGGGCTAGAAGGATGTGCGACATGCCACAAACAGGACTAGAAGGATGTGCGATATTTCACAAACAGGACTAAAAGGATGTGAGACATGCCACAAATAGGACTAGAAGGATGTGCGACATGCCACAAACAGGACTAGAAGGATGTGAGACATGCCACAAACAGGACGAGAAGGATGTGCGACTTGCCACAAACAGGACAAGAAGGATGTGCGACATGCCACAAACAGGACTAGAAGGATGTGAGACATGCTACAAACAGGAGTAGAAGGATGTGCGACGTGCTACAACAGGACTAGAAGGATGTGCGACATGTTACAAACAGGACTAGAAGAATGTGAGACATGCCACAAACAGTACTAGTAGGATGTGAGACATGCTACAAACAGGGCTAGAAGGATGTGAGACATGCCACAAACAGGACTAGAAGGATGTGCGACATGCCACAAGTAGGGCTAGAAGGATGTGAGACATGCCACAAACAGGACTAGAAGGATGTGCTACATGCCACAAACAGGGCTAGAAGGATGTGAGACGTGCTACAAACAGGACTAGAAGGATGTGAGACATGCCACAAACAGGACTAGCAGGATGTGAGACATGCCACAAAAAGGAGTAGAAGGATGTGAGACATGCCACAAACAGGACTAGAAGGATGTGAGACATGGCACAAACAGGACTAGAAGGATGTGCGATATGCCACAAACAGGACTAGAAGTATGTGCGACATGCCACAAACAGGACTAGAAGGATGTGCGATATTTCACAAACAGGGCTAGAAGGATGTGCGACATGTTACAAACAAGACTAGAAGGATGTGCGACATGCCACAAACAGGACTAGAAGGATGTGAGACATGCTACAAACAGGACTAGAAGTATGTGCGACGTGCTACAACAGGACTAGAAGGATTTGAGACGTGCTACAAACAGGGCTAGAAGGATGTGAGTACATCGACAAACAGGACTGGAAGGATGTGAGACATGCTACAAACAGGGCTAGAAGGATGTGAGACATGCCACAAACAGGACTAGAAGGATGTGCGACATGCTACAAACAGGACGAGAAGGATGTGCGACATGCCACAAACAGGACTAGAAGGATGTGCGACATGCCACAAACCGGACTAGAAGGATGTGAGACATGCCACAAACAGTACTAGTAAGATGTGAGACATGCTACAAACAGGGCTAGAAGGATGTGAGACATGCTACAAACAGGATAGAAGGATGTGAGACATGCAACAAACAGGACTAGAAGGATGTGCGACATGCCAAAAACAGGACTAGAAGGATGTGCGACGTGCTACAAACAGGGCTAGAAGGATGTGAGACATGCCACAAACAGGACTAGAAGGATGTGCGACATGCTACAAACCGGACTAGAAGGATGTGAGACGTGCCACAAACAGGACTAGAAGGATGTGCGACATGCCACAAACAGGACTAGAAGGATGTGCGACATGCCACAAACAGGACTAGAAGGATGTGAGACATGCTACAAACAGCACTAGAAGGATGTGCGACGTGCTACAACAGGACTAGAAAGATGTTCGACATGCTACAAACAGGACTAGAAGGATGTGAGACATGCTACAAACAGCACTAGAAGGATGTGCGACATGCCAAAAACAGGACTAGAAGGATGTGAGACATGCTACAAACAGGAATAGAAGGATGTGCGACGTGCTACAACAGGACTAGAAGGATGTGCGACATGCCACAATCAGGACTAGAAGGATGTGCGACATGTTACAAACAGGACTAGAAGGATGTGAGACATGCTACAAACAGGACTAGAAGGATGTGAGACATGCCACAAACAGTACTAGTAGGATGTGAGACATGCCACAAACAGGGCTAGAAGGATGTGCGACATGCCACAAACAGGACTAGAAGGATGTGCGATATTTCACAAACAGGACTAAAAGGATGTGAGACATGCCACAAATAGGACTAGAAGGATGTGCGACATGCCACAAACAGGACTAGAAGGATGTGAGACATGCCACAAACAGGACGAGAAGGATGTGCGACTTGCCACAAACAGGACAAGAAGGATGTGCGACATGCCACAAACAGGACTAGAAGGATGTGAGACATGCTACAAACAGGAGTAGAAGGATGTGCGACGTGCTACAACAGGACTAGAAGGATGTGCGACATGTTACAAACAGGACTAGAAGGATGTGAGACATGCCACAAACAGTACTAGTAGGATGTGAGACATGCTACAAACAGGGCTAGAAGGATGTGAGACATGCCACAAACTGGACTAGAAGGATGTGCGACATGCCACAAGTAGGGCTAGAAGGATGTGAGACATGCCACAAACAGGACTAGAAGGATGTGCTACATGCCACAAACAGGGCTAGAAGGATGTGAGACGTGCTACAAACAGGACTAGAAGGATGTGAGACATGCCACAAACAGGACTAGCAGGATGTGAGACATGCCACAAAAAGGAGTAGAAGGATGTGAGACATGCCACAAACAGGACTAGAAGGATGTGAGACATGGCACAAACAGGACTAGAAGGATGTGCGATATGCCACAAACAGGACTAGAAGTATGTGCGACATGCCACAAACAGGACTAGAAGGATGTGCGATATTTCACAAACAGGGCTAGAAGAATGTGCGACATGTTACAAACTGGACTAGAAGGATGTGCGACATGCCACAAACAGGACTAGAAGGATGTGAGACATGCTACAAACAGGACTAGAAGTATGTGCGACGTGCTACAACAGGACTAGAAGGATGTGAGACGTGCTACAAACAGGGCTAGAAGGATGTGAGTACATCGACAAACAGGACTGGAAGGATGTGAGACATGCTACAAACAGGGCTAGAAGGATGTGAGACGTGCCTCAAACTGGACTAGAAGGATGTGCGACATGCCACAAACAGTTCTTGAAGGATGTGCGACATTCCACAAACAGGACTAGAAGGATGTGCGACATGCCAAAAACAGGACTACAAGGATGTGCGACGTGGTACAAACAGGGCTAGAAGGATGTGAGACATGTCACAAACAGGGCTAGAAGGATGTGCGACATGCTACCAACCGGACTAGAAGGATGTGAGACGTGCCACAAATAGGACTAGAAGGATGTGCGACATGTTACAAACAGGACTAGAAGGATGTGAGACATGCTACAAACAGGACTAGAAGGATGTGAGACATGAGACAAACAGTACTAGTAGGATGTGAGACATGCTAAAAACATGGCTAGAAGGATGTGAGACATGCCACAAAGAGGACTAGAAGGATGTGCGACATGCCACAAATAGGGCTAGAAGGATGTGAGCCATGCCAAAAACAGGACTAGAAGGATGTGCGACATGCCACAAAAAGGGCTAGAAGGATGTGCGACATGCCACAAATAGGACTAGAAGGATGTGAGACATGCCACAAACTGGACTAGGAGGATGTGCTACATGCCACAAACAGAACTAGAAGGATGTGAGACATGCTACAAACAGGACTAGAAGGATGTGAGACATGCCACAAACAGGACTAGAAGGATGTAAGACATGCCACAAACAGGACTAGAAGGATGTGAGACATACCACAAACAGGACTAGAAGGATGTGCGACATGCCACAAACAGGACTAGAAGGATGTGAGACATCCCACAAACAGGACTAGAAGGATGTGCGACATGCCACAAACAGGGCTAGAAGGATGTTAGACATGCCACAAACAGGACTAGAAGGATGTGCTACATGCTCAAAACAGGCCTAGAAGGATGTGAGACATGCCACAAACAGGACTAGAAGGATGTGAGACATGCTACAAACAGGACTAGAAGGATGTGAGACATGCCACAAACAGGACTAGAAGGATGTGCGACGTGCTACAAACAGGACTAGAAGATTGTGATACATGCTACAAACAGGGCTAGAAGGATGTGAGATGTGCGACAAACAGGGCCAGAAGGATGTGAGACATTCGACAAACAGGACTAGAAGGATGTGCTACTTGCCACAAACAGGACTAGAAGGATGTGTGATATGCCACAAACAGGACTAGAAGGATGTGCGACGTGCTACAAACAGGACTAGAAGGATGTGAGACGTGCTACAAACAGGGCTAGAAGGATGTGAGTACATCGACAAACAGGACTGGAAGGATGTGAGACATGCTACAAACAGGGCTAGAAGGATGTGAGACATGCCACAAACAGGACTAGAAGGATGTGCGACATGCTACAAACAGGACTAGAAGGATGTGCGACATGCCACAATCAGGACTAGAAGGATGTGCGACATGCCACAAACCGGACTAGAAGGATGTGAGACATGCCACAAACAGGACTAGAAGGATGTGCGACATGCCAAAAACAGGACTAGAAGGATGTGAGACGTGCCAAAAACAGGACTAGAAGGATGTGCGACATGCCACAAACAGGACTAGAAGGATGTGAGACATGCTACAAACAGGAGTAGAAGGATGTGCGACGTGCTACAACAGGACTAGAAGGATGTGCGACATGTTACAAACAGGACTAGAAGGATGTGAGACATGCTACAAGCAGGACTAGAAGGATGTGAGAGATGCCACAAACAGTACTAGTAGGATGTGAGACATGCCACAAACAGGGCTAGAAGGATGTGAGACATGCTACAAACAGGATAGAAGGATGTGAGACATGCAACAAACAGGACTAGAAGGATGTGCGACATGCCAAAAACAGGACTAGAAGGATGTGCGACGTGCTACAAACAGGGCTAGAAGGATGTGAGACATGCCACAAACAGGACCAGAAGGATGTGCGACATGCTACAAACCGGACCAGAAGGATGTGAGACGTGCCACAAACAGGACTAGAAGGATGTGCGACCTGCCACAAACAGGACTAGAAGGATGTGCGACATGCCACAAACAGGGCTAGAAGGATGTTAGACATGCCACAAACAGGACTAGAAGGATGTGCTACATGCTAAAAACAGGACTAGAAGATTGTGATACATGCTACAAAGAGGGCTAGAAGGATGTGAGACGTGCGACAAACAGGGCCAGAAGGATGTGAGACATTCGACAAACTGGACTAGAAGGATGTGCTACTTGCCACAAACAGGACTAGAAGGATGTGTGATATGCCACAAACAGGACTAGAAGGATGTGCGACGTGCTACAAACAGGACTAGAAGGATGTGAGACGTGCTACAAACAGGGCTAGAAGGATGTGAGTACATCGACAAACAGGACTGGAAGGATGTGAGACATGCTACAAACCGGGCTAGAAGGATGTGAGACATGCCACAAACAGGACTAGAAGGATGTGCGACATGCTACAAACAGGACGAGAAGGATGTGCGACATGCCACAAAAAGGAGTAGAAGGATGTGAGACATGCCACAAACAGGACTAGAAGGATGTGAGACATGGCACAAACAGGACTAGAAGGATGTGCGATATGCCACAAACAGGACTAGAAGTATGTGAGACATGCCACAAACAGGACTAGAAGGATGTGCGATATTTCACAAACAGGGCTAGAAGGATGTGCGACATGTTACAAACTGGACTAGAAGGATGTGCGACATGCCACAAACAGGACTATAAGGATGTGAGACATGCTACAAACAGGACTAGAAGTATGTGCGACGTGCTACAACAGGACTAGAAGGATGTGAGACGTGCTACAAACAGGGCTAGAAGGATGTGAGTACATCGACAAACAGGACTGGAAGGATGTGAGACATGCTACAAACAGGGCTAGAAGGATGTGAGACGTGCCTCAAACTGGACTAGAAGGATGTGCGACATGCCACAAACAGTTCTTGAAGGATGTGCGACATTCCACAAACAGGACTAGAAGGATGTGCGACATGCCAAAAACAGGACTACAAGGATGTGCGACGTGGTACAAACAGGGCTAGAAGGATGTGAGACATGTCACAAACAGGGCTAGAAGGATGTGCGACATGCTACCAACCGGACTAGAAGGATGTGAGACGTGCCACAAATAGGACTAGAAGGATGTGCGACATGTTACAAACAGGATAGAAGGATGTGCGACATGCCACAAATAGGACTAGAAGGATGTGAGACATGCCACAAACTGGACTAGGAGGATGTGCTACATGCCACAAACAGAACTAGAAGGATGTGAGACATGCTACAAACAGGACTAGAAGGATGTGAGACATGCCACAAACAGGACTAGAAGGATGTGCGACATGCCACAAACAGGACTAGAAGGATGTGAGACATACCACAAACAGGACTAGAAGGATGTGCGACATGCCACAAACAGGACTAGAAGGATGTGAGACATCCCACAAACAGGACTAGAAGGATGTGCGACATGCCACAAACAGGGCTAGAAGGATGTTAGACATGCCACAAACAGGACTAGAAGGATGTGCTACATGCTCAAAACAGGCCTAGAAGGATGTGAGACATGCCACAAACAGGACTAGAAGGATGTGAGACATGCTACAAACAGGACTAGAAGGATGTGAGACATGCCACAAACAGGACTAGAAGGATGTGCGACGTGCTACAAACAGGACTAGAAGATTGTGATACATGCTACAAACAGGGCTAGAAGGATGTGAGATGTGCGACAAACAGGGCCAGAAGGATGTGAGACATTCGACAAACAGGACTAGAAGGATGTTCTACTTGCCACAAACAGGACTAGAAGGATGTGTGATATGCCACAAACAGGACTAGAAGGATGTGCGACGTGCTACAAACAGGACTAGAAGGATGTGAGACGTGCTACAAACAGGGCTAGAAGGATGTGAGTACATCGACAAACAGGACTGGAAGGATGTGAGACATGCTACAAACAGGGCTAGAAGGATGTGAGACATGCCACAAACAGGACTAGAAGGATGTGCGACATGCTACAAACAGGACTAGAAGGATGTGCAACATGCCACAATCAGGACTAGAAGGATGTGCGACATGCCACAAACCGGACTAGAAGGATGTGAGACATGCCACAAACAGGACTAGAAGGATGTGAGACATCCCACAAACAGGACTAGAAGGATGTGCGACATGCCAAAAACAGGACTAGAAGGATGTGAGACGTGCCAAAAACAGGACTAGAAGGATGTGCGACATGCCACAAACAGGACTAGAAGGATGTGAGACATGCTACAAACAGGAGTAGAAGGATGTGCGACGTGCTACAACAGGACTAGAAGGATGTGCGACATGTTACAAACAGGACTAGAAGGATGTGAGACATGCTACAAGCAGGACTAGAAGGATGTGAGAGATGCCACAAACAGTACTAGTAGGATGTGAGACATGCCACAAACAGGGCTAGAAGGATGTGAGACATGCTACAAACAGGATAGAAGGATGTGAGACATGCAACAAACAGGACTAGAAGGATGTGCGACATGCCAAAAACAGGACTAGAAGGATGTGCGACGTGCTACAAACAGGGCTAGAAGGATGTGAGACATGCCACAAACAGGACTAGAAGGATGTGCGACATGCTACAAACCGGACCAGAAGGATGTGAGACGTGCCACAAACAGGACTAGAAGGATGTGCGACCTGCCACAAACAGGACTAGAAGGATGTGCGACATGCCACAAACAGGGCTAGAAGGATGTTAGACATGCCACAAACAGGACTAGAAGGATGTGAGTACATCGACAAACAGGACTGGAAGGATGTGAGACATGCTACAAACAGGGCTAGAAGGATGTGAGACATGCCACAAACAGGACTAGAAGGATGTGCGACATGCTACAAACAGGACGAGAAGGATGTGCGACATGCCACAAACAGGACTAGAAGGATGTGCGACATGCCACAAACCGGACTAGAAGGATGTGAGACATGCCACAAACAGTACTAGTAGGATGTAAGACATGCTACAAACAGGGCTAGAAGGATGTGAGACATGCTACAAACAGGATAGAAGGATGTGAGACATGCAACAAACAGGACTAGAAGGATATGCGACATGCCAAAAACAGGACTAGAAGGATGTGCGAGTGCTACAAACAGGGCTAGAAGGATGTGAGACATGCCACAAAGAGGAATAGAAGGATGTGCGACATGCTACAAACCGGACTAGAAGGATGTGAGACGTGCCACAAACAGGACTAGAAGGATGTGCGACATGCCACAAACAGGACTAGAAGGATGTGCGACATGCCACAAACAGGACTAGAAGGATGTGAGACATGCTACAAACAGCACTAGAAGGATGTGCGACGTGCTACAACAGGACTAGAAAGATGTGCGACATGCTACAAACAGGACTAGAAGGATGTGAGACATGCTACAAACAGCACTAGAAGGATGTGCGACATGCCACAAACAGGACTAGAAGGATGTGAGACATGCTACAAACAGGAATAGAAGGATGTGAGACGTGCTACAACAGGACTAGAAGGATGTGCGACATGCCACAAACAGGACTAGAAGGATGTGCGACATGTTACAAACAGGACTAGAAGGATGTGAGACATGCTACAAACAGGACTAGAAGGATGTGAGACATGCCACAAACAGGGCTAGAAGGATGTGTGACATGCCACAAAAAGGACTAGAAGGATGTGAGACATGCCACAAACAGGACTAGAAGGATGAGGGACATGCCACAAACAGGACTAGAAGGATGTGAGACATGCTACAAACAGGACTAGAAGGATGTGAGACATGCCACAAACAGGGCTAGAAGGATGTGCGCCATGCTACAAACAGGGCTAGCAGGATGGGAGAAATGCCACAAACAGGACGAGAAGGATGTGAGACATGCTACAAACAGGACTAGAAGGATGTGCGTCATGCCACCAACAGGGCTAGAAGGATGTGAGACATGCTACATACAGGACTAGAAGGATGTGCGGCATGCCACAAACAGGACTAGAAGGATTTGCGCCGTGCTACAAACAGGGCTAGAAGGATGTGAGACATTCGACAAACAGGACTAGAAGGATGTGTGACGTGCTTCAAACAGGGCTAGAAGGATGTTCTACATGCCACAATCAGGACTAGAAGGATGTGCGACATGCTACAAACAGGACTAGAAGGATGTGAGACATGCCAAAAACAGGGCTAGAAGTATGTGAGACATGCCACAAACAGGACTAGAAGGATGTGAGACATGCCACAAACAGGGCTAGAAGGATGTGTGACATGCCACAAAAAGGACTAGAAGGATGTGAGACATGCCACAAACAGGACTAGAAGGACGTGCGACATGCCACAAACAGGACTAGAAGGATGTTAGACATGCTACAAACAGGACTAGAAGGATGTGAGACATGCCACAAACAGGGCTAGAAGGATTTGCGAAATGCTACAAACAGGGCTAGCAGGATGTGAGAAATGCCACAAACAGGACGAGAAGGATGTGAGACATGCTACAAACAGGACTAGAAGGATGTGCGACGTGCTACAAACAGGACTAGAAGGATGTGAGACTTGCCACAAACAGGGCTAGGAGCATGTGAGACATGCTACAAACAGGGTTAGAAGGATGTGAGACATGCTACAAACAGGGCTGTAAGGATGTGTGACATGCTACAAACAGGACTAGAAGGATGAGCGACATTCCACAAACAGGAATAGAAGGATGTGCGATGTGCTACAAACAGGACTAGAAGGATGTGAGACATGCTACAATCAGGGCTAGAAGGATGTGAGACATGCTATAAACAGGAGTAGAAGGATGTGCGACGTGCTACAACAGGACTAGAAGGATGTGCGACATGCCACAAACAGGACTAGAAGGATGTGAGACATGCTACAAACAGGAGTAGAAGGATGTGCGACGTGCTACAACAGGACAAGAAGGATGTGCGACATGCCACAAACAGGACTAGAAGGATGTGAGACATGCTACAAACAGGAGTAGAAGGATGTGCGACGTGCTACAACAGGACTAGAAGGATGTGCGACATGTTACAAACAGGACTAGAAGGATGTGAGACATGCCACAAACAGTACTAGTAGGATGTGAGACATGCTACAAACAGGGCTAGAAGGATGTGAGACATGCCACAAACAGGACTAGAAGGATGTGCGACATGCCACAAGTAGGGCTAGAAGGATGTGAGACATGCCACAAACAGGACTAGAAGGATGTGCTACATGCCACAAACAGGGCTAGAAGGATGTGAGACGTGCTACAAACAAGACTAGAAGGATGTGAGACATGCCACAAACAGGACTGCAGGATGTGAGACATGCCACAAAAAGGAGTAGAAGGATGTGAGACATGCCACAAACAGGACTAGAAGGATGTGAGACATGGCACAAACAGGACTAGAAGGATGTGCGATATGCCACAAACAGGACTAGAAGTATGTGCGACATGCCACAAACAGGACTAGAAGGATGTGCGATATTTCACAAACAGGGCTAGAAGGATGTGCGACATGTTACAAACTGGACTAGAAGGATGTGCGACATGCCACAAACAGGACTAGAAGGATGTGAGACATGCTACAAACAGGACTAGAAGTATGTGCGACGTGCTACAACAGGACTAGAAGGATGTGAGACGTGCTACAAACAGGGCTAGAAGGATGTGAGTACATCGACAAACAGGACTGGAAGGATGTGAGACATGCTACAAACAGGGCTAGAAGGATGTGAGACGTGCCTCAAACTGGACTAGAAGGATGTGCGACATGCCACAAACAGTTCTTGAAGGATGTGCGACATTCCACAAACAGGACTAGAAGGATGTGCGACATGCCAAAAACAGGACTACAAGGATGTGCGACGTGGTACAAACAGGGCTAGAAGGATGTGAGACATGTCACAAACAGGGCTAGAAGGATGTGCGACATGCTACCAACCGGACTAGAAGGATGTGAGACGTGCCACAAATAGGACTAGAAGGATGTGCGACATGTTACAAACAGGACTAGAAGGATGTGAGACATGCTACAAACAGGACTAGAAGGATGTGAGACATGAGACAAACAGTACTAGTAGGATGTGAGACATGCTACAAACATGGCTAGAAGGATGTGAGACATGCCACAAAGAGGACTAGAAGGATGTGCGACATGCCACAAATAGGGCTAGAAGGATGTGAGCCATGCCAAAAACAGGACTAGAAGGATGTGCGACATGCCACAAAAAGGGCTAGAAGGATGTGCGACATGCCACAAATAGGACTAGAAGGATGTGAGACATGCCACAAACTGGACTAGGAGGATGTGCTACATGCCACAAACAGAACTAGAAGGATGTGAGACATGCTACAAACAGGACTAGAAGGATGTGAGACATGCCACAAACAGGACTAGAAGGATGTAAGACATGCCACAAACAGGACTAGAAGGATGTGAGACATACCACAAACAGGACTAGAAGGATGTGCGACATGCCACAAACAGGACTAGAAGGATGTGAGACATCCCACAAACAGGACTAGAAGGATGTGCGACATGCCACAAACAGGGCTAGAAGGATGTTAGACATGCCACAAACAGGACTAGAAGGATGTGCTACATGCTCAAAACAGGCCTAGAAGGATGTGAGACGTGCCAAAAACAGGACTAGAAGGATGTGCGACATGCCACAAACAGGACTAGAAGGATGTGAGACATGCTACAAACAGGAGTAGAAGGATGTGCGACGTGCTACAACAGGACTAGAAGGATGTGCGACATGTTACAAACAAGACTAGAAGGATGTGAGACATGCTACAAGCAGGACTAGAAGGATGTGAGAGATGCCACAAACAGTACTAGTAGGATGTGAGACATGCCACAAACAGGGCTAGAAGGATGTGAGACATGCTACAAACAGGATAGAAGGATGTGAGACATGCAACAAACAGGACTAGAAGGATGTGCGACATGCCACAAACAGGACTAGAAGGATGTGCGTCATGCCACAAACAGGACTAGAAGGATGTGAGACATGCTACAAACAGGACTAGAAGGATGTGCGACGTGCTACAAACAGGACTAGAAGATTGTGATACATGCTACAAACAGGGCTAGAAGGATGTGAGATGTGCGACAAACAGGGCCAGAAGGATGTGAGACATTCGACAAACAGGACTAGAAGGATGTGCTACTTGCCACAAACAGGACTAGAAGGATGTGTGATATGCCACAAACAGGACTAGAAGGATGTGCGACGTGCTACAAACAGGAATAGAAGGATGTGAGTCGTGCTACAAACAGGGCTAGAAGGATGTGAGTACATCGACAAACAGGACTGGAAGGATGTGAGACATGCTACAAACAGGGCTAGAAGGATGTGAGACATGCCACAAACAGGACTAGAAGGATGTGCGACTTGCTACAAACAGGACTAGAAGGATGTGCGACATGCCACAAACAGGACTAGAAGGATGTGCGACATGCCACAAACCGGACTAGAAGGATGTGAGACATGCCACAAACAGAACTAGAAGGATGTGAGACATCCCACAAACAGGACTAGAAGGATGTGCGACATGCCAAAAACAGGACTAGAAGGATGTGAGACGTGCCAAAAACAGGACTAGAAGGATGTGCGACATGCCACAAACAGGACTAGAAGGATGTGAGACATGCTACAAACAGGAGTAGAAGGATGTGCGACGTGCTACAACAGGACTAGAAGGATGTGCGACATGTTACAAACAGGACTAGAAGGATGTGAGACATGCTACAAGCAGGACTAGAAGGATGTGAGAGATGCCACAAACAGTACTAGTTTGATGTGAGACATGCCACAAACAGGGCTAGAAGGATGTGAGACATGCAACAAACAGGACTAGAAGGATGTGCGACATGCCACAAACAGGACTAGAAGGATGTGCGTCATGCCACAAACAGGACTAGAAGGATGTGAGACATGCTACAAACAGGACTAGAAGGATGTGCGACGTGCTACAAACAGGACTAGAAGGATGTGAGACATGCAACAAACAGGACTAGAAGGATGTGCGACATGCCACAAACAGGACTAGAAGGATGTGAGACATGCCAAAAACAGGACTAGAAGGATGTGAGACATGCTACAAACAGGGCAGGAGGATGTGAGACATGCCAGGAACAGGAATAGACGGATGTGCGACATGGGAAAAACAGGGCTAGAATGTTGTGAGACATGCCACAAACAGGACTAGAAGGATGTGAGACATGCTACAAACAGGACTAGAAGGTTGTGAGACATGCCACAAACAGGGCTAGAAGTATGTGAGACATGCTACAAACAGGTTTAGAAGGATGTGAGACATGCCACAAACAGGGCTAGAAGGATTTGCGAAATGCTACAAACAGGGCTAGCAGGATGTGAGAAATGCCACAAACAGGACGAGAAGGATGTGAGACATGCTACAAACAGGACTAGAAGGATGTGCGACGTGCTACAAACAGGACTAGAAGGATGTGAGACTTGCCACAAACAGGGCTAGAAGCATGTGAGACATGCTACAAACAGGGTTAGAAGGATGTGAGACATGCTACAAACAGGGCTGGAAGGATGTGTGACATGCTACAAACAGGACTAGAAGGATGAGCGACATGCCACAAACAGGAATAGAAGGATGTGCGATGTGCTACAAACAGGACTAGAAGGATGTGAGACATGCTACAATCAGGGCTAGAAGGATGTGAGACATGCTACAAACAGGAGTAGAAGGATGTGCGACGTGCTACAACAGGACTAGAAGGATGTGCGACATGCCACAAACAGGACTAGAAGGATGTGAGACATGCTACAAACAGGAGTAGAAGGATGTGCGACGTGCTACAACAGGACAAGAAGGATGTGCGACATGCCACAAACAGGACTAGAAGGATGTGAGACATGCTACAAACAGGAGTAGAAGGATGTGCGACGTGCTACAACAGGACAAGAAGGATGTGCGACATGCCACAAACAGGACTAGAAGGATGTGAGACATGCTACAAACAGGAGTAGAAGGATGTGCGACGTGCTACAACAGGACTAGAAGGATGTGCGACATGTTACAAACAGGACTAGAAGGATGTGCGACATGCCACAAGTAGGGCTAGAAGGATGTGAGACATGCCACAAACAGGACTAGAAGGATGTGCTACATGCCACAAACAGGGCTAGAAGGATGTGAGACGTGCTACAAACAGGACTAGAAGGATGTGAGACATGCCACAAACAGGACTAGCAGGATGTGAGACATGCCACAAAAAGGAGTAGAAGGATGTGAGACATGCCACAAACAGGACTAGAAGGATGTGAGACATGGCACAAACAGGACTAGAAGGATGTGCGATATGCCACAAACAGGACTAGAAGTATGTGCGACATGCCACAAACAGGACTAGAAGGATGTGCGATATTTCACAAACAGGGCTAGAAGGATGTGCGACATGTTACAAACTGGACTAGAAGGATGTGCGACATGCCACAAACAGGACTAGAAGGATGTGAGACATGCTACAAACAGGACTAGAAGTATGTGCGACGTGCTACAACAGGACTAGAAGGATGTGAGACGTGCTACAAACAGGGCTAGAAGGATGTGAGTACATCGACAAACAGGACTGGAAGGATGTGAGACATGCTACAAACAGGGCTAGAAGGATGTGAGACGTGCCTCAAACTGGACTAGAAGGATGTGCGACATGCCACAAACAGTTCTTGAAGGATGTGCGACATTCCACAAACAGGACTAGAAGGATGTGCGACATGCCAAAAACAGGACTACAAGGATGTGCGACGTGGTACAAACAGGGCTAGAAGGATGTGAGACATGTCACAAACAGGGCTAGAAGGATGTGCGACATGCTACCAACCGGACTAGAAGGATGTGAGACGTGCCACAAATAGGACTAGAAGGATGTGCGACATGTTACAAACAGGACTAGAAGGATGTGAGACATGCTACAAACAGGACTAGAAGGATGTGAGACATGAGACAAACAGTACTAGTAGGATGTGAGACATGCTACAAACATGGCTAGAAGGATGTGAGACATGCCACAAAGAGGACTAGAAGGATGTGCGACATGCCACAAATAGGGCTAGAAGGATGTGAGCCATGCCAAAAACAGGACTAGAAGGATGTGCGACATGCCACAAAAAGGGCTAGAAGGATGTGCGACATGCCACAAATAGGACTAGAAGGATGTGAGACATGCCACAAACTGGACTAGGAGGATGTGCTACATGCCACAAACAGAACTAGAAGGATGTGAGACATGCTACAAACAGGACTAGAAGGATGTGAGACATGCCACAAACAGGACTAGAAGGATGTAAGACATGCCACAAACAGGACTAGAAGGATGTGAGACATACCACAAACAGGACTAGAAGGATGTGCGACATGCCACAAACAAGACTAGAAGGATGTGAGACATCCCACAAACAGGACTAGAAGGATGTGCGACATGCCACAAACAGGGCTAGAAGGATATTAGACATGCCACAAACAGGACTAGAAGGATGTGCTACATGCTCAAAACAGGCCTAGAAGGATGTGAGACGTGCCAAAAACAGGACTAGAAGGATGTGCGACATGCCACAAACAGGACTAGAAGGATGTGAGACATGCTACAAACAGGAGTAGAAGGATGTGCGACGTGCTACAACAGGACTAGAAGGATGTGCGACATGTTACAAACAAGACTAGAAGGATGTGAGACATGCTACAAGCAGGACTAGAAGGATGTGAGAGATGCCACAAACAGTACTAGTAGGATGTGAGACATGCCACAAACAGGGCTAGAAGGATGTGAGACATGCTACAAACAGGATAGAAGGATGTGAGACATGCAACAAACAGGACTAGAAGGATGTGCGACATGCCACAAACAGGACTAGAAGGATGTGCGTCATGCCACAAACAGGACTAGAAGGATGTGAGACATGCTACAAACAGGACTAGAAGGATGTGAGACATGCCACAAACAGGACTAGAAGGATGTGCGACGTGCTACAAACAGGACTAGAAGATTGTGATACATGCTACAAACAGGGCTAGAAGGATGTGAGATGTGCGACAAACAGGGCCAGAAGGATGTGAGACATTCGACAAACAGGACTAGAAGGATGTGCTACTTGCCACAAACAGGACTAGAAGGATGTGTGATATGCCACAAACAGGACTAGAAGGATGTGCGACGTGCTACAAACAGGAATAGAAGGATGTGAGACGTGCTACAAACAGGGCTAGAAGGATGTGAGTACATCGACAAACAGGACTGGAAGGATGTGAGACATGCTACAAACAGGGCTAGAAGGATGTGAGACATGCCACAAACAGGACTAGAAGGATGTGCGACATGCTACAAACAGGACTAGAAGGATGTGCGACATGCCACAAACAGGACTAGAAGGATGTGCGACATGCCACAAACCGGACTAGAAGGATGTGAGACATGCCACAAACAGGACTAGAAGGATGTGAGACATCCCACAAACAGGACTAGAAGGATGTGCGACATGCCAAAAACAGGACTAGAAGGATGTGAGACGTGCCAAAAACAGGACTAGAAGGATGTGCGACATGCCACAAACAGGACTAGAAGGATGTGAGACATGCTACAAACAGGAGTAGAAGGATGTGCGACGTGCTACAACAGGACTAGAAGGATGTGCGACATGTTACAAACAGGACTAGAAGGATGTGAGACATGCTACAAGCAGGACTAGAAGGATGTGAGAGATGCCACAAACAGTACTAGTAGGATGTGAGACATGCCACAAACAGGGCTAGAAGGATGTGAGACATGCTACAAACAGGATAGAAGGATGTGAGACATGCAACAAACAGGACTAGAAGGATGTGCGACATGCCACAAACAGGACTAGAAGGATGTGCGTCATGCCACAAACAGGACTAGAAGGAAGTGAGACATGCTACAAACAGGACTAGAAGGATGTGCGACATGGCACAAACAGGAATAGAAGGATGTGCGACATGTTACAAACAGGACTAGAAGGATGTGAGACATGCCACAAACAGTACTAGTAGGATGTGAGACATGCTACAAACAGGGCTAGAAGGTTGTGAGACATGCCACAAACAGGACTAGAAGGATGTGCTACATGCCACAAACAGGACTAGAAGGATGTGAGACATGCTACAAACAGGAGTAGAAGGATGTGAGACATGCTACAAACAGGACTAGAAGGATGTGAGACATGCCACAAACAGTACTAGTAGGATGTGAGACATGCCACAAACAGGGCTAGAAGGATGTGAGACATGCTACAAACAGGAATAGAAGGATGTGCGACGTGCTACAACAGGACTAGAAGGATGTGCGACATGCCACAAACAGGACTAGAAGGATGTGCGACATGTTACAAACAGGACTAGAAGGATGTGAGACATGCCACAAACAGTACTAGTAGGATGTGAGACATGCCACAAACAGGGCTAGAAGGATGTGCGACATGCCACAAACAGGACTAGAAGGATGTGCGATATTTCACAAACAGGACTAAAAGAATGTGAGACATGCCACAAACAGGACTAGAAGGATGTGCGACATGGCACAAACAGGACTAGAAGGATGTGCGACATGCTCCAAACCGGACTAGAAAATGTGCGACATGCCACAAACAGGACTAGAAGGATGTGCGACAAGCCACAAACAGGACTAGAAGGATGTGAGACATGCTACAAACAGGAGTAGAAGGATGTGCGACGTGCTACAACAGGACTAGAAGGATGTGCGACATGTTACAAACAGGACTAGAAGGATGTGAGACATGCTACAAACAGGACTAGAAGGATGTGAGACATGCCACAAACAGTACTCGTATGATGTGAGACATGCTACAAACAGGACTAGAAGGATTTGCGACATGCCACAAACTGGACTAGAAGGATGTGAGACATGCTACAAACAGGAGTAGAAGGATGTACGACATGCTACAAACAGGGCTAGAAGGATGTGCGACATGCCACAAACAGGACTAGACGGATGTGCGACATGCTACAAACAGGAGTAGAAGGATGTGCGACGTGCTACCACAGGACTAGAAGGATGTGCGATATGTTACAAACAGGACTAGAAGGATGTGAGACATGCCACAAACAGTACTAGTAGGATGTGAGACATGCTACAAACAGGGCTAGAAGGATGTGAGACATGCCACAAACAGGACTAGAAGGATGTGCGACATGCCACAAGTAGGGCTAGAAGGATGTGAGACATGCCACAAACAGGACTAGAAGGATGTGCTACATGCCACAAACATGGCTAGAAGGATGTGAGACGTGCTACAAACAGGACTAGAAGGATGTGAGACATGCCACAAACAGGACTAGAAGGATGTGAGACGTGCTACAAACAGGGCTAGAAGGATGTGAGTACATCGACAAACAGGACTGGAAGGATGTGAGACATGCTACAAACAGGACTAGAAGGATGTGAGACATGCCACAAACAGGACTAGAAGGATGTGCGACATGCTACAAACCGGAATAGAAGGATGTGCGACATGCCACAAAGAGGACTAGAAGGATGTGAGACATGCTACAAACCGGAATAGAAGGATGTGCGACGTGCTACAACAGGACTAGAAGGATGTGCGACATGCCACAAACAGGACTAGGAGGATGTGCGACATGTTACAAACAGGACTAGAAGGATGTGAGACATGCTACAAACAGGACTAGAAGGATGTGAGACATGCCACAAACAGTACTAGTAGGATGTGAGACATGCCACAAACAGGGCTAGAAGGATGTGCGACATGCCACAAACAGGACTAGAAGGATGTGCGATATTTCACAAACAGGACTAAAACGATGTGAGACATGCCACAAACAGGACTAGAAGGATGTGCGACATGCCACAAACAGGACTAGAAGGATGTGCGACATGCCACAAACAGGGCTAGGAGGATGTGAGACGTGCCACAAACAGGACGAGAAGGATGTGCGACTTGCCACAAACAGGACAAGAAGGATGTGCGACATGCCACAAACAGGACTAGAAGGATGTGAGACATGCTACAAACAGGAGTAGAAGGATGTGCGACGTGCTACAACATGACTAGAAGGATGTGCGACATGTTACAAACAGGACTAGAAGGATGTGAGACATGCCACAAACAGTACTAGTAGGATGTGAGACATGCTACAAACAGGGCTAGAAGGTTGTGAGACATGCCACAAACAGGACTAGAAGGATGTGCGACATGCCACAAGTAGGGCTAGAAGGATGTGAGACATGCCACAAACAGGACTAGAAGGATGTGCTACATGCCACAAACAGACTAGAAGGATGTGAGACATGCTACAAACAGGAGTAGAAGGATGTGAGACATGCTACAAACAGGACTAGAAGGATGTGAGACATGCCACAAACAGTACTAGTAGGATGTGAGACATGCCACAAACAGGGCTAGAAGGATGTGAGACATGCTACAAACAGGAATAGAAGGATGTGCGACGTGCTACAACAGGACTAGAAGGATGTGCGACATGCCACAAACAGGACTAGAAGGATGTGCGACATGTTACAAACAGGACTAGAAGGATGTGAGACATGCTACAAACAGGACTAGAAGGATGTGAGACATGCCACAAACAGTACTAGTAGGATGTGAGACATGCCAAAAAGAGGGCTAGAAGGATGTGAGACATGCCACAAACAGGACTAGAAGGATGTGCGATATTTCATAAACAGGACTAAAAGGATGTGAGACATGCCACAAACAGGACTAGAAGGATGTGCGACATGGCACAAACAGGACTAGAAGGATGTGCGACATGCTACAAACCGGACTAGAAAATGTTCGACATGCCACAAACAGGACTAGAAGGATGTGCGACACTCCACAAACAGGACTAGAAGGATGTTGAACATGCTACAAACAGGAGTAGAAGGATGTGCGACGTGCTACAACAGGACTAGAAGGATGTGCGACATGTTACAAACAGGACTAGAAGGATGTGAGACATGCTACAAACAGGACTAGAAGGATGTGAGACATGCCACAAACAGTACTCGTAGGATGTGAGACATGCTACAAACAGGACTAGAAGGATTTGCGACATGCCACAAACTGGACTAGAAGGATGTGAGACATGCTACAAACAGGAGTAGAAGGATGTACGACATGCTACAAACAGGGCTAGAAGGATGTGCGACATGCCACAAACAGGACTAGAAGGATGTGCGACATGCTACAAACAGGAGTAGAAGGATGTGCGACGTGCTACAACAGGACTAGAAGGATGTGCGACATGTTACAAACAGGACTAGAAGGATGTGAGACATGCCACAAACAGTACTAGTAGGATGTGAGACATGCTACAATCAGGGCTAGAAGGATGTGAGACATGCCACAAACAGGACTAGAAGGATGTGCGACATGCCACAAGTAGGGCTAGAAGGATGTGAGACATGCCACAAACAGGACTAGAAGGATGTGCTACATGCCACAAACAGGGCTAGAAGGATGTGAGACGTGCTACAAACAGGACTAGAAGGATGTGAGACATGCCACAAACAGGACTAGCAGGATGTGAGACATGCCACAAAAAGGAGTAGAAGGATGTGAGACATGCCACAAACAGGACTAGAAGGATGTGAGACATGCCACAAACAGGACTAGAAGGATGTGCGATATGCCACAAACAGGACTAGAAGTATGTGGGACATGCCACAAACAGGACTAGAAGGATGTGCGATATTTCACAAACAGGGCTAGAAGGATGTGCGACATGTTACAAACTGGACTAGAAGGATGTGCGACATGCCACAAACAGGACTAGAAGGATGTGAGACATGCTACAAACAGGACTAGAAGGATGCTCGACATGCCACAAATTGGGCTAGAAGGATGTGAGACATGCCACAAACAGGGCTAGGAGGATGTGAGACGTGCTACAAACAGGACTAGAAGGATGTGCGACATGCCACAAACAGGACTAGAAGGATGTGAGACATGCCACAAACAGGACGAGAAGGATGTGCGACTTGCCACAAACAGGACAAGAAGGATGTGCGACATGCCACAAACAGGACTAAAAGGATGTGAGACATGCTACAAACAGGAGTAGAAGGATGTGCGACGTGCTACAACAGGACTAGAAGGATGTGCGACATGTTACAAACAGGACTAGAAGGATGTGAGACATGCCACAAACAGTACTAGTAGGATGTGAGACATGCTACAAACAGGCCTAGAAGGTTGTGAGACATGCCACAAACAGGACTAGAAGGATGTGCGACATGCCACAAGTAGGGCTAGAAGGATGTGAGACATGCCACAAACAGGACTAGAAGGATGTGCTACATGCCACAAACAGACTAGAAGGATGTGAGACATGCTACAAACAGGACTAGAAGGATGTGAGACATGCTACAAACAGGAGTAGAAGGATGTGAGACATGCTACAAACAGGACTAGAAGGATGTGAGACATGCCACAAACAGTACTAGTAGGATGTGAGACATGCCACAAACAGGACTAGAAGGATGTGCGACATGTTACAAACAGGACTAGAAGGATGTGAGACATGCTACAAAGAGGACTAGAAGGATGTGAGACATGCCACAAACAGTACTAGTAGGATGTGAGACATGCCACAAACAGGGCTAGAAGGATGTGCGACATGCCACAAACAGGACTAGAAGGATGTGCGATATTTCACAAACAGGACTAAAAGGATGTGAGACATGCCACAAACAGGACTAGAAGGATGTGCGACATGGCACAAACAGGACTAGAAGGATGTGCGACATGCTACAAACCGGACTAGAAAATGTGCGACATGCCACAAACAGGACTAGAAGGATGTGCGACATGCCACAAACAGGACTAGAAGGATGTGAGACATGCTACAAACAGGAGTAGAAGGATGTGCGACGTGCTACAACAGGACTAGAAGGATGTGCGACATGTTACAAACAGGACTAGAAGGATGTGAGACATGCTACAAACAGGACTAGAAGGATGTGAGACATACCACAAACACTACTCGTAGGATGTGAGACATGCTACAAACAGGACTAGAAGGATTTGCGACATGCCACAAACTGGACTAGAAGGATGTGAGACATGCTACAAACAGGAGTAGAAGGATGTACGACATGCTACAAACAGGGCTAGAAGGATGTGCGACATGCCACAAACAGGACTAGAAGGATCTGCGACATGCTACAAACAGGAGTAGAAGGATGTGCGACGTGCTACAACAGGACTAGAAGGATGTGCGACATGTTACAAACAGGACTAGAAGGATGTGAGACATGCTACAAACAGTACTAGTAGGATGTGAGACATGCTACAAACAGGGCTAGAAGGATGTGAGACATGCCACAAACAGGACTAGAAGGATGTGCGACATGCCACAAGTAGGGCTAGAAGGATGTGAGACATGCCACAAACAGGACTAGAAGGATGTGCTACATGCCACAAACAGGGCTAGAAGGATGTGAGACGTGCTACAAACAGGACTAGAAGGATGTGAGACATGCCACAAACAGGACTAGCAGGATGTGAGACATGCCACAAAAAGGAGTAGAAGGATGTGAGACATGCCACAAACAGGACTAGAAGGATGTGAGACATGCCACAAACAGGACTAGAAGGATGTGCGATATGCCACAAACAGGACTAGAAGTATGTGGGACATGCCACAAACAGGACTAGAAGGATGTGCGATATTTCACAAACAGGGCTAGAAGGATGTGCGACATGTTACAAACTGGACTAGAAGGATGTGCGACATGCCAGAAACAGGACTAGAAGGATGTGAGACATGCTACAAACAGGACTAGAAGGATGTGCGACGTGCTACAACAGGACTAGAAGGATGTGAGACGTGCCTCAAACTGGACTAGAAGGATGTGCGACATGCCACAAACAGTTCTTGAAGGATGTGCGACATGCGACAAACAGGACTAGAAGGATGTGCGACATGCCAAAAACAGGACTAGAAGGATGTGCGACGTGCTACAAACAGGGCTAGAAGGATGTGCGACATGTTACAAATAGGACTAGAAGGATGTGCGACATGCCACAAATTGGGCTAGAAGGATGTGAGACATGCCACAAACAGGGCTAGGAGGATGTGAGACGTGCTACAAACAGGACTAGAAGGATGTGATACATGCTACAAACAGGACTAGAAGGATGTGAGACATGCTACAAACAGGACTAGAAGGATGTGAGACATGCCACAAACAGGACTAGAAGATGTGCGACGTGCTACAAACAGGACTAGAAGGATGTGAGACATGCCACAAACAGGACTAGAAGGATGTGCGTCATGCTACAAACAGGACTAGAAGGACGTGCGATGTGCTACAAACTGGGCAGCAGGATGTGAGACATGCCAAAAAAGGACTAGAAGGATATGAGACATGCTACAAACAGGACTAGAAGGATGTGAGACATGCCACAAACAGGGCTAGAAGTATGTGAGACATGCTACAAACAGGTTTTGAAGGATGTGAGACATGCCACAAACAGAGCTAGAAGTATGTGAGACATGCCACAAACAGGACTAGAAGGATGTGAGACATGCCACAAACAGGGCTAGAAGGATGTGTGACATGCCTCAAAAAGGACTAGAAGGATGTGAGACATGCCACAAACAGGACTAGAAAGATGTGCGACATGCCACAAACAGGACTAGAAGGATGTGAGACATGCTACAAACAGGACTAGAAGGATGTGAGACATGCCACAAACAGGGCTAGAAGGATGTGCGACATGCTACAAACAGGACTAGCAGGATGTGAGAAATGCCACAAACAGGACGAGAAGGATGTGAGACATGCTACAAACAGGACTAGAAGGATGTGAGACATGCCACAAACAGGACTAGAAGTATGTGAGACATGCTACAAACAGGGCTAGAAGGATGTGAGACATCCTACAATCAGGGCTAGAAGGATGTGAGACATGCCACAAACAGGACTAGAAAGATGTGCGACATGCTACAAACAGGACTAGAAGGATGTGCGACATGCTACAAACAGGACTAAAAGGATGTGGACATGCCACAAACAGGACTAGTAGGATGTGAGAAATGCTACCAACAGGACTAGAAGGATGTGCGACATGCCACAAACAGTACTAGAAGGATGTGAGACATGCCACAAACAGGACTAGAATGATGTGCGACATGCTACAAACAGAACTAGAAGGATGTGCGACTTGCTACAAACAGGACTAGAAGGATGTGAGACATCCCACAAACAGGACTAGAAGGATGTGAGACATGCCACAAACAGGGCCAGAAATATGTGAGACATGCTACAAACAGGGCTAGAAGGATGTGAGACATGCCACAAACAGGACTAGAAGGATGTGAGACATGCCACAAACAGGGCTAGAAGGTTGTGTGACATGCCACAGAAAGGACTAGAAGGATGTGAGACATGCCACAAACAGGACTAGAAGGATGAGGGACATGCCACAAACAAGACTAGAAGGATGTGAGACATGCTACAAACAGGACTAGAAGGATGTGAGACATGCCACAAACAGGGCTAGAAGGATGTGCGACATGCTACAAACAGGGCTAGCAGGATGTGAGAAATGCCACAAACAGGACGAGAAGGATGTGAGACATGCTACAAACAGGACTAGAAGGATGTGCGTCATGCCACCAACAGGGCTAGAAGGATGTGAGACATGCTACAAACAGGACTAGAAGGATGTGCGGCATGCCACAAACAGGACTAGAAGGATTTGCGACGTGCTACAAACAGGGCTAGAAGGATGTGAGACATTCGACAAACAGGACTAGAAGGATGTGTGACGTGCTTCAAACAGGGCTAGAAGGATGTTCTACATGCCACAATCAGGACTAGAAGGATGTGCGACATGCTACAAACAGGACTAGAAGGATGTGAGACATGCCAAAAACAGGGCTAGAAGTATGTGAGACATGCCACAAACAGGACTAGAAGGATGTGAGACATGCCACAAACAGGGCTAGAAGGATGTGTGACATGCCACAAAAAGGAATAGAAGGATGTGAGACATGCCACAAACAGGACTAGAAGGATGTGCGACATGCCACAAACAGGAGTAGAAGGATGTGAGACATGCTACAAACAGGACTAGAAGGATGTGAGACATGCCACAAACAGGGCTAGAATTATGTGCGACATGCTACAAACAGGGCTAGCAGGATGTGAGACATGCCACAAACAGGACGAGAAGGATGTGAGACATGCTACAAACAGGACCAGAAGGATGTGCGACGTGCTACAAACAGGACTAGAAGGATGTGAGACTTGCCACAAACAGGGCTAGAAGCATGTGAGACATGCTACAAACAGGGTTAGAAGGATGTGAGACATGCTACAAACAGGGCTGGAAGGATGTGTGACATGCTACAAACAGGACTAGAAGGATGTGCGACATGCCACAAACAGGAATAGAAGGATGTGCGATGTGCTACAAACAGGACTAGAAGGATGTGAGACATGCTACAATCAGGGCTAGAAGGATGTGAGACATGCCACAAACAGGACGAGAAGGATGTGAGACATGCTACAAACAGGAATTGAAGGATGTGCGACATGCTGCAAACAGGACTAGAAGGATGTGCGACGTGCCACAAACAGGAATAGAAGGATGGGCGACATGCCCCAAACAGGACAAGAAGGATGTGCGACTTGCCACAAACAGGGCTAGAAGGATGTGCGACATGCCACAAGCAGGACTAAAGGATGTGCGACATGCCACAAACAGGACTAGAATGATGTGCGACGTGCTAGAAACAGGGCTAGAAGGATGTGCGACGTGCTACAACAGGGATAGAAGGATGTGCGACATGCCACAAACAGGACTAGAAGGATGTGGGAAATGCTACAAACAGGACTAAAGGATGTGAGACATCCTACAAACAGGACTAGAAGGATGTGCGTCATGCCACAAACAGGGCTAGAAGGATGTGAGACATGCCACAAACAGGACTAGAAGGATGTGCGACATGCTACAAACAGGGCTAGCAGGTTGTGAGAAATGCCAAAAACAGGACTAGAAGGATGTGAGACATGCTACAAACAGGGCAGGAGGATGTGAGACATGCCACGAACAGGAATAGACGGATGTGCGACATGGGAAAAACAGGGCTAGAATGTTGTGAGACATGCCACAAACAGGACTAGAAGGATGTGAGACATGCTACAAACAGGACTAGAAGGATGTGAGACATGCCACAAACAGGGCTAGAAGTATGTGAGACATGCTACAAACAGGTTTAGAAGGATGTGAGACATGCCACAAACAGGGCTAGAAGTATGTGAGACATGCCACAAACAGGACTAGAAGGATGTGAGACATGCCACAAACAGGGCTAGAAGGATGTGTGACATGCCACAAAAAGGACTAGAAGGATGTGAGACATGCCACAAACAGGACTAGAAGGATGTGCGACATTCCACAAACAGGACTAGAAGGATGTGAGACATGCTACAAACAGGACTAGAAGGATGTGAGACATGCCACAAACAGGGCTAGAAAGATGTGAGACATGCTACAAACAGGGCTAGCAGGATGTGAGAAATGCCACAAACAGGACGAGAAGGATGTGAGACATGCTACAAACAGGACTAGAAGGATGTGCGACGTGCTACAAACAGGACTAGAAGGATGTGAGACTTGCCACAAACAGGGCTAGAAGAATGTGAGACATGCTACAAACAGGGTTAGAAGGATGTGAGACATGCTACAAACAGGGCTGGAAGGATGTGTGACATGCTACAAACAGGACTAGAAGGATGTGCGACATGCCACAAACAGGAATAGAAGGATGTGCGATGTGCTACAAACAGGACTAGAAGGATGTGAGACATGCTACAATCAGGGCTAGAAGGATGTGAGACATGCCACAAACAGGACGAGAAGGATGTGAGACATGCTACAAACAGGACTTGAAGGATGTGCGACATGCTACAAACAGGACTAGAAGGATGTGCGACGTGCCACAAACAGGACTAGAAGGATGTGCGACATGCCCCAAACAGGACAAGAAGGATGTGCGACTTGCCACAAACAGGGCTAGAAGGATGTGAAACATGCCACAAACAGGACTAAAGGATGTGCGACATGCCACAAACAGGACTAGAATGATGTGCGACGTGCTAGAAACAGGGCTAGAAGGATGTGCGACGTGCTACAAACAGGGCTAGAAGGATGTGCGACATGCCACAAACAGGACTAGAAGGATGTGGGAAATGCTACAAACAGGACTAGAAGGATGTGAGACATCCTACAAACAGGACTAGAAGGATGTGCGTCATGCCACAAACAGGGCTTGAAGGATGTGAGACATGCCACAAACAGGACAAGAAGGATGTGCGACATGCCACAAACAGGACTAGAAGGATGTGCGACATTCTACAAACAGGACTAGACGGATGTTCGTCGTGCTACAAACAGGACTAGAAGGATGTGAGACGTGCCACAAACAGGACTCGAATGATGTGCGACATGCCACAAGCAGGACTAGAAGGATGTGCGACATGCCACAAACAGGACTAGAGGGATGTGAGACATGCCTCAAACAGGGCTAGAAGTATGTGAGACATGCTACAAACAGGGCTAGAAGGATGTGAGACATGCTGCAAACAGGGCTAGAAGGATGTGAGACATGCCACAAACAGGACTAGAAGGGTGTGCGACATCCCACAAACAGGACTAGAAGGATGTGAGACATGCCACAAACAGGGCTAGAAGGTGTGATACATGCTACAAACAGGACCAGAAGGATGTGAGACATGCCACAAACAGGGCTAGAAGTATGTGAGACACGCTACAAACAGGTTTAGAAGGATGTGAGACATGCTACAAACAGGGCTAGAAGGATGTGAGACATGCCACAAACAGGACTAGAAGGATGTGCGAAATGCCACAAACAGGACTAGAAGGATATGCGACATGCTACAAACAGGGCTAGAAGGATGTGCGACATGCTACAAACAGGGCTAGAAGGATGTGAGACATGCCACAAACAGGACTGGAAGGATGTGAGACATGCCACAAACAGGGCTATAAGGATGTGAGACATGCCACAAACAGGACTAGAAGGATGTGCGACACGCCACAAACAGGACTAGAAGGATGTGCGACATGCCACAAACAGAACTAGAAGGATGTGCGATATTTCACAAACAGGACTAGAAGGATGTGCGACATGCTACACGCAGGACTAGAAGGATGTGAGACATGCCACAAACAGGGCTAGAAGGATGTGCGTCATGCTACAAACAGGACTAGAAGTATGTGCGACATGCCACAAACAGGACTAGAAGGATGTGCAACTTGCCACAAAGTGGACTAGAAGGTTGTGCGACGTGCTACAAACAGGGTTAGAAGGAATGCGACGTCCTACAAACAGGGCTGTGCTCCAACACTGACTTCCCCAAAAGTGTTTGTAATAATAGTGCCTAGACATAATACTCAGCCAGCCCCATATTCCTGGACAGTGGGGCTTTTTCTTATAGTGTTCTGTTGAAATCCTCCTCGGTTCACAATCTTAATTATAATGGCTCTGCATGTTGAAATGCTAATTATTTCATTTCTGGCATATCAAATGTGTTTTTTAAATAGGACTTTGATCGAGATCACAAAGGTGTACTTAAGGAAGCGACTGTGGAGTTATGTTTCTGCGTGCAGTGCACATAACAACTTGCTTCCCCCTCATGCTCATCACACTGGGGATTACCATCCTTATTTTTCTTCATCAGTCTTATATTGTGGGGAAAAAAAAAGACCTTGCTTTCATTTGCATTTTTATTACTTATTATTCATCATATTTATTGAAGTTTTTTTTTGCTTTTGGTTATGATTCAAAAATGGAAATCATTTCAGCCTCGGGTAGCTAAAGATTGAGATGCCAGTGCCCTGCTCTGGTGCTGCAATGGTTAACCGCGGTGTGGTTAACCTCATTCACAACATTAGCTGTTAGCTACTGCTCCTGCTTGACACTGTCTCCTAGAGTCAAAGCATGACGTGTATTGATTAATAGTGTCTCTGTGGAAGTAAAGTCCAGAGAATTTCAGGGCAGTTCGACCCAGCTTGTCAGCATTGTTTATTGAGTTGCACCTGGGCTTGAAGCTCTGTCCCCCCCTACTCCCGCCGCCCACTTGCCTCGCCTTCCTCGGAGATGGAGAGCTGCTGGTTCCACAAGCGGAAATGTCCATATGACCAGCAACCCAGAAACAACCTCAGCAAAGCCTTCATTTGAATCTTCCACTTGCAGAGGATGCTCGCCACACATCAGTGGGTCCTAAGCCGGGAGACATTTGGCCTGGCCTTTATAGATAGCCAGCCTGGGAAGAGCCCGCATCTAGCCCCTCCAGACACCCTGCTGGGAGTTGTCTGCTATGATGCCTAGCCTGACTTTCTTACCATAATGTGCCCTTTCTTTGTACAGATATTTGAGGGGTTGTGAGCGTGGGGTTTGGGGGAGGGATCATTCTGACTCTTTAGTACAAGGATTGAATCCTTGTGTATGCTGAGCACAGTCTCACATTCCCAAACTATACCCCCTATCCTGAAGCCTTTTTACGTGCCAGTCCTGGAGCAGCATGATTGGGTTTCTGTAAGTGCAGTGTGGCCACCAGGAACAAAAGGCATATTGTCTGCTAGAAGGGTTTCTTTCAAGGAAGCTATTAAATAAGACAGACGAACCATATTATTAACTGAATCCCCATCTTACATTATCTTTATACATTTCCGTGCCGTTTTACTTGGGTTGTTTTGGTCTCACATTCTACCAGTTTAAATATTTTGACCTTTGATTTCATATAATTTGCATCTGTTTTGTATATTTTCTCATTCTCTTACATTGGCCTTTGTGTGAGAGTGGATTCTTTCAAGTACCACAGAATTGACTTTTCTAATGTAATCTGTAAGGTTTTGTTTTTTAAATGCATTAAATTTATTTTTAAGATAAATTGCATTTACATTTATCATCAAAACTACTACATCAAGTTCACTAGGTTTTATCCCTTTCCTACTTTAAGTGATTCACAGCCCTTTTGTTTGATGGGTTTTTTTCTCTTATTAGTTTTTTTTGTTTGTTTTGTTTTTATCAATCATCTTCATTACTTGGGAGGGCATAGAGAAGTCCTTTTGGAGCTAGTAAGTACAGTCTTTAAGCATTCTGGGTCTGGGAAGAACATATACAAGATTTATAGACTCGTGCGCGAGTGCTGTGTGTGTGTGTGTGTGTGTGTGTAAAGGCAGGTGTGCATGTGCCGTGGTTTTAGTGGAGGCTAAAAGATGACTCCTTTTGGGTGTTGATCCCCATCTTTTACCTTATTTGAGACATGCGCTCCTTGCTCTCTCTCTTCTCTCCCCCACCCCCGTCTCTGTCTCTTCAATTTTCAAAGACTTACTGATCAATAGAATAAACTCCAAAGAATCAACATGATATCATGCATTCAGATGAGAATTGTTTCTTGGTTAGGTGGCTTCTAAAAGACCCTTAACTATAAATAGTTCGCTGCTGAAAGCTGAAGTTTGGAAGTTGGGACCTTCTTCAGTTTGCTATAGTCTACATTCACCAAGCAGAACTTACATTGCTCATGGGAACCTGGTTTGTTCCAACTGACATTGGAGTTGAACAATGTAACATATCTTGCTGCTCCAGTACCTCGAGCTCTAAGAAATACAAAGAGGGGAAGCAAGCTTGGCTGTTCTTGGCCCACTGATAGTCTAGAGTAGCACTTTTGCACACAGATAGGAGAACAAGGCCACGAGCACAAGGCACACAGCTTCTGCAGAGGCGGAATCTCTTGGCTGTCACCGCATGTGCATCTGGCTGCATGTGGGGGCTGGGCATTTGAATTCAGGTTCTTATACTTTCATAGCATAAGCGTTACCCATAGAGGTACCTCTCCAGCTCCAGTTGGTTGGTTTCCTAAAGCAGCGTTGCTGCATAGTTCAAATGTCCCTTTATCTTGCAATTCTTCTGCCTCAGCCTCCTCCAGTGCCGGGATGATAAAGATGCGATACCACTACCAATTAAAGTACCTTGATAGCAAAAAGGCTAGAAGAACCTACTAGATCATAGCAAAATGTGTCGGGAGCCAACATAAATAAGCTTTAGGCAGCTACAGCTGCACTGACAGGAACATTAGTGTACATAATTGGAGTGGGCCAAGACACAATCAAGTTGGAATCTGTGAGTTGATAATATTACCAAAAAAGGAACCTTTATTATTTACTTTTTAAAAACAACTCCACCATTTTCTTTTAGAGAAGTTTATGGCACTGCTAAATAAAATATTTAATCAGAACAACAATATTTTTTGATGCTGGCAATTGAACCTAGGGCCTCACATGCTGAAGCACAAATTCTACCATAGAGCCACACCACAGTCTCATAGCAACAATAGTTAATTTGTAAAAAGCATCTCCCCTGGCCGGGCGGCGGTGGCACACGCCTTTAATCCCGCACTCGGGAGGCAGAGGCAGGCGGATCTCTGTGAGTTCGAGACCAGCCTGGGTTACAGAGCTAGTTCCAGGAGAGGCTCCAAAGCCACAGAGAAACCCTGTCTCGAAAAACCAAAAAAAAAGAAGAAAAAAAAATAAAAATAAAAAGCATCTCCCAACCTATATCGCCTGCTTGTCAGTGAAATAGTGGCCTTTAGTTCCTTACTATTCAGCCAAGTTGAATTCATACATCCTTCCCTCCCTCTTTGCTAATAAAGCTTTAGATTTAGATATGGATGAGTTATTTGAACTCTTAAAAGTGCCTTTGCAGTTTCCATGACTTCCCCCAAGTTTTGACCATTTTTTTTTGATCCTTCATTGTTGTAGCATATTTTTGCTGGACTCTTTTCAAGACATGTGAACCAATGTTGTTTTTTAACCCAGGCAACAGAGACAAGCAAAGGGCTCAGAGGCTCAGGCTATCTAAGCTCCCTTGTGGCTCTGAGATAAGTTAGTCATGTCACCTCCCCGGCCTTTGGCTTCTCGTCAATAGGAGGACATGGATAGCAAGAATTCCTGTCTGCCATGGTTATAAGTTGAGAGTGGGTGACTCAGTACATGCATCAACACTTCCCATCAGTGCCCGTCACACACATGTGTCGAAAACAGGCTAGCTATTAGGAAATCGTGAAAGAGAATTTGACAGGCCTTACAAATCTGCACCAGACAACATCTTTCTCCCAAAAGATGAGACTCCATTTCCTTCTGGAAGCTTCTGCTGCAGAGAAGTAGGTGAAAGTGACTGTCAAGCAGCGGTATTTGGCGTGTTGGAGGCCACCTGCCTTCGTTTGCATGCTCGCTCCCTGACTCACTGCCATGTGACATTAGAGCAGCTGTTCTCTCTCATCGTGACTGTCATCCCCGGATCCCACAGTGAAAGGTGAGAACCAGCTTCCCCACCTTGTCCTTTGACCTCCACATGTGTGCCATCATATGTACAACCATACACACATACAAACATATAATTTAAAGGGTGGCACATGTGTAGGCCAGAAGACAACTTGCAGGAGGCTCTTCTGCCACGTGTGTCCTGGGGATTGAAATCAGGTTGGAAAGCTTGATAGCAAGCACTGAACCATCTCACTGGCCCAATTTAAAAAAAAAAAATAGCCAGGCGGCAGTGGTGCACGCCTTTAATCCCAGCACTCAGGAGGCAGAGGCAGGCCTGTGAGTTCGAGGCCAGCCTGGTCTATAAGACGTAGTGCCAGGTTCTGAAGCTACACAGAGAAACCCTGTCTCGAAAAGCCAAAAAAGGAAAAAAAAAAGAAAAATTAAATGGTAGTGAAATGCAGCTGCGTGTAGGCAGTCAGGTCTCCCTGGAATGTCAAGTCTTTCATTCTGGAGATACCACCTTCTGAAGCTCAGGGCGCTCTTCTTTGTAAACTACCATTCCTGCTCTGAGCTTTGGAACAATAAGTGCCCCTATCTATGCTGGCGCCAGCTCTGTATTCTCCGCATCGCTCATCTCTTTCATCATCTCCCCTCTGCCTCAGAAGGCTGCAGCTCCTCCAGGCTTGGCCCTAGGCACAGTATTCATCACAAGAGTGGTGGACTCCTTGTGCTGGCCCAACATTCCTGGGTCTCTGTGGCACAGGCGAGGCAGCTAAGCAGCCCCAGGCCACATGAGGGAAGGAGTTCTGGTTCTTTCCAGACCTCCATTATCTCTGTAGCAGCAGCTGCTGGCAGGTAAGTGTGTGTGAGTCACCGGTGACAAGACTCCATGCTTGGTGGGGTGGGAGAAAAGCCAAACTCTGCAGGATCCCAGAACCCCTTGCTGCTCAGAGCAGCAGCTACCTGGGGCCTCTCTGTGGGAACTGGCTACAAGGACACACCCACCCTCAGGCCCAGACTGGACCCTCTGCGTTCCAAGAGGCCCCTTTACAGTGGCCCAGGACTGTGTGAGCATCCAAGTGTGTGGCGATCTGCTCCAGAGCACAGGCTCTGCTTGACTTTCCCTTCCTAAGCCTTGTTTTTCTACCCAGCCAGTTATCTCCTGGTAAAATCTCCAAGGGCCTCGGCAGACCAAATTGTGGACTGCTCTCTGTCGATTTTCATGTGAAATTCCCCCTAACATGGTGGTACTATCGAAAACTGCTCCGTTGCCAGGCACCTAGGAGTCTTGTATGTACAATTCAGACTTCATTGGAATTTTACCCCTCTTTGAATACCATCCAGGGCTTGCCTCACATTCATAAGGATTCCCAAACTTGCTATAGCTCAGAGTGGCTTCTGTGTGTTCTATACATGAGAACCACAGGTTTGAATACCTTCCCAGATTTAAGATACTGGTCAAGGGGACTGGAGAGATGGCTCAGCGGTTAAGAGCATTAGCTGTTCTTCCAGAGGTCCCGAGTTCAATTCCCAGCAACCACATGGTAGCTCACAATGAGACCTGGTACCATCTTCTGGCCTACAGGCATACATGCAGACAGAATAATAAATAATCTTTTTTTAAAAGATACTTGTCACTTTGTTCCTACTGGCTAACCTTGGTCAACTTTTCTTCTCCAGTATGGAGTCAAGTCAATACTACCCAATAAGAAGAAAGTATTCATGACGAACACTGGTCACTGCAAAGCACTGGCCTGATTGACCTCATCTTAAACCCACCATGATTCCCTGAAGCAGGTTCCAAGATTCCCACTTAGAAGATGAGAAAATTCAGCGTGGACTAATAAATGAGATATTTCTTTTTTAGGAAAGTATGATTTTCTTGTTGTTTTTGTTTTTTTGAGACTGGGTTTCTCTATGTAACAGTTCGGGCTGTCCTGGAACTCACTCTGTAGACCAGGGTGGCCTTGAACTCACAGAGATCCATTTGCCTTTGCCTCCTGACTACTGGGATTAAAAGCATGCACCACAACTGCCTGGCCTAGAAGGGTACTGTTTTTAACAGCAAAAAAAAAAAAACAAAAACAAAAAAACAAAAAAACCCACAATCATTTCTAGCATGATAGGTAATGGGGGATTTTGCCTTTTACTCCCCTTTCCGTTCCTGTCACAAACACTTGGATAGTCCATTTAGAAAAAGTTTACACTGCTTCATGGCTTCAGGGAAACTGGTTTATGATGTGGTTCTGCTGTTTTGGGGCCCGTGAGAGACAGTCCTCCATGCCAGAAAGCAGCTTGCAGCCAGGAAGTAAACAAGGGAAAAGGGGGAAGGGAGCACCTCTCCATAATCTATACTTCTCTTACTAATTCCCACCTCTGAAAGTGTTCACCACCTCCCAAGGGCCCCATGCTATGTAACAAACTTTACCTTTGGAGAATATTTCAGACCCAAACTAAAACACCTATGTAGCTGAGCATAACCTTGAAGTGATGCCCTGCCTAGGATTGCAGGCCTGGTTCATGTGGTGTTAGGGAATCAAAGCCAGGGTTTTATACATGCTAGGCAAATACTCCATCAGCTGAGCTACATGCTCAGTCCCAGCAATCTTTCTTAAAGACAGGATTTCACTCTGTAGCCCTGAAACAGGATACATAGACCATGCTGGCCTTGAACTCACAGAGATCCACCTGCATCTTCCTCTCTAGTGCTGGGATTAAAGATGTGTGCCATCATGCCCATCGCCCACAATCTCTGAAAACTATAAAGCAATTTTGACCTTTTTCTGGCTTGAAAAGTAAATGCTTTTCAGGAATATTTTCCGAGCCTTCCGAGTTGCTCCCAGTTCCACGGTGCCGGGCACCACTTTCAGTCTACACTCTTGCTGCCTATGCACTTCCCCTTAATTATAACTCTGGTGGCAACTTGGACTTTCATCATCGTCTCTAATCCAGTGGTGGAACAGCAGCGCACCATGAGACAGTCTACTTTATCCTGCAGTCTAGACTCCCAGTTCCGCCTAGTTTATCACTGGGATTATTCTATTTCCATCTAAAAGATAGTGAGTAGAGCTGGATAGATGATTGATCAGAGCACTTGCTGCTCTTGCAGAGAATCCTGGGTTCAAGTCCCAGCATCCACATGGTGGCTCACAACCATCTTTGTAACTCCAGTTCCAGGGAATCCAAGGCCCCCTTCTAATCTCTTTTCTTTCATGATGTACCTCATAACATGAAGTATGGATTTCTTTTTCTATTTAACTAACTCCATTTGCCTTCAGACTCATTTCAAGACTGCTCACAATTTCACATTGTCTTCTGTCAATCTCACTATTTTGATGAGGTTTTTAATCTTTTCCTCTAAGGTCATGGAATATTTTAATGAAAGTTATGAAGTACTTTACTGGAGGTTGTAAAATCCAATTTTCCTCATATCCTCTTTTAACCAAGTCATCTGTAGCTCCATGGAATATTCATGAATATGTTTTGCTGTTGTTTGACATCTGCTCCCATAGTTCTTTGGGTGAGGAATTCATCACTCCCCAAGCAATCCATATGTTTCTCCACTCACATTTACCCATGCAATTCCCTCTGGCACAAATTCTCTTCATGTTTAGCCTCTAGCAATTCAAGAAACGACGTATCGATGACACCACCTTGTATTAAGCCTGAGAACTTTTTTTTTTTTGAGACAAGGTTTCACTCTGTTGTCCTGATTAGCTTAGAACTTTCTATGTAGACCATGCTGACCCTGAACTCACAGAGATCTGACTGTTGTCAGAGTGTTGGATTAAAGGGCATATGCCATCCCACACAGCCTGATTCCATTTTTGTGAGTACAACCAACTTAACTTCAGTGTAATAATATGATGAATTTATTTTTGGTCCAGGGTTTTGCTGTGAGGCAATTCTGTCTGAGCTTCTTTAATGCTAGGATTATAGGTATGCACCACCACACTAGGCTCCATTATACATGGAATTTTATAAAAATATATTTCTCTTGAAAGGCATGGGCGCACACCTTTAATCTCAGCACTTGGGAGGCAGAGGCAGGCAGGTCACTGTGAGATGGAGGTTAGTCTGATCTACAGAGCAAGTTTCCAGTTCAGCCAGAGCTACATAGTGAGACCGACCCTGTCTCAAAAAAAAAAGCATGGGATAAAACTGGACTCTCTGAATATGGTGGACAATGAGGGCTGATGAGAAGCCAAGGACAATGGCACTGGGTTTTGATCCTACTGCATGTTCTGGCTTTGTGGGAGCCTAGCCAGTTTGGATGCTCACCTTCCTAGACCTGGATGGAGGGGGTAGGACCTTGGACTTTCCACAGGGCAGGGAACCCTGACTGTTCTTTGGACTGGAGAGGGAGGGGGAGACGAGCAGGGAGGGGGGGAGAGGAGCGGGGGAGGGGGAGGGAAATGGGAGGCTGGGAGGAGGCAGAAATTTTTTTTCAATAAAAAATGTATTTCACTGCACAAATTCAAATCCACTTAATTTGTTGATATCAGTTTTCATCTATACAGTGCAAGGAAACTATTTCTAGTATTTTTTGTATCCTTTGAAAAATTTTCCAAAGTTATTTTAATCTGTAAAATTCCTGTTCCTATAAATGTTGCTGGGGAGATGTTTTAAAACTTGCCCAAACTGGGGGCTGGAGAGGTGGCTTAGTGGTTAATAATACTGGCTGCTCTTCCAAAGGACCGGGGTTCAATTCCCAGCACCCACATGGCAGCTCACAACTGTCTGTAACTCCAAGATCTGACAACCTCACACAGACATATATGCAGGCAAACCACCAATGCATATAAAATAAATAAATACTTAAAAAAAACTTGCCCAAATTGAGCCTGGGGTGATAGTGCACACCTTGGATCTCAGCAGAGCCAGGCAGAGTTCCAGGACAGGCAGGGCTACACAGAGAAACCCTGTCTTAAAACCAAAACCAAAACCAAAAGAATCTGCACAAATACTTTTTTGTTAATAGACATCATGCATTTTATATTTCAAGCTCCTTGAAAATAGTATCAACTTATTTTTCTTGTATTCAGAACATTGTGAATTCCAAACAAGGGCTTGGATTTTTTGTGTGTTTGTTTTGTTTTGTTGAGAGAGGGTCTCCCTGTGTAGGCCTGGACGTCCTGGAACTTATTCTGTAGACCAAGCTGGCCTCAAACTCAGAGAGCCATCTGTTTTTGCCTCCTGAGTGCTGGGATTAAAGGTGTGTGCCAACACACCTGGCTATTTTATTTGTAACTAATTGTTAAACTTCTTAGAAGTAAGCTAATTTGCTGTGTCTAAATTTCTCTATTTGAACTTGTCAGCCTAAATTTTGTCAAATTGTGAGTGAGTGACTCCTGACAAAATGGAATGGGCAGTGATGGTGCTATAATACCTGTAAAGGAGGGTGGTCCACTGGGAGTAATCCAGGATACACCCAGACACCAAGTTCTCAGCACAAAGGACATTTATCACTGCAGAGGGGCAAGCAGGGGGTTGATGCAAAGGCGGGGGCGGCAGCAACACGCAAGCAAGCAGCAAGCAGGTGTTTTTGCAGGAGTGGGTTTTTAGGGAGAAAAGGGGGGCAGGATCTATGCTAGGGTGAGTTCGTAAGTCCTGATTGGATATGTTAGCCAAATAATGAAATTTGATTGTTGGACCTTGGTGTTTTGGGCCAAATAAGGTAATAGGCTTTGGGGGCTAGCTTTAGGAATGTAATCTAATGGTTTAACAAGGTAGGGAACGGTAAAAGGCAAAACCTGTCAGCACCATGTTTGCCATACTGGGGTCTGTTGGAGAGCCCTTCAATACCCCTGTCCACCTGGCCCTACTTTTCTACTCTTCATTTGAGGATTACAGTGCTGGGGAGTTACAGTCCCTGGGAACCACCTTAAACCAATGACTCATGAGAGTTGGAGGAAAAACATCCCAGCTTCCTAGTCTCTCTGATGGGATGATGCTGAGGTAAGGAGGGGGGATTGAATCCAGCTGATCTCCAGAGGATAATGTCTGATGATATACTTGCAGCCTTTATTCCTGTCCTATAGTTATCTTTTTTAAAACAGAGCTTAAGTGGGGAGTTTATTGAGAGAAAGAGGAAGAGGAGGGAAGAAAGAAAAAGACAGAGAGAGGACCTATAGTCATCTTAAATTATTTGCAGGTTAGCCAGATGGATCAGTGAGTGAAGGTGATCGCCACCCCAAGACTGATGACCTGAGTTAGATTCCCCACAACCAACATGGTGCAAAGGAAGTACTGACTCCTAAAAGTTGTCCTCTGTCCTACACACACACTATGGCAATATGGCCCTGCACAGAGATAAATCCATAAAGTTTTCCATGTTATTTTTCTGTGTGTACATGCACATGCTGGTGTGTGTGGCTGTGAGCATTCATGCAGAAGTCAGAGGAGGATGGCACCATCTCTTGTCCCACCCTCCAACTTCTGCTTCCTGGAATTGTCTCTCCAATTAACCATATTTTAAATCCCTTTTCAAGGAAGTCCAAACTAAGATTAGAAATGTAATTGTATAGGTTTTGCCACTGTCTATTTTAATTTTTTTATTTGAAAATTTTATACATTTACAATGTATCTTGGCTATATACTTGTACTGTCAGTTTTCTAGTATTGATTTGATCAACTCTAATGTTTTCCATTGTCATTTGTTTTTATTTTTTTTCTCTTGGTTTTTCAAGACAGGGTTTCTCTGTAGCTTTGGAGCCTGTCCTGGAACTAGCTCTTGTAGACCAGGCTGGCCTCAAACTCACAGAGATCCGCCTGCCTCTGCCTCCCGAGTGCTGAGATTAAAGGTGTGCGCCACCATCGCCCGGCTTGTTTTTAAATTCTTAAACACTTGAGTTAAAATGAGCCCAGACATATTTTTCATTCAGAACAAATTTTGCTAGGCACTGTTTTATGTTGTTTCTGCCAGCAGAGTCAAAGTCTGAAATGTTCACCAAGCAGGCTAAAGAAGGCTAGGGTTGGGGTGTATGCCTCAATCAGCATTCTGCTTTGTGTGACCTCCCAATGCATTTTTGTCTTCCTCCCTTGGCAGCCCTTTTTTTCATATCTTTCCTGTTGAGAAATACCATTTAATCTGCATGACCTAGTGAAAGTCAGTCCCGCATGACCAAGGACAGAGTTAATTCTTCCGTGAAACTGGTCCTCATTTTCTTCCATAGCATTAAAATCCCCGAGCTCCTACAGCAGGCTGTTTTTTCTTCTAGCACTTTTTATTTTCAGTGATTTGTTGTTGCTTACACACCCTCATTAGCAAAATGGATCTTACTTGGGTTGTGGTGGCAGGTGTTTTAATGGGAACTGAGCCTAAGTCCTTGCTCATGCTAGGCAAGTGTTTTACCACTGAGCTACATCCCCAGTCCTTTTTGTGTTTTCAGACAGGATCTCACTAAATTGCCCAGGCAGGCCTTGAACATGCAGTCCTCGTGTCTCAGCTTGTCAAGTAACTGAGATCACAGGCCTGGGATCATCATAGTTGCCCTCTCCCTGAACCTGATGTCACTCCTTTAATCCCAGCAGTCAGGACACAGAGGCAGGCAGATCTCTCCGAATTTTAGGCCATCCAGGCCTACACAGAGAGACCCTATTTCAAAACAGAGGTGGAAGGAGAGGAGGAGAGTGACTAGAATTAGAATTAAAATATAAATTTCATCTATTGGTATCCATTTTTTTCTTTTTCAAGTACAGTACTCAGTATCATTGAGGATATAGCAATCAGGTTATATCCAATACTAATATGTGTATAATACTCCACAATTTTCTGGAGCCAAATCCAGCAATTATTTGTAAGGGACTCTTGAGTTCATTCGGGGCCATGAAGATATGGCTCAGTGATAGAACTCTTCTTATTTGGTATGCATAAGGCCCTGAGTTTGATCCCCAGCACTGCAAAAATAAGTGCATAGAGTAGTATGCTTTAAATTCCATTTTCAGAAAACTACTTTAGGGAAATGCCCAGAAGTTTGGATGCTATAAGTATAGACACAAATCAAAATAACTTTAAATTTATGACGTTCGTGTGGGGGTGTGCATGTGCCATGGTACACCTATCATGCTACACCTGCAAAGGTCAAAGGATAACTTGTATAATTAGTTCTTTCCACCATGTGGGATCCAGGGATCAAACTTAGGTTGTCAGACTTGGAGCAGCAAGCATTTTCCACTGAACCTTATCTTACCAATCTTGACACAAAGAACTTTAAAATATAGTTTGTACTACTAGGGACAAGGTCAGATAAATTGCAGTATATATTTCAGAACACCAAGCAGTCATTAAAAATATTTTCAAAGAAATTTAAAGGCAGAGAAAATTGCTTCTAATAAAATTTTACAAGGGGGGACTTAAATGTTTGACACATCTATTGTAGCGGCTTTTGGAGAAGATTAGCTGAGCTTTGTTTGGCTGCTCTGAAGTCCTACTCCTTTTTTTTCCTACTCCTTTTAAGTTGTACAAATTATACAAATTCTTCTCTTAGAGGGAGAAAGTACGGCCCTCCTTGTGAAGTGAAACCCTCAACGTGGTGTCATCTTGGCCAAATATTGGTGTCATGAAGTAGAATCTGACTGGGCCTGCAGGGGGGAGTCCTATTTTGTAACCCAAAGTGCCTACACTAGATAATATGTTCATTGTCTTCACAACTCTGTAGCTAAGAAAAAAAATTTTTTTTCCACTGGTAAGAAGCTCTTTATTCAATAGCACCATGGAGGCTTATATACCCAACTGTCAAGTGGGCCAACAGGTGAAAACCTTATCCTCTGATCCTCAAAGTCAAGGCAAAACATGCTTGTGAAGCAGAGCTGGTAAACAAGTTTGACACAGACTTTAGTAACTCAAATCAGAAGGAAATTAAAGATCACTAGCAGAAAAGAGCAGCTGGAGGCCAGAACTCCAAATGGTCCCAACAACTGGCCATTTAGATGATGTTTTAATGTCTGTTTTTCTCATGATTAGTGAGCCATGTGTTTACCTGTACCTGATTGCTATTTTAATGTTTTTCATTATATAGAAAATGGTTATTCTTGTCCTTTGCCCAATTTTAGACTTGTTACCCATTTCTTTCCTAATGAGTTGCTAGAATTCATTATAAGCTTTGGATATTAAACCCTTTTTATACAGTTAATAAATCAGCATCCCATTCCATAGACAATTTCCTTATTTTGTTGAACAGAAGCGTTCTAGTTCATATACTCATTCAGTGCGTTTCGATTATTAGTCTTACATGAGAAATGCTGAAAATGAGAATGTAGTCAAACATAATTTGGGGAGTGTGATGGTTTATGAGGTAAAGGTGTTTTGCAGTCCAGCTCAAAAAGCTAAGTCCACAGGAAACCATATAATGAAAGGAGAGAGTTAAATTTTTTTTTTGTAACCTGAGGTTTCTCTATCCCTCCTTGTCCCACAGACTTTTTAAAATAATCACTCAAAGGCTTAATATTAATTATAATATCTTTTGCTGATTACTCAGGCTTATCACTAACTAGCTCATACATTTAAATTATCTATATATTGCCACTTGGCTGGCTGTGGCTTTACTGTCATGCTGGCATCTCGTTTCTCGGGTGACTGCCTGGCATAAGAAAAAAATTTAAAGGATTTATGAGAATTTTTCTTGCCTCTATGTCTGTGTATCATGTGTAACCTGAAAACTGGAGTTATAGATGATTGTAAGCCACCACGTGGGTGCTGGAAATCAAACCCAAGTCCTCTGCAAGAAAAAGTGCTCTGAAGCACCAAGCCATCATTCCAGTCTCTTAGCTAGACTTTTAAGAATATTCTGGAGAAGGTGAAGGGAATGGGAGGAGGGGAGGAAGTGGGAACTGGGATTGGTATGTAAAATGAAAAAGGTTTCCTTTTTTAAAAAATAAAAAAATACTCTGTGATCAAACATTTAGTTTATATGGCCATAAACAAAACCAGAATGAATAGAGCAATCTTCTCAGAGCCTTTAATAATTAAAATGCTAAATCTGATAATTTCTCTAAGAAAGTGGAATGGTATATGTTGGTTCCCAGTAGTACTGAGACCAGTGAATACTTTCTTACCCCACATTTTGTGAGACTGATGTTCCGCCAAGCACCTTTTAGGTCTGTTTTATTTGGCATTTTCAGCCTGAATCAGGAATCCCGAGATATCCAGGAAGTATTTGTTGACAACTGTGATAAGTGTGCACACATCAGCTTTCCAGACATGAGAGCAGTGGTAGGAGAAATGAATGGATGTCTTCAGAGAAGTCAATCTCGGCAGACAAGCTCTCTAATACAACTCCCCTCCTCAAAGGGAGCATTTTCTTGGTACTTCTCCAATTTTCTGGGTTCTATTTTTATTGAGGATTTACCATGTGCCAGATACTAAGATTCTTGGAAGACAAAAGGGACAGTATCTGTCCTTAGTGTACGTACAGTTAGGGGTATAATGGGGAAGGGAGTTATCCTCACATATGAGAAAAGGTGAGACCTAAGTATACACAAGGTGCTATTAGAAGACTAAAGGGTAGAAGTTTTAAAACAACGAGAAAATGTTTGTTACCAAGACTGGTTTATGAAGGCCAAGAAAGGGTGAGTCAAGAGAGGATAGGGTGTGGGGTGTGGGTCAAAAGGCAATGAGGCTTAAAGAAAACAGCCTATTCAGAAACCCATGAGGTTTGCATAGCTATATAGTACAGGATATAAGACACTGAACATGGATTTGGGGGGACAGCTCAGTAGTAGAGTTGTTGTCTAGTAAGTGCAGGGTTCCATCCCCAATATGGAGGGCAGGTCAGAAAAAGGTTTTACATGGCACGCTAGTGATTTGGGACCTTACTCTCACAAGATGAAAGGCAATTATTGAAGAATGTTCTATCTCAGGAGCAGATTTACCTTTAGAGAGCTCTCTCTGGCAACTGTGTAGAAAAGAGAATATGGAAGCTGATCAGAAAGACAATTCAGGAAGTCTAATAGGAACCATGAGAGTGTGAACCAACAAGCTTAAGAAGATGGATGAGAGTTTAAAGTGGCAAAAGACCAGTGTGATGTCAGACCTGTATTCCCTACACAAGGAAGGCTGAGGTAGGATCACCCAGCATTCAAGGTCAGCCTAGGACACACAGTAAGACTGACTTAAAAAACCCTGGAGATTGGTAAGAGAAGTCACATGTTGGGTAAGGACAATGCAGATTTCTGCTTTGAACTACCACAGGCAATGACAGAGCCACACACATAATCCAGGCAAAATTGTGGCCAGATATAAGAAGGAGTGCAGTATTTAGAAAAATAAATGTCCCCCAGGCTCAGGCATTTGAACAGCTGCCTATCAGTTGTTGGTGCTGTTTGGGGAGGTTTAGGAGATATGGCCTTGCTGGAGGAATCCTGTTCCTGGGGCGGGCTTTAGAGTAAAAGCCTATCCTACTTCTAACCTGCTCTCTTCTACTTCACGCTTACATTTGAAGACATGAGCTCTCTGCTTCATACTCCTACCACCATGACCCTGCTTACTGCCATGGACTCTCATCCTTCTGGAGCCATAAGCCAAAATAACTTAAGTTGTCTTTGCTCATAGTATTTTATCACAGCAATAAAAAAGTAACTAATCCAGAAGATAAATATGCTCAGTTTACTATGCCAATGAAACACATGAAGAATGCTTAGGAGCTGGCTGGAACCCTAAGTTGAGAAATGTGGATTTGTCAGGTGACAGAACTAAAGTTTGAAAGGAAGCTATAGGTGTGGCTAAGATTATGTAGGAAGTGTGTACATAAAGAAAACCAAGCTAAAAGCCCAGAAACTGTTACCTCTAACTCATCTAGCTCCCTCTAGCACTTGCCTGTAACCTACAATGGAACCTGTCATGCTGCAATGAACACTTACTATGAACATAGCACAGGCTAGTCCTGAGGGTCTTTCCATTCAAGGCAGTAAGATAGGGTATTTATATCCAAGGAGACTATGATCCAAGCACGGAGAAAGAATTCTGTACTATGCTGTTGTGCAAACTGAATGAAATCAAGAGCTACAAATGAGTGGAGTGTAGAAGAGACAATAAATTCACTGGGTAGAAATACAAGAGGTGTATTATTTTTCTATTGTCATGATAAAATACCATGACCGAAGAAAATCATATGAGAGTTTTGAGCTTACAGTCACAGAGGATTAGACTCCATGATGGCAGAGCAGAAGTACCAGGCATGTGGGTGGAGTAGAAGCCAAGAGCTGAGGGCTTACATTTCTATCTACAAGCAGGAAACAGAAAGCACACTCAAAATGGCAAGTCTTTTGAAATCTCAAAAGCCTGCCTCCACTGACACACTTCCTCCAACAAGACCACACATCCAAGCCTCCCCTTGGGACCAAGTATTCAAATGCCTGAGATTATTGGGGGACATCTCCTTCAACCATCACAGAAGCATTTCAGTTGGGCTTCATAAATTAAGTGGACTGGCAAGGAAAGAGAAAGACAATTTGAAGCTGGACACGAATACACCGAAAGGTAAACAGAATGTAAGAAGGCCACTGGAACAGAGCGCAGGAAGTGGTGGACAGAAAAGCTAGAAAATGATCTGAGTAAGTCAGGTCCTTTGGAATCCTGCTGAGGTTTCTTAGGAGTTCACATGAAAGGCACATGTGTGTGCATGCACACATACCTAAGACTACTTTCTGCCTATTTTCTAAGTTAAGAACAATGAAAGAGGCTGGAGAGATGGCTCAGCGGTTAAGAGCACTAGCTGTTCTTCCAGAGCTGCAATTCCCAGCAACCACATGGCAGCTCACCACTGTCTATAACTCCTCTTCAGGGGGATCTGATTCCCTCATACAGATATACTTGCAGGCAAAACACCAATATATATATAACATAAATAAATTATTTTTTAAAAAGAACCATGAGAAAAATATCAGAGAAAACATAAAGCTCACCAACTAAAGTTGAGGATCACATGCCTTTTCTCAGTTCTCATATTTCTATTCTATAAAACTGAAAAAGTCTTGTTAGTAGACCTTTAATAATTTGGCTTTGTTATATCATTTCTATTGCATATAAGAATATAAATCATCTCACTCTAACGTTCTCATTTGAATCTTCTGAAAACATTGGTAGAAATAACAGTTTTCTTGGCACATTGAAGAATAACAAAGTATACTATTTATTAAGTTATTAATGACTTGAATGTGAAGGATTAAATAAAAGACTAAATAATCAGATAAAGACATACTTTTAAATATTAAAAATATTTTATTTAAATTTTTCTTCATAAACACTTTTAACTTTTTTTCAATTTAAAAACAGAATGGATAGCATAAACATGTTGAATAGATTATATCCACGGCTTGGGAAAAAATTACCTGACAAAAAATGTAAAGGCTTTCAAAACAGGTATAAAAGGCAAGCCTTAAATTATCCTAAGATTTTAATATCGCCTCTAGGATTATTTGACTACTGGCCCCAAAGGTACCTAAAGGTCAAAATATTTTTTATAGACAAATTATGCCCAAGAGCAAAGGGCATAAACAAGTTAGGTAGAAAAGAACCTTTCTGATCACCTCTTAGGAACATTCCTTCAGAAAGCAAACACCCAATCCTTACTGATATACTGATTGGTAACTTTTAATGCAGTTGTTCCCAAAGAAGTCAAAAGAAAACCCAAGAATTTTAAGAGGGAACAAAGCTAATGGCATTCTCAATGTTATACATATAATATTGGGAGCTATACTGATATAGTAAAAGAATGGGATTTCCATGAATTATCTATTCCAGTTCATGCCTATGGGGTATCTGAAGTAATAAACTCTCAATAAACTAATTTTTTAGGACTTTAATTTTTAAGATAAATCTCTTTTTAGAAGATATTTATTCCCAAACCGACTCTAAATGCAATTAAACAAATGGATGGCCTCACAAAATGTTTAGAATACCAAAAAACAACAACAACAACAACAAACTGAAAACATGGTAGGCAAACAAGAAAACTGGCACTAGCAGTTCCACTGCCATATAGCCCTCAAATATTTCTACTTTGCACTATTGTCTATGTTGTTTTACTTCGATCTAAAACCTTTAAATTATGTATTCTCAAAAGAGCTAGTTTCTTTTGAGAGCTAGCTTATAAACTGAAATAACAACTTATATTATAAACTGAAATGTTATGACCCACACCCACATACACATATAGAAAAATAGTCCCACAAAACGTTCGACATGTTTACATTATGCAGCTCAAATAATTTGTTAGAAAATATTTTAAAGCTTAGTTTCATGTAATTAAGACAAAACTCTCCATTTTACCACTTCTTCCCCACACAAGTGTGTGTGTCCTTTATTGTGACTCAAGCAAGCTTCCCAGAATGAGGTGTCCAAAGGTGCTGCTTTAAAAAAGATACGAGAAGGGCTCAGTAAGTATTTCACAATTAGAGTAACACTCATACAAGATAGAGCAATGAGGAGGACACAGAAAAAGTTAGCAAACAAAGTTAATCATTCTATAATGCTTTGCCTTTTAGAAACCAGTAGCATTTCTTCCAATACAAAACCTTCAACACGAGAATCTTGTATTCTATGAAAAGGCTGTAGTGCAAGAATTTTCTTTAACATCAAAACTTAGGTCAAAGACATTTAAGAAAATAAGTGGTGCCAACTAAAAGGCAATTAAAGAAACTTTACTATTTTTTGTGACATCTACCATTTAAAATGTAAAGTGAAAGATGACGCATTTAAAGATCCTAACAGTTAAACCATATCGTTTCAAACCACTTACTGAGTTTTTCAAAATGACACTCTTGTTCATATACAATGCATATAGACAAAGTGGTTCTAAATGAAGCACAGAAAAGCTTGAAAAAATTCTATGAAAAAATTTTCATAGTTTAGTATAACAAAAATAAATCTCTTGCAGCTATTAAGCCATAATTTTAAAAGGGAATGTAAGTTATTTGTGGATTTATAATCTAAATTAGAACTATGATTTCCTCATACATTCAGAACTCAAACAATAGCAACTAGTCTTAAAGCTCAAAACTGATTACTACTAAGATTATAGTCAGACATGACTTATGTGAAGCTGAACCCAGAATTAGTTCAAGTTAAGATATCATGAATTTTCTGAAACAATCGTTGACCTTGGCCTTGTTTATTCCAAATGGAAGACCAAGACTATTCAATTGTTTACGAAGATGCTGATCTACACAGGACTATGAAGTTGTATCAAAGCAATTAAAGAGAACTGCCACTGGAGTGTAAAGCCTTTGATAGGGGTACCCTGTCTGATATCCTCTTCTTGGTCATTTCCAACAAAAGATATCAAGAAAAATAATGAAGACATTTTCTTTAAAGACACACCAATAAACTTCTAAGTATAGTAGAAAAAAAGATGGCTAACCTATAGTTTCAAAAAACAAAATAATTAAACTTATTTTTAAAATAAAAAACCCTTTACCCACATTCTAAGGGAAACTCAAATATCAATTTTATTTTCAGAAATCAGAAATAAATGAAAGGCCACCTAATAAAAATGGAAGGATCACACACAAAAGGAGCCACTATTCTGATTCCTGAAAGAAAAAAAGGTTTTCTTTAGAAAGTGTACCTGACACTTTCTAAAACTCAAATACCTGGCTTTACAGTTTTGAAAAATCAGGCCTTATTCACACTGATTCGCAGCATGGGGGGGGGAGAAAAACCCAAAATCTTCACATTTCCATTATTTCACACTTCCATTTTATGTTCAATGGTGCCAGCAGCAAAAATAAAACAAAACAAAGTAACTAGAAAAATTTATACAACAGCAGCCATATAGAAGGCATTGCAATATTGCACCAAAATCCAGAGATCTGGCAGGCTATGCCAGTGTAAGATTTAATCAGATACAGACTGCTCATGAGAAAATGGCATCAATGTGAATGACCCACTCACACGGATCACTCTTAATTTTGTCAGCTATATTTTGTTCCTTTGCATTTGAAGAGTTGAAATGTGCAGTTAATCCTAAACTATTTATTATAAACGCCATTAAAACAGCTATTCAAGATTCATTTCAAACTTTCGGGTGACTATCCTTCATGCTAGTAGTTTCCAGAAACCAAAAAGACGCTGAGGGTTAACATATCTCTCTAGTGCCACTGAATATTTTGTACAAAGTGATCAAGCAGACGCATCATAACTCCTTTCTCACCTCTCAGTCAAAACTGACTCAAACTGTGTAAGAGTTGCCGCCCCACATCCACCACCTGCAGCAGCCTTACTGAATAGAAACTATGGGAGTTGCACTTACTTTTACGAGGCTTTTACTTAGGAGTCGGGTAGTACCTGACTTTTCTTTAAAAGTGCTTGCACACTGCAGGCTGAGAGCTTGACAAAGAGCACTCTGATTCTCACTAAAACAGGGTAACCAAGATTAAACAGACTGCGAAGAAAAACATTTTCAAACAAGGAAAAAAAACATACATTAATATAAAATACTAATGTTTAGTTTTGAAAACAAAATGTAAAAGTTTTTTATCCATACATGTTTCAGAAATATGAGTTCAAATTTTACTGAACTAGTATGGACTGAAGATAGACTACTTTGATAGTGAATGAGGACTCCAGTTATTTTAACTTTCTAAAAACATTAACACAGTAATGACATTACATCTAAATTTCAACAAGTATGGCGAACTGTGTGTGCAAGTGCACTAGCTTAAAAATATAGAATCCTAATCACGCATAAAAGGGATATGCCTTATATATTTATAGGATGTGCGCGAGTATGGATATGCTTTCACTAACACAATGTAGATAAGAGAAGGCAGCTTAGAAATAGTGTTCTGATATAAAAAACTTTTGTAGAAAATTTAAATTTTTGCATTTTCAGCAAAAGCCATGCAAAAAGGTCAAGAGTTTTAAACTTTTAAATAATAAACCAAAACATATAGCAGACTAAAACAATGTCTAAAACAAGTTCAGACAGACAGAGACTGAAATCACATCCAGTGACACTTACTGGGTCTTCTCTTAGAAGATGCACAAATCTTACACTAACATCTGGAAGAAATGTTTAAAGCAGAAAAATACACTTCCCAGGTAAGTGGAGAAGTATAAACTGCTTTTGGAAGTAGTTTCAAGAGCTAGTGCTTTAAATAAACTTATTGCATGAGTCTGAGGTCACTCAAAGGAAAAAGATGCTAGCACAGAATGAAAACTTACAATATTAGACCAATGGCTTTGATAGGAAAACTGGTGAGGTTTTTCTTTATGCTTTTAAACTACTTTATTACAAATGCTTTATTTGCCTTTTTAATTTTTAGGGAGAAAGATGACATCAGTTGCAACGCCTAACCTCATCCATTATATAGTCTGGAAAATATAGGTTGCACACTTGTAAACCATCCAGCTTGCAGGGCATTCGAGGATATTCGTCTTCCTTCCACTTGTTTTCATCTGGGTCAAAGGTGAAAATGGAATCACTGTAATGACCATTGTAACAAAGCCCTCCAAGGACCATTATTTGTTTGTCGAGCACAGTCACACCATGGCCACTTCTACCAATTGGCATGGATGCCAAGATGGTCCACTGATCAGTATCTGGGTTGTACACTTCTGTGGAAGGGCAGCCCTGAGATTCAAAAGAGGCCCTCAAGATCACACAGACACCACCGAAGACATAAAGCTTGCCATTATAAGATATCATCTTGTGAAAGCATCTGGCATAATTCATCTTGCTCTTATTTTCCCAGCAATTGGTGACTACTTGAGTTCTCCTGGTCCGCTGTTCTATGGTCCCTTCTTTACTGGGATCAAACACACATACTTGTTTAGATGTGGAAGACGAAGTGATTCCTCCAGTGATAAACAATTTGTTATTGAGTACTGTCCCCTCATGTCCATATTTGTTAACTGGATAAGGATCTACAAATTCCCATTTATCATTAACGATATCATATCTTTCGGTCGAGTAGAAAGTCTCATCTCTTGTTCTGCCTGCTACAGCATAAATATATTTCCCAATAACACCAACAGCAAATTCTGAACGGGGTACAGACATGTCTGCCATGCGCAGCCAAGAATTTTGTCTTGGATCATACCTGAACACTTTTGAAGATACATGGAATTCGCCATCTGGGCCTAGTTCTTCTCCACCTAACAGGAATACAAAATTATTGACAATAGCAAGGCAGTCTGGCCTCAGAGGTACTTGGGGGCCTTCCAGTTCCCACCAGACCCTTGGTTTCTTTAGAAGAAGTATTTTACTATTAACCATGCTATTTCCAATCATTCCTCGGAATACTGTAGTTTGTGGTTTGGCAGAACGAATACGGCTTGATTTTATGTCTAACAAGGGCTGCTGGTGAATGTTCTGGAAGTAATTCAATGCTTGGTCAACTTCATAGCGTAGCTGTCGAGAATATCTATAAAATTCTGATGTCTTAACCTAGGAATACAAGTAAAAGAATTTAACCAAAAGATATAGCATAAATGTTAAACAAACTATCAATGCCTACTATGATCAAGATATTTTAAGACTCCTTTGCTAAAACTTTTTTCCTGGAAAAATTACTTTGTTTTCTACAAAGCTTTTTCATTGTATTTGTTTCTGTAACTTGCATTTATAATTACATATATATGTTCCCCCAAGCCTTTAAAAGTAAACAATCTCTTTTTAAGGAATAAGTTAATTTTTAAACAGAACAGGGTTTATGAAAAAGTCTATTATCAGACACTGTTATATGTTAGGCCCTAGGCTGCAGGTGGTGATCAGGTCATAAACAGGGCTTCATATTAGAAAAAGATCTCATCCGTAGCTTTTTTAACCAATGATATTACACACCACGAAACAACCTCAAGTGCATCATGTGGAGAGTTATGGTAGTGAGTTAGTGAAAATTTTATGTACATACAGAATTCCCAGAAGGTTTTTGACATGAAGATTTAGTATGTCATCAACAAATCCTATTAAATAACAAACCAGGAGAAAATAGGTCAACTTTTCCTTTGTTTTTGGAAGTAGAACTACTTTAACATGACTACTATCAAGATCTTAGGAAGTACTTCTAAGAGCTATACTAAGCACTACTAGGAGATAGAAAGGTAAGTGTAAGAAGTAGTTTATGCCAGGCAGTGGTGGTGCATGCCTTTAATAGCGGCACTCAAGAGGCAGAGACAGGTAGATTTCTGTGAATTCAAAGCCAGCCTTATCTACAAAGCAAGTTCCAGGACAGGCTCTAAAGCTACAGAGAAACCTTCTCTCAAAAAAAAAAAAAAAGAAAGAAATGGTTTATTTCCTCAAAGAACTTAGGATATATTTATAAAAATTAAAGCATACATAAATTGGTCAAGTTGACAGGTATGAGGTAGTACAGCACATCTCTGTATAGTAGCACTTTAGGTGTAAGAATGTATCAGTCAGGCTGTGGTGGTCCATGCTTTTAATCCCTTTAATCCTAGCATTTAGGAGGCAGAGGCAGGAGGATCTCTGTGAGTTCAAGGCCAGTCTGGTCTACTGAGTGAGTTCCAGAACAGCTAGGACTGTTACACAGAGAAACCCTGTCTAGGAAAAAAAAGTTATATAATATATATACCTAAATTTGCCAAGAAATACTTTGTAAAAGAGGATGTTGGAAATCAGCAGAGAAAAAAAAAATCCCGTTTTCAATAACAAGGATTCACTATTCTAAGATGAGGGCTAGAGATGTAGTGGAGTACTTGCCTACCATGAGGCAAGGACCTGGGTGCCTTCCTCAGCAATGTAAACAATTCTACAGATGACCATGATTAATTTGACAGAGTAGGAAAGCGAAAACTTTAATGTGATTTGTGGACTTAAACTTAAGATATTACATGAGTGGTGGATTATAGATATGAGAAAAGCAGCTAGGCTTTGGGAGAGGCATTTATTTCCCTGGCAGGAAAACTGCTGGCAGGGTGCTGAAGGAGGAAATATCTAGAAGCCTGTTGGAAATCCAAACTGATAGTTCAAGAAAAAGTCAAAAGCAGGTATATGAGCTTTCTCTCTTCTCTTCTTAGGTGTTTTTCATTAATCCATCCTGTCATGAATTCTCCCAGGTAAGTCCAAAAAGATAACAAAGTTAAATGTTTCAACTGTATTCAATATAATTGTTGTCCTTTGTAACTCCAGGCACTTCATTTATGCAAATAAGACCATCACTTTGATATAGAGGTTCCCTCCATGGGCTTCACTAGACTAGCAAAGGCAAAATGTCTTTTCTAACTCCAGAAGATGGTAAACAAGAGTTGTGCTGGGCACTTCATATGTGTAGATCTTGTTAAAATTATTCCACCTGTAAGAGAACAATAACAATCCCTGATTTTCTGCTAAGAAAATTGAGGCTTAGGATATTATGTGACTTACTCGCTCAAATTATTTACATAACTAAACTGGTAGATGCAGAATCTGAAGACAATTTTACTCTAAAGTGCTTATTATTTCTAGTATGTTGGGAATACAGCTTCCATTCTGCTTTAGAAAAAAAGAATTTGTTTTTGTCAAAACAGGGTTTCTCTGTGTAGCCATAGCTGTTCTGGAACTCACTCTGTAGACCAGGCTGTCCTCAAACTCACATAAATCCACTTGCCTCTGCATCCCAAGTGCTGAATAGAATTTTTTTAATGTATTTTCCATCTTCACATGGCTTTTTTTAAAATTGAACTACACATTTTTCTCTGCTCCCCTTCAGGGATAGAAAATTTTTTTAATAATATGTTCATTAATAAAAAACCTAGCTAGCCAGGTGGTGGTGGAGGTGCACATTTTTAATCCCAGTGCTAGGGAGGCAGAGGCAGGTGGATCTCTGTGTGAATTCGAGGTTAGCCTGGTCTATAGAGTGAGTTCCATAATGGCCAAAGCTACAAAAAGAAACCCTATATCAAAAAACCAGAAAGATAAAAATCCTAGCAAGTGATTGGACCTAATGACTCATCTCAAAGAAAAGAAACTATAACTGTCCTTAGCAAAAACTGATAGCCTGGTGTGTTAGTGCATGCTTGTAATTTTAGCACTTGGAAAACAGACATGGGGACCAGAACTACAAGACCATCTCTGACTACATAGTAAATTTTAAGCAGCCTGGGCTACCTGAAAGTCTGTCTTTTTTAAAAAAATATTTATTTATTTATTTATTATGTATACAATATTCTGTCTGTGTGTATGTCTGCAGGCCAGAAGAGAGCACCAGACCCCATTACAGATGGTTGTGAGCCACCATGTGGTTGCTGGGAATTGAACTCAGGACCTTTGGAAGAGCAGGCAATGCTCTTAACCTCTGAGCCATCTCTCCAGCCCAGTCTTGAAATAAAAAAAAAAAATCAGTTACTGGGATGACAATGATTACAAATTCAGCTCAATTCTTTCTATTAAAACAAGTGTAGAAGAATTCAGCAAATAAAAACTATGAACAAATGATTGCAAAAAGAAAAATATGAAAAAGACCCAATCCTTTATCATTTTACTTCACATATTTAACATGGAAAGATGCTCACAGAATATTCAGTTGTTTATTTTTATTTTATTATTGTTTTTCAAGACAGGGTTTCCCTGTGTAACCTTGACATTCCTGGAACTCACTCTGTTTACCAGGCAGGCTGGCCTTGAATTCAGAGACCCACCTGTTCCTGCCTCCTCCCAACTGCTGGGATTAAAGGTGCGCACCAACATCACCTGGATCAGTCAGTTATTTTATTGGTACTGATTACTGAACTCAGGTCTTGAATGACAGGCAAGCATCCTACCAACTGAGCTATATCCCAAAGCCTCAGTATGTTCTGTTCATTTTTCTGAAGAACAACAGTACCCTGGCACTATACCAACTAAATACATTTTTATATAAGCTTACTTACATTAGTAGTGATTCCCTCTGGAATTTCACGAATATTTTTGGTTCTTTATCATGTATCATATTTGTAAGTAAAAAGGAGTCTTTCCATTTTAAAAATGGGTCCCAAAGTGGATGGGGGTGGGTTGGGGCAAAAAATAAATGGCTCGGCTATGGTGGTGCACGCTTTTAATCCCAGCACTTGCGAGGCAGACGCAGGTGGATCTCTGTGAGTTCAAGACCAGTCTGGTCTACAGGGTGAGTTCTCGGACAGGCCCCAAAGCTACAGAGAAATCCTGTCTTGAAAAAACTAGATAAGATAGATAGATAGATAGATAGATAGACAGACAGACAGACAGACAGACAGGAACACATCAGCTGTACAACCTTGAACCTTTTGTTTTTTAAATGTGCATTGGTGTTTGGTCTACACGTATGACTGTCTGAGGGTGTCGAATCCCCTGGAACTGGAGTTACAGACAGTTATGAACTGCTATACGGGAACTGAACCTGGGTCCTCTGGAAGAGCAGCCAGAGCTCCTAACCATTCAACCATCTTTCCAGCCCCAACCTTGAACCTTTAATCCTGTTTCCTCATCTGTTATTATTGGGATATCACCTATGCTTCTTAATTTTGGAGATGACTGAGATAGCCCAAGTGCAAAGGATTTAGTGTCTGTCATGTGCCCATGTACAAAATTCATTAGCTGTTACATTAAAAGTTAGTCTGTAGAGAGAGACAGAAATCAGAGGAACCTATTTTGGACCTAACTGAAACATGACTGCTAATATACTAATAGAACACTACTTTACAGAAAGCAGCCTTGTTCAGAGATTGAGGAAGGAGAAACCTTCATATCCTAGACAGGAAGCTCTCAAGTTTTTCCAAAAAAAAAATCAGGAACTTTGCAAGGAAGCTTAGGAAGGCTTGGAGGTTCTGTGAAGTATAACACTAACTCCTTAACTGTACAACACCCTGAGGAGAGAAATGAGAAAGTGACCTGATGTAGCAGTTATCTGGAATTCAGATGCTAAGAAACAAGTTCATAGAGCAAGTATTATGAAGAGTGGAATGAAACTGTAAGAATGCAGTAAAATGCTGAATCTTCACAAAGTACCAGATATTAAACAAAAAGCATCTTAAAGTAAAAATTAGAAGAAAAACTGAAATTAACAACAGAGAGGAAAAAACCTCAGGTGGCACACGCCTTTAATCCCAGAACTTGGGGGGCAGAGTAGATGGATCTATGTGAGCTATAGATAAACCTAAGTTCCAGGCCAACCAGAGACCCTATCTCAAAGAAAAAATAATTAGTTGAATGAACTATGGTATATACCATCATTTTAATGATTGTGTATGATGTGAAATGAACCCAAAATGTACTGACAGATGTTCAAAATGTTAAATGAGGAAAACCAAAGAACAGTACATATATTATTAAATAAAAATCAACTATTTTATATTTGGAAGCACATATGGGGGATCCACATGTGTTCAATACACAACTACCAGCAAGTTCCCGAGGTCTACCCCAAATTGATTTTATATGGGTTAGAATATATTTTTTTACAAGGGTCATAGCCTTTTTTTTGGAATAATCAGTTTTAAAAGGTACCTAATTTGCTCCAAATCGAGACAACTGGATCTCTGGAGTCAACAAGTCCTCTGATACTAGAGGTAATGACTACCAGCAGGAACAGTAAATAGGGGTTCCAGTGTCTCAGAAGACTAGGCTAGATGACCTGACATCCCCTTCCACATTCTAACACTGCTTCTTACAGATCTCATCAAATTGGCCCAGTTTACCTGCTTTGGGAATCATTTTCCAGTCTTGCAGTTTCTACCTAATCTTCTAGTTTCACTGTCCTCTTCCCCATACATTCTATTGTGCTCTTTTGAAACCTGGGTTCTAAAGAGCTTACAAAATTTACTTCAATTCTACGTTCAAGCCCAATCAAACTGTTCTACCCCTAAGTCTCCAATACTGGAATATATGCCTTTTGAAACAGCTAATTCAAAGACCTTCCAACCAAAGAAATTTAATTCCAATTGCTTTTGGCTGAAGCAAGTTCTAGATCTGCTTTGCTCTTTTCCCAGAGCTTCTAACTGCTATGCTTTTTCTAAAATTGCACAGTAACAATAAGCACAACCAATTACTTATTTCAATCTTGGCCTAAGGGATTTTATATATACATATGCACTCTACTTTTAAAAAAGCATAGCGGTAAAACCATATGAAAGAAATCCTTTGAAGTGTATTCATGAAGAGAGCTGCCCAAAAACAAATGTGACTCATCTTTTCATAAAAAAGGCCTTTCTTGCATCATCCATCTTTCATGTAACAGCTTAGCCATCTGTATATCAGGTGCTCTCAAAAGACAAATATAGAAAGAATGACATATCTTCATGTTTTGAGTTACTTTCCTTCTCCTTTCATAAATATAAAAAGCTTGTCTTGTTTTAACACTTGGAAAAATTATCACTTTTCCTGCTTTCATACAGTAAGAATTTTGTTATAAAAGTGGCATTTTGTTTTATAATAAAATCCTAGGACATACATATCATCTCTTAAAAACAGTGGTCTGAATTATTAGTTGGACGTTTCTTCCTCAAACATTTTCAATTTAACTTGTGTGCACACATATATGCATATAGTTAGGGAAGGAAGAAATATGACACAGGATTAATTCTAACAGTGGTTCCTTAAATATGTTAAAAACAGCAACTAGAGCAGAGCAAAAATTCTGTTTCTCAAAATGTTATACAATCCATTTGCTAAACAAGCATATTTTTTTTGAGACAGGGTTTCACTATATAGTCTCACTCTATAGATCAGGCTGGTCTCAATCTCAGATATGCCTGCCTCTGACTCCTGACTGCCGGGATTAAAGGTGTGTGCACTGCCATTGCCAGGCTTAAATAAGCAAATTTTAAAGGTAACTTGTTCATACTACCTTAAATTTTGAGAAGTAAAATGAACTTGTAATATTAACAGGCATTTCCCTACAATCTACTAGATTTAACTCAAAATCTGAAATTTTAAATATCTATTAAGCTAGCTGGAGTCTAAAAGTTAGGTTTTTAAACAACAAAGATACTATAAGCTGTTTCATGTTTTGAATAGTCCTAGTGATCAAACTCAAGGCCACACTCGCTAGGCAAGTTCTCTTTTACTGAACTATACTATCCTCAGTCATGAAATAATTTTTTAATGTCAAACATATTTCCACTAAACCAAAAAAAAATCTTCTATATTAATATTTCCTTCAGTGTGAGATGCTGAGCCACATTCCTTTAGATACTTTCTTCCTTACAGGGAACACTAGTTACATGAGCAGACACTTCTGACTCTTCCTACATCCAAAAATGCTAACTTAAGCTTCAGAATGATGAGTGTAAGCTTCATTCTCACTTCTCTACCATGATCCCATCTTCACAAGAGAAATACCTAAAACTAAAAGTACTATCATGGGGCTTGTGCTAAAACAAATACTTACTTTTAGAAACCACAGCTGCATTCTGGTTAATTTTGGGTTTTTGGTGGTGGTTAGCGATGAGACAGGTCATACTATGTAATCTTGGCTGGCCTGGAACTCACTATGTAGCTTAGGCTGGTTTTGAACTTATCAGAAATTATTGTACCACAGCTTCCCAGGTGCTAGAAAGTGGCACTACACCTGGCTCGTTTGATAAAAGTTTTGGTTGTCAGGAAAATGTGGGGCAGTCTTCATGTGTTGTATTGGAAAATTACCATGTCAAAGTCTTTATGGAATCATGCTTGGGAGATAAGGGTGTGGTCAAGTCCTAGCCTAGCATTCATAAGGCCCTGAGCTTTCTCCTCAGAAGCAGAAAATATTCATCAGAACTAAAGCTTATACTGATTTATGTAAAATAAAAAGCTAGATTCAAAATGGCTTTTATTAACCCCTTTGTTAAAAAATACGGTGCTAAAAAATAAGTTTAGACTAGGTGCCAATCCTTTTGGTAGTAATATTATGATTACTCAGCTCTTGGTATCAGAGAGGGATTGGTTTCAGGGCTTTATGCTGATGCTCCAATCTCTTACTTAAAATGGTACAGTGCTAACATTTGGGGGTACACATGTTCCAGCATGCTTTAAGCCATATCTAGATTACTTATAAAAAATTCAAACTAAATGTGCTTAGAAAGCTTAATTTTCTTACAACTTCAGTATGACAGAGCATTGTCAGAAATGGTAAAAGTAGGAAATTATTTTAAAATAATTCTTAATATTTGAATAACTGAGCTGGGCAGTGGTGGCGCACGCCTTTAATCCCAGCAATCAGGAGGCATAGAAGGGCAGATTTCTATGCCTGGTCTGCAAGAGCTAGTTCCAGGACAGGATCCAAAATTACAGAGAAACCCTGTCTCGAAAAACTCTCTCTATATAAAATCTTCCAGATTATTAAAGATAAACGATCTGAAAGTTAAGAAATAAAAATAAAGTTGAAAATTTTTATTTAAGCAACACAAGTAAGTTCTAAAATTCATGAGGAATCTTTTTATATTTACAGAGATATACTCTATTATATATTTTATTCATAAATGTATTTAGCAAGCAAGCCAAATAAAAGGTTTAATTTTAAAAATAATTTCTCAATAAGTCATGGAATAGTGCTTACGGAAATGTGGTTCATTTTCAGGTAATAAGTTGAAAAATTAAGACTTCAAGCCAGGAGGAGGTGGCACATACTTTTAAATCCAGAACTTGGAGACAAAGGCAAGTGAATCTGAGTTTGAGACAACATGGTCTACAGATTGATTTCCAGACTGGACAGGGCTGCACAGAGAAACCCTGTCATGAAAACACAATAAAATAGTAATACTTCAAGGCCTCAAATCTAAACATTCCCCCTGTTCCTTCTTGCTCCTAACCTTTTCTCCAGTCATTCTGACATTTGTTTTTCTTGTTGCTTTTCGAGACAGGGTTTCGCTGTGTAACAGCCCTGACTGTCCTGTAACTCGCTCTGTTGACCAGAATGACCTCGAACCACAGAGGTCTACCTACTTATTCCTCCCAAGTGCTGGTATTCAAGGCATGTGTCACCACTGCCCAACTAACATTTAGTCTTTTTTCTTTCAAAGTGATGGAGATGAATCCACGCTAGGGCAAGCTCTCTACATATTCAGCTCCCTTTAATCCTTTTAATTTTCTGTTTTTCTATTATCTCTCCCACTTATTAAAAAGGGTTACTTCTCTTACACATCAGCAAAGAGGCCCTTATTCTCCTGACTTTGTTCTTTTTTATTAAAAAGGGGAACACTGAATTATTTTTTTTTCTGAAAACATGTTCTTACCATATTGTCCTGGCTGGCCTAGCACCCATAGAGATCTGCCTGCCTCTGTTTCCTGAGCGATAAAATTAAAGGTATGCACCACCATGCCTGGCTTAAGATTGAGCTTTCAAATTCCTGTTTTCAACAGGTTCCTGTATACTAACTAACCCCTAACATCCTGACTGCCTTTATCAAGGTTCTAACAGCAGTCAACATCTAGGCTTCTGACATTCTTGAAAAAACTATCAGCCTAAACTGAATCCAAGTCAGAGGTAAGGGGGAAAAGTACTCTGTATACACAGCAGATTTCAAAGCCTAAAAAACACTGTGGGTTGCTTTTTTAGAAAAAAAAAACCTGCATATACATTAATTCTGGGCATCTTAGTCTATGGGGTCTGAGAGGAAAGTTTAGCAAAAAGGAGACCAAAGTAACTGAGAGTATGTTTAATGCTGGCCTGGCTCCCAAACGAAAACCCACCCATTTTTGTTTTCACTCCAAAGAGCAAATGAGTTAACTGTTCATTTAAGCAATTTAGAGTTCTATCTGCATAAATACTATTTCATAGCTGAAGAGGATTTTAAACTTTTCAACACAACTCAAGCTTACCAGAAGTTCTGGTCAAATGTCTAATTTTCTTTCTTTAGAAATATGTTTACAGAGCTGGGTAGATGGCTCTGTGGGTAAAAGAGCACTTGCTGTGAAAGCAAGGGACCTGAATTCAAATCCCCAGCACCCAGGAGCTGGCCGGCCAGAATTGGGGGTCAGAGAAAAGCAGATACCGGGAGCTCAAGGGCTAGTCAACCTTGCTAAAACGACAAGCTTTAGGTTTAGTGAGAAACTCTTTCTCAAAAACTAAGGTGCAAAGTGACAGAAGACTTCCAACATCCTCCTCTAGCCTCTCTTTGCATGTACAAGCACCCTACATACATAAACACGTAATACACACGTGCACATATAATACAAATACATACCCAAAATATTACTGTCAAAAACACAGCACTTTTTCTCATATGTTTCTAAAACTGTGAGGGTTACAAGGAAATTTCCACTTATTCTAGCTCTAACCGAAGTAATTAGATATAAACAAAGTCTTTTCAAGAAGTTTTGACTAAACAGTGCTAAAATTACAAGTATCAGGATCAGACAGCATGTTCCAAAAACATACATGAAGGGATTGCAGACCTATAATAACAGGATCTACACTGTACCCATGGGCTGTACTTCAATTAATGAGAATATCATACCACAAGCATGAGATTAAGAACAGTAACTATGTTAACAGTCCACTGTGAATGCTGATGGAGAAACTGTGTGGAGGATTAGTGTTTGGTGAAGAACACTGACGCCACTATATTCTAAGGCATACTTTAGATACTCAAACCCTCATCCATAAATTCTACTAGTTCCTAGGTGACTTCATAATGCTTTGGGCTTGTTTTAAAATGTAGCTTTGATTTTCAGGTGTGTATGTGTATATGCATGTGGTCAACAGAGGTCAGTCTTGGATGTCATTCTTCTGGTGTTCACCTGTTTTTCTGACAAGATTTCTCACTGGCCTGAAACTGGCAAATTTAGCTAGGCTGGTCACCAGGACTCTAACACCTCTGTGCTGAAATTATAAATGTGTAACATCATGGCAGACTATTTTCCTGCATGGGTTCTAGGAATCAAACTTGAAGCCTCGTGCTTTACCAACTGAGCTATTTCTCCGAGAAACCAAAATGTAGGGGGTTTGCTGGGGGGGGGGGTATTTTATTGTTTGGTTTTTGTTGTTGCTGTTTTGAGACAGGGTTTCTCTGTGTATCCCTGGCTGTCCTGGAACTCTCTGTAGACCAGGCTCAGAGATCTGCCTGCCTCTGCCTCCCTAGTGCTGAGATTAAAGGAGTATGCCACCATTTGCAGGTTTTTGTTGTTTTGGGATTTGTTGCTGTTGTTTTTGAGATAAGGTCTTATGTAGCTCTGGCTGTCCTCAAACTGTGTAGACCAAGTTGTCCTCAAACTCAGAGATTTGCCTGCCTCTGCCTCCTGAGTGCTGGGATTAAAGGCTCAGTTTAAAGGTTTTAGTTTTTTAGTTTCATAGTTTTTAAAGCCATTAACTCTAGGTGAGCATTATGACGCCAGCCTGTAATCCCATCATTCAGAAAGCTGAGGCAAGAAAGTTAAGCCATCCTGGGCTAGCTGAGATCCTGTCTTAAAATATCAAAGTGCTAGAAAGCTTTTCTGAAATATTATTTTCACTGACTTGAATTTTCACTAATAAAGACGTATTTTAAGCTATCAAAATTGTCCAAGTGGTAAATATTATATTACATATACATGGGTATGGATTAAGATCAGAGGACAACACTCTCCTTCCACCATGTACGTCCCAGATATTGAACTCAGGTCATCAGGCTTGGCAGCAAGCACCTTTACCCACGGAACCATCTTGCCAGCCCAAAGAAGTAAATAGTCCCAAAATAAACATTTATTAAGTACAAATATATTCTCAGTGATAGAAAAAGTACTATTCTAAATTCTGTACACACAACAGACACACATTATGGCCTTTCCTTCCTAAAAACATTAGCATTGCACTTAAAAAAACTGTAGGGACTCATCAGAAAGCCCAGTGGTAGAGTAGATGCCTTTGGGTGTTCTAACCAGAAAAAAAATAATTTTTAGATAAATCCAGTTTTGAGGTAAGACAGAGAATTATGCTTAACCAATAAGGGGGAAAAAAACCACACTACAGAGTCTGAATATCATGAGGTAGTTCATAAAACAATGTGTCTGAAATAAGAATGATGGGTTTACTTCAAGCAGACTATAACTATATAGTCTGCTTTCTTAATAAACTGGCAATCAAATCAACTATAAAACCCTAAATACAGAACTAATTTGTTTCTCTATCCTCACAGGACTTAATAATTTTGAAGCTAATTCATATTAATATAATATCTACTAGAGGGTCAACAGCATGCTGAGCATTACCTTATGCATATTTATGATTTATGAAGATGCTCCTGTTCAAAGATGTTAAAATATGGACAAGATTGTAGCTAAGTGGAAAAACATTTCCCTAGCAAGTATGAGGCCCTGGCTTACCTCCTAGTAGCATCAAAATTAAAAAAAAAAATGTTGATGCCACTAGACTATGTTTTATTATTTATTTTCTGGGTTTTTGAAACAAGATCGTACGTACACTGTAGCTCAGGATGGCCTCAAACTTAGGCCATCCTCCTATCTTAGCCTTCCAAGTACTAGAATTACAGGAGCCACCATTCCTGCTATGTCACTATATTAAAGAAATCAACAAATGTGTTCTAATCAATAATTTAACAATTTTGTTGGGGCTCAGAGGTTAAGAAGAGCATTGTCTGCTCTTCTAGAGGACCTGAGTTCAATTCCCAGCAACCACATGGTGGCTCACAACCATCTATAAAGAGATCTAGTGCCCTCTTCTGGCCTGCAGGCATACATGCAGGTAGAACACTATATACACTATATATTATATATATAATTTTAAAAATTGTTACAAATAAGGCCTTTTGTGTAAAGTATTTTGCCAAATATGCATTTACTGCATAATTTATTGTATCTATTTATGTATATGTGGCCATGTAGTCATGGCATGTGTGAAGGTCAGAGGATAACTTTTGGAAGTCAGTTCTCTCCTTCTACCATTTAGGTCCCAGGGATGGAACTCAGGTTGTCAGGCTTGGTTACACTGCCCTGACCTGCTCAGCCATCTGACAGACCCATATTGTTTCTTGTTTTTTAAGCCAGACAGTGGTGGTGCATGCCTTTAATCTCAGCACTTGGGAGGTAGAGGCAGGCAGGTGGATCTCTGAGTTTGAGGCTAATCTAGTCTGCAGAGCAAATTTCAGGACAGCTAGGGCTGTTACACAGAGAAATTCTGCTTCAAAAAGAAAAAAGAAAAAAAACACAAAAACAAACCAAATAAGACTAGCCAGGTACAATGGCTCACAACCGCACAACTATAATGGTAGCACTCAGGAATCTAAGGTGGAAGAACTGTCTTAAATTCAAGTCTAACCTAGGTTATATGGTGAGTTCCAGCCAAGCTTAGGTTACCAATGAGACCCTATCACAAAACAAAAATAAAACAAAGAGCATGATTTAAATGATTTAACTCTCTACTGAAATTCATTGTGATAACAGGCCTTATTCCTTGTTAACAGATGCAAAGGCCATCAAAGCTAGTAAAAATGCATGCCAAAGATAACTGCTTAAGTAAAAATTGAAATTATAGTCTAGTTTCAAAACTAAGAATCTTCGACACAAAAACAAATCATAACTTAAACAACTATGTTTCAAAAAGACAAGATTTAACTTGGAATGTAGCTCAGTGGTGAAGTGCTTTCTTAAAATATGTGAAGACATGGGTATAATCCCCACCCAGCATCATAAAAATCTAAATTTAAAAAAGACTCTGAAATTGTGAGGTTTGATTAAACAGTAATAACAAAAATGTGTTTTCATACCTTATATTCTTTCAGGGTTATGAATTTCTTAGGTTTGTGTTGTTCATGCTACCACTTTAGAATTTCCCAATTCTACTAACAATTTCTAAATGACTAAAGGTGAATCACAGGTAAACAGCATGTATTATGTACCTCAAGGGGCTCTGATTAGTCTAGCAGCTTTAAGAAAGATGCTGACATGAGAAATAAGCAGACCTGGATTCCAGTCTGGACAGTGCCACTTGTTCTGGAATAAGATCCCTACCTTTCTGAACTTGTTTTCTTACCTATATAATGAGGATAACTTTTGGACTCTATACCTATGTAGAAAGCACTTAGTGAACACAACCTGACAAACACACACATGCATATGCACAAAGCACTGTGTATGTGTGTGTGTGGGGGGGGTTGTGCGCGTGTCTGTTTCAGTGTTCCAATAAACAGTAGAGATGCCTTTGAGGAACTCAGGAAATCTGGAAACCTTGGCCAAGGGTGACTTCACAGAGCACTCAGTATAAATTGAGGCAGTGTGCTGAGCTGAGAGAAATTCAGAAGGGATTACAGGGAATGATAAGGCAGTAGAATAAACCTAATAATCCTAGTGATTTGGACAGAGCTAGAGGCCTTATTCAGATTCCTGAGATCCTATTAGGTAGAGCTCTTCTTCAATGAGAAACATTCTTTTGCTTCTTAAGATGTCATCGCTTATATCTGACAGCTACTACTCCAGGAAGAAGTTTCTTCCCAAAGCTTTATATAGGTGCTTATTTTCCTGATGATAGAAAAAAAAGGGTCCTGACAAAGAAAGATGCTACACTCATTAACAGTTAATCTTCATCAAACACACTAAAATCTTTAGGTCTGGGAGTTTAACGCTAACTGTATATAACCATAACCAAAGGATGAAAATTTAGGGAGAAGGGTCTAAATATGAGAAAATTAGTTTACTATATGTATATTCAGAGTTGCTAATGAAAACTCACTTCCTTAACTTTAGAGCAGCACTCTACTATAAAAATATAATCCAAATGACAAATGAAAGCCAAAAGATGCAAAATTTTACATGCCCTACTATCCACATTTTAAAAAGCACAAAAGGTCAAATTTTATTTTGATATATTTAACTCAATATATCCAAAGTGCAATTTCAATATGTAATCAATCTTAAAATTATTTAAGTCTAGGGATGTAGTTCAGTAGTAGAACACTTAGCTAGCTAGTATCCACTAAGGTCCTACGTTTAAAATTCTTAGTTCCAAAGTAAATTTGAGATAAACATCCTTTTTGTTGCATTTCAAAAAGATTTATTTTATGGGTATGGGTATTTTGCCTGAATGCATATCTATGTGCATCATGTGCATCCCTGGTGTCATGGAGCCCCTGGAGCTGGAGCTACAGACAGTAGTGAGCTGCCATGTGGGTGCTGGGAATTGAACCGGGTCCTCTAGAAGAGCACCCAGTACTCCTAACTGCTGAGTCATTTCTCCAATCCCACTTTTTGTTGTCTTAATCTTTGAACAGTGGAACTCAAGTCAGTTACACCTGATTTGGGTCATGCTGGAGACTGAATATAGTGCATACTAAGCTTATACTACAAACCGAAATCTCAGGCTCACTTCTTTATTAGGACTCTTTCAATTTTAACCCTTCATATAGTTTTAACTCCAATAAACCAAAGTATTCTACTTTTTCTTTAAGGAAAAAAAATTTATTACTCTAAACGAAACTGAATACAGAACAGAGTGAATAAAATTTTTGGTTTTGGTTTTAGTCACAGATATGAGCTGCTTGGAAACATAATACCAAAAAAAAAAAATGATGATTTTCTAAGCCTAATCAGAACAACTAAATGGTTTTCCGAGTTTTTCCTCTGGCATTATAGTATTTTCCTGTAATTGTTCATAAAAAAAAAAACAAGATGCTAAAATGTAGCTGTGTTAATAGGAAACAAGGAGTATAAAGAAACTAAATTAACAACACAAGGAAATAATCAGACACATCTAGAATACATCCAGAATGTGAAACACATTCTAGTCTTTCTCAAGAAAAAAAGAAAAAGAAAAGAAAGGTGGAGGTTGCTGTAGATGAAGAAAGCTTAGATATATATGATGGCCAAAAAGCAATGCAAAAACACTGGATTCTAGTAGATTTTGGAAGCAAATGCAAAAACTAGAATATGCATTAGCAATTTGATGATGGGCCTTAGTGTTACTGCTCCTAAGGTAAAAATAGTATTGTATTTAAATAAGAAAAATCCTTACTCATCAGAGAAATACAGTTAAGTATTTAAGAGTGAGGTATATTGATAATTACAAGTTACAAGTTATTTTCAAAAGCTAGAAAAGCAACAGCTACACATGATACAAGTGTTCATTACACCATTCATTCAACTTTTCATATATTTGAACATCCTTAAAACAAATGAGGAAAGGGAGAGGCAATTAAAAATTAAAACAAAGACAACCAAATATACTGTGCAAATCTTGATTAAATTTTAGTTCATGAAAAGCAACCAAAAAAGATACCTTTGAACTAACAGAAAATGACCTAGATGTTACATGATGCTAAAGAAATATTGTTAATTCTCTTGGGTACAACAATAGTATTTTGGTTATGTAGGATGATAGCCTTAATCTTGGGAGATGATACATGAAACAGTTAGGAATGAATGGTCACAATGCCTACAACATTCTTTTATTTTTTTTTTTGAAACCTGGTTTCTGTGTAGTTCTGGTATAATGGCCTTGAATTGAGAGATCTACCTACCTCTGCCTCCCAAGTGCTGGGATTAAAGGCATGTGCCACCACTGCCTGGCTCTACAACATTCATTGAGCCAGTTCAGGAAGGGAAAAAAGAACACATACTAAAGACTATACAATCTCTATCTAACAAATATGTTAACAGCTATTAACTTACATATTATGTTTGTTTTGGAGTGATCATTCTATTTTTTTCAACTTTTTTATAAAATTTACAACAGAAAATTTAAAACACATAAAAGCTAAAATAAGGCCATACCAACACTTCCTGCCAGATGTGGTACATGCATATAATTCCTGTACTTGAGAAGGCTGAGGCAGGAAGATTATCCTGAGTGTGAGGCCAACCTGGGTTCTATAACATGTTTAAGCCCAGCCTGGGATAGAGTAAAAAGCCTTACTTGAAGAAAAAAAATCCATTTTTATAAATTTCAGAAAATGGGGTAAAAACCACAAATCAAAAATAGTTATACTCCTTGTCCCTGGAGACTCTCTTACTAATAAGGAGCAGCATGGATTTAGCTTTACACTTTTATGCCCACTCTAGGACTAGGTATACATAACCAATGTTTGAGTTTAAAAAAAAAAAAAAAAAACGGCCTTGAAGGCCAACTGGCCCAGGTCTGAAAAAGCATGGAATAAAACTGGACTCGCTGAACACAGCGGACAATGAGAGCTGATGAGAACTCAAGAACAATGGCACTGGGTTTTGATCCTACTGCACTTACTGGCTTTGTGGGAGCCTAGGCAGTTTGGATGCTCACCTTACTAGACCTGGAAGGAGGTGGGTGGTCCTTGGACTTCCCACAGGGCAGGGAACCCTGATTGCTCTTTGGGCTGACGAGGGAGGGGGAGGGAAATGGGAGGCGGTGGTGGGGAGGAGGTAGAAATCTTTAATAAATAATTAATAAAAAAAGAATTAAACTCTTTTTATAAAGAAAAAAAAGGCCTTGAGCAAGGCAGGTGGTGGCGTGTGTCTTTAATCCCAGCACTGGGGAGGCAGAGGCAGGAAGATCTCTGTGAGTTCCAGGCCGGCCTGGTCTACAGAGTGAGTTCCAGGACAGGCTCCAAAGCTCCATAGAGAAACCCTGTATCGAAAAACCCAAAATAATAAATGGCCTTTGGCAGGGCAGTGGTGACGCTCACCTTTAATTCCAGCGTTCAGGAGTGAGGCAGAGGCAGGTAAATCTCTGTGAGTTAGAGGCCAGCCTGATCTACAGAGTAAGTTCCAGGACATCCAGGGCTACACAGAGAAACTATCTCGAAAAACCAAAAAGCAAAACAAAACAAAACAAAACAAATAAACAGGCCTTGTTTGGGACTTGCAAGAAAAATACATGGATACTATTTTCAAAGAGATTAAAATATAAAATACATGTCTAAATTCTTTGTTTTGAGACAGGGTCTCTCTATAGCTGGCCTCTGCCTAAGTGCTGGGATCAAAGGTGTATGCCACCATGCCAAACCATATCTAATATGTATTTGCCAACCAAATTCTCCCTAATAGTTTGTTTTTCAAGTTATATTTCTAGAGATAAGGCCTCTAATCTGCATAATTGAAGTGCATCTCAACATTTAAAAAGTCATAGATTGTTTTAATAAATCTCACACACTATTAAGGCAATCTTACTAGTATTATTCAAGTGAAAGATTTTTGTATTACAAAAAAAATGAAAAATTTCTTCTCAACTGGGTCTTAAGTTTACCTAAGAAAGTAATTTCAGAAAGAAGCCTTAATAATATTTTTATCATGAAAAAAAACCACACACTTAGCCAATGGTGATAACCATTGTTATGCGATAGGTGCAAAAGGAAATCAGCAAGTTCAATTGCTAGACAACCTACCCAACACTATATTTTAGCCACGATAACAATTGCCTACTTTGAAAACTGATCATTGAAATGCAGACTAGTCTAGCAGCTCAGCATTTACAAAGCATTAACTGCTCTCAGTTAACCATTATTCTGTCCCACAAGAGATGAAATTTTATTTTCTATTTCAGAAATACTTTCTACTTCAATCTCTAATTAAAATGCGGGGAGTAGGGGGCTCTGTTTTAGTAGTGAAAAAGCATCCTCATTTAATATATAAAGACAAAACATGAATCCCCAGGGAAAGAAAGCAATAAAAACAATAGTAAAGGTAGAAAAAAATCAAAACATAAGCAGCAAATGGTTTACATAGTTGATGTGGGGCTGGTTTTTACTGAACAAAAACAAGTATATTCTTTAGTTTCAATTATTTCTGCCATATTAATACATTCTAAGAATAAAGATAAAATTCCATAAAATTCTCTATTAACGATAATAACATTTCTACAGGAGCTAGTTCCAGGACAGGAACCAAAAAGCTACGGAGAAACCCTGTCTCGGAAAAAAAAAAGATAATGACATTTCATAGCAGTTCAGAAGGGAAAAAAAGAAAAACATGCCAGTCTGCTGAGTGTTATTCAAAGGCACGAATTTGTTTATTTTTCAAATGGCATAAACAAAGTTCCTTTTCAGAGATTATATTTTTCCACATGATCTGTTAGTAGCTAAAGCCGAGTATTTTAACATGAAGGGTGTCTGTCAAAGAAGTTTTGTGTGCTTTCTAGAAAGGAAAGATGCAAGAGGTAAACATAGCCCCAGAGGTAACCAAGTGATTAGAAACCAATTAAGTTAAGCAATTACTGAAGCTGCTCTCTCTCCTTTGGGCAAGAATGGATCACAAGTGAGACTCTGATATAAAAATGAAGATGCTTACAAAAAAGGCCAAGGCTGTTTTAGAGAAAGTATTTTAAAATAGAATTATTTACATGCTAAAATGTACACATGGATGCTTGATGAATATACATAGAGGATTTATGGTCTACTAATTTGGAAATGTCAAAATGTTTTTAGGCATATATACTATTTTCAGGGATAAATTTAGTTAGTATTCAACAGTGAAATGGGGAACAGAAATAAGTAAGAATATGGAAGACAATCACTCTGTGGCCTATTGGTCATCAAGAGCTATTTATATGTGCCCTTACTGCATTTTAAATAACAAAATGCATTTAATGTATATGTACCATGTAGAATTGTAACTGCCCCCAATGTCAATTCTAGCATGGATTATTTATATTAACTTTAAAAATCTTAACCCAGTTTATATTATAAAAAGCTAAAGCAAATTTGTAATATTTGTATCACATTGTAAGCCAACCTTAAAAGTATTTCAAAAGTGGAACTATTCTACTACCTACCTGGTTCACCCTTCACTCACAAAATGTATTTTAAAAACAACTAAATACATAAGCTATAATAAAGTCAGCTTCTTATATATAAAATATTTTTATAAAACTACTTTGACTCCTAACCAACTCTGGGAATCTCATCTATAACAACATCTTTAACTAAATGAGGAGTCCTGTCTACTGTTTTCAAATGCACCAACCTTCTCAAAAATGCTGGATGGAGTCATCAAACAAAACCTGATGTTCTGAATGATGGTATCTGTATGTCTCCATCGTCGTGTATCATGTCTCAGCCAAGATTGCACAGCCTCGTATAGCTCAATTTCTGGAAACCTGCTCAGATGATCATTATCCAGATAAGACATGAGCTTCTCAAAGCTCAGATAGGACAGGAAGTCAGGCCTGGACATGAGTGGCACAAAGTTGTCTAGCAGAAAAGCGTCCAGCTTCTCCCTGACTCCCTCGATGTTAACACCGAAATCATCTAAGAGTCTCATAATTTCTGCACAATTTTCTAGGCAGATTTTGGCTAATAAGAAAGAACAGCAGAACTTCACCACTTCTATAAGCTGAACATACATTGCCGCCTGAAGGATTTCATGAACAGTATTCATACTCAGTTCTATAGTTCCATAATACATAAACTGAAGAACGTGGCTGAAACCGGTAGCTGTTAGACCTTTTAAATGAATTTTGTTCTGATCTCGTTCCCTCATGTCTGCAGTGAACATAATTCTGAAGTAATCACTTTGGGTGGCCAAGAGTGCTTTATGGGCCTGGAACTGATGATCTTCAATAACAAGAGTGACATCGAGAAGCAATCCCTCCTCATACAGTGCTCTGAACCCAGCAGAGACACTGGTGTCATGGAGAGAAGAACAGAAACCTTCCACGTCCCCTGCCATGAATCACCTGGAAAAAAGTAATTAAAGAAAATGGTATTAATCATGACAATGCATTCAGAAGGTATTAAGAGCTGTAACAGTTTTTATAATATCTTAGGTCTACTGGAACAGTCTCAAAAGTGTACAAACCCTTAGAGAGAAGGCAATCTTCTATGAAAGCTTCCAAGCTAATACTTTTGGGTTCCTACCTGGGGAAGAGACTCTACTAAAGATTAATCAATCAAGCAACAGTAACCTATTAACTTACAAACAACACACACCCATCTGACTTACTTTACATAATCCATCAAATATACACATGTTCCAAAACTAGGAATACAAAAGATTTCATATGCAAGTATGTAGTTAAGGAAAAGCAAAAAAAAAAAAAAAAAAAAAACAGAAAATAAATTATATCCAGAAAAAAACCAAACTTGAAAATTCCTAGAAATTCACCCAAAGAAAGTAATTAGATAAACATGCCAAGTTGTACAGATAAAATTCTTCTTCCTAGGATTTATAATAAACTATTATAAAGTATCTGGCACAGTAACATGCATTTGCAGTTATAGCTCCTCAAGAGGCTGGAAGAAAAACATCACTCAAATCCAGAGTTCCAGGCCAGCCTGGGCATGATGAAGGAAGGAGAAAAGGAGAAGGGAGAGGAGAGGAAGAACAGAGGGAGAGTGATAAACAAAGCTTGCTGAAAATTCAAAGTCAGCCTGAGTTACACAGCAAGTTCCAGACCAGCTCCTGTCTTGAGCTACAAAGACAGACCGTCCTTGTCAACAAAAAATACACAAAAGCTTGACACTTGTGGGACATGTGGCACTCGGGAAACAGAGGCATTAAGTTCTGGCCAGCTAGGGGTACATAACAAGATACTATGTAAAACAAAAACAAGTCTGACAACAGATTAGTAAATAAATATGGTACAGTCTTATGGTAGATTACTTTAATAGATAAGAGTGGTGGTAGAAATCTGCTTATTCTGACAAAGGATGTTTATTAGCTGCTACCACGATATACTGAGTATAGCTTCAAAAATAAAATATATATGTATTTGTTCAGATGAGGAAAAAGTCTGGAAGAACATATACTAAAATGATGAACCTAGGTAGTAAGTTTTAAGAGACATTTTTCTTCTATACTTACCTTATTAACCTCATTTTGAAAACAGATGAATGCTTTTATATCTAAAATATATAATTTTTAAAGGAAACAAATTTCCACATAGCTAAGAAATAAACCCAGGCATGGTGGTGAATGTCTTTATTCCCAGCACTTGGAAGGCAGACAGAGGCAGGTGGATCTCTGTGAGTTCAAGGCCAGCTACAGAGTGAGACCTGGCCTATAAAATGAGTTCCAGGACAGCTAGGGATGCTACTCAGAGGAAAGGAAATCTCAAAGAAAGGGAGGGAGGGAGGGAAAAAATTAAGCTAACACGATACAATTAAAATCAGATATGAGGTAGAGGCTGGGCATGGAGGCATGTCTTTAATCCCAACACTCAAGGAACTAGAGGCAGGTGGATCTTAATTCAAGATCAGTCATGCCTACACATCAACTTCCAAACTATCCAGAGCTACACAATGAGACTTTGTCTCAAAACACAAGAAAAAAACAACCAAATTCGATCTATGGCAAGAGGCATAGCTTAGAGGTAGAGTGCATATTTAATATGCAAGCCCTGGGTTCAATTCCAAGTATTACAAAAATATAAAAATAAACTAGGTCCAAGCAAAAAGTAAATTTAGTCGATTCTGCTTATGAACTGAAGTAATTTTCTTCCCACTAGCATCCACCTCATGTCATCTTCTATCTTGTTCTTTTCTTTGCATGCTCACATAGCTCCTAGCTTCCTCTCTAAGGATTTCTACATTCGTAAATGCCTTTACAATTCTTTCCACTGTGCCCTGTAGAACCTTGAATTACGCATAAACTTCCTTACATGCACATGTTGGTCCAAAGTTCCTTCTCCATCCTTACTGAAATATTTTTCCTCAAATTCCCACCTTCCAGACTTCATGCTTCTATTCCCACCTTCACCCATCCTATTAAAAATACTCTTCCAAGGCATACAGATATTTTTAATCCTTTCCTTAACTTCCTACCATCCTTTTCCTAAATAAAACTCAGAATTTTTTTATAATATAAAAATCCATCCTCTGTTATCTCTTATTACACACCTCTTGATCAATCACTTTCCCACATAACTGGCACCTCGCTGAGTTATATGTCCCCATTCAGCATTCATAAAAGACAATCCACACAAAAAATGAGTCATAGTTCCTCCAAATATTCCTTAACTTCTATATACCCTCCCTTATTCCATTGCAAATCCTTAAGATGTGCCCTTATCCAGAACTAGTACACATCTGAAATCCAAACTATCAACTTCCTAATTAACACTGCTCCTTTTAAAGAAAGAAACCGGAGGCAGGCAGTGGTGCGCGCCTTTAATCCCAGTACTCAGGAGGCAGAGGCAGGCGGATCTCTGTGAGTTCCAGACCAGCCTGGTCTACAAGAGCTAGTTCCAGGACAGCTAGGGCTGTTACACAGCGAAACCCTATCTCAGGGGGGAAAAGAAGGCCAGGTGATGGTGGTGCACGACTTTAGTCCCAGCCCTTGCGAGGCAGAGGCAGGTGGATCTCTGTGAGTTCGAAGCCAGCCTGGTCTACAAGAGCTAGTTCCAGGACAGGAACCAAAAGCCACAGAGAAACCCTGTTTCAAAAAAAAGAAAAAAGGAAAAGAGAGAGAGAGAGAGAGAGAGAGAGAGAGAAACCAAATAACCCAAGACAGACAAAGACTCAGACATCTTGCTTTACAAGTATAGGATCATAAGCCTCTATCACCACAGCTAGAGGCAATTCTTCCTCTTCACTTGTCATATCATATCTTAACTTTATCACTCTTTTTGCATCTTACACTTTCCCATGCCAGATCAACAACTCCTGTCAGGGCTTCCATTTTTCTTGCCTCTTTGTCCCACTAAACAAAAACCATACTGATCTGTCTTTTACTCTTAAGTGTCTGTGGAGAGTTATTTCTTTTTTTATTTTGCTTGTTTTTTGTTTTCTTTTTTTTAAAGATTTATTTATTCATTATGTATACAGTGTTTTGCAGGCCAGAAGAGGACACCAAATCTTACTACAGATGGTTGTGAGCCACCATGTGGTTGCTGGGAATTGAACTCAGGACCTCTGGAACAGTAGGCAGTGCTCTTAACTGTTGAGCCATCTCTCCAGTCCCTGTTTTTTGTTTTTCAACACAGGGTTTCTCTGTGTAGCTTTGGAGCCTGTCCTGGAACTCACTCTGTAGCTGGCTTTGAACTCACAGAGATCCATCTGCCTCTGCCACCCAAGTGCTGGGATTAAAGATGTGCGCCACCATGGCCATTCCCCACTGGTGAGTATTGATACACAATCACAATATGTTACCAAACTAAACATAACTGGTATGGACTAACCTCTGGAATATTATATCCATTGGAGGAGGGGTGATTTTGAGACAGGGTTTCAAGAGTCTCACTCTACAGTCCAGGCTGGCCTTGAACTCATAATATCTTCCTGTCTCAGACTCCCAAATCCTTCTCCACATAGTTAAGAAATGAAGCCAGGCATGGTATCGCACACCTTTTGTCCCAGGACTCAGGAGGCAGAGGCAGATGGGTCTCTGTGAGTTTGAGGCCAGTCAGGTTTACAAAGGAGTTCCAGGACAGCCAGGACTGTCACACAGAAAAACCCTGTCTCTGTATTCTGGAGAATTACAGATATACACCATATTCCCCCACAATATAGCCACTTTGAAAACAGTTTAGAATGTCTCATGATTTATAATTATATGTTTGAGCTATCTGCTGAAACATTACCTACACATCAGGCTTGAAGAACATATTCAAAGATGTAGCAGCCAACATCTGAGGCTCTGAAACACTGCCAAGTGACAATGCTGGGACCCAATCTCAATTTTTTCGTCTGCTTGGGTGTTTTGAACAAGATCCCTTCCAATGGAGCAATTGGCAACATATCTGACTCCTGTCACCTGCCCTATCTTCTCCTTCTAGAGACAACACCTGCCAATTTCACTGTTCTATTACCATAGTTTCCCTTTTATTTACTGAAAGGAAAAACACCAGTTTGCCAGGCACATTATATATGGATGTATGTGCCAATCAGGAAACCTCTCTGTACGCTGGATATGGTTAAGGAGGAAAAGGCAGTGCTCAAGACACACTAAGGCATCAATCCCCCACTTTCATGAGGAGATGATCATTAGATTTCCTACTGCTTCAATATGTTGTTTTAGCTTCTTGACTTTTTAACCTGTTTAATCAGTATTGAACCCAGCCTGAGCTCATGGAACAAAAGAATGTGAATAAGAAAAAAGTCTGAACTAGGTATGGTGACATATACCTGTAATCTCAGCAGAAGCAAAAGGAGGAGGGCCAGTAGTTCAAAGTCATCCTTAGCTACAAACCAAGTTCAAAACTAGTCTTGGTTACAACAGATCCTGACTCTTAAGAAAAAAAAAAGTCTAAGCCGGGCAGTGGTGGCGCACGCCTTTAATCCCAGAATTCAGGAGGCAGAGGCAGGCGGATCTCTGTGAGTTTGAGGCCAGTCTGGACAGGCACCAAAAACTACAGAGAAACCCTATCTCGAAAATAAAAAAAAAAAGGCTGAAAGAATAATATATTAAAATATTTAAAAATGGTTTTCTTGGCATGGTGGTGTGTCAGGCAGTTCCACTAACTGCTAATCTATTTTGCAATATAACTGTGATCAAAAGGTATCACTGCTTTTACAAAAACCTTTTAACAAAATCTTTAAAGTCTCTAATTGCCTGGTCTCTGTTTTCCTAAATTCTTCTGCAGCATGACTTAGGCCATTGGCTCATGGCTGTCAGCACATTACTCTGAATCTCTTCTTATGCTACTCATTCTTCATTCTCATTCATGGGGTCATTTTTCTCAAAGTAACCCCTTGAGCACTGGTGTCATCCGCAGATCAGCTCTTGCCCTATTTCTCTCATCTAAACACTGTATCTTTCTAAACAATCTCACCTAAACCTATGATTTTGAAGGTCTACTTTCACCAATATCTTGACAATCTTTCTGTATCTCAATCCTTACTCCACTCTGTCATATAATAAACCAATTGTAGCCGGGCGGTGGTGGCGCACGCCTTTAATCCCAGCACTCGGGAGGCAGAGGCAGGCGGATCTCTGTGAATTCGAGACCAGCCTGGTCTACAAGAGCTAGTTCCAGGACAGGCTCCAAAACCACAGAGAAACCCTGTCTCGAAAAACAAAAAAAAAAAAAAATTAAAAAAAAAAAAATAAACCAATTGCATAGCAGACACTTCTGTACACTCTATTTGAGATGGTATCATTTTGTGACTTCAAAATTAATATATCTAAAACAGAATCCTAATCCTATCCTCCCCTACTCCGTTTTTTTTCTTTTATATCTTCCATCTTATCAAAAGACATATTGCAGGTGCCCCCTAACTCCCATGTCTTTTTTTTTTCTGAGTCAAGGTCATACTTTATAGCCCAGACTGGCCTGAAACTCATTATGTACTCCAAACTGGCCTTAAGTTCACAGTAATTCTCTTGTTTCAGCCTCCCCAGAGAGCTATGGTTATAAGCATGGACTTCTATGCTCAACTCTTTAAGGCCTATTGATTCTACCACATTAAATATTCACTAATCAAAGGTAGCAAAAGTATGCACTAAATGAAATTAATATAAAAATATTTATTTAGTATGCCATTAATTAAAAATTACACAAATTTAACCAGATTTTTATTTTTAGGCAGGGTCTTACTATACAGACCTAGCTGGCCTGGATCTCATTATGTAAACCAGGCTAGTCTTGAACCTGCCTCTGCCTCCTGGTTGAACATGGCTACGCAGTAAGACCTTATCCAAAAATTAAAAACAGACAAAAATAATCTTTAAAAATATTTAGCTGGGCAGTGGTAGCACACACCTTTAATCCAAGCTCTTGGGAGGCAGAGGCAGGCAGATCTCTTCTGTGAGTTTGAGGCCAGCCTGGTCTACAAGAGCTAGCTCCTGTAGGCTCCAAAGCTACAGAGAAACCCTGTCTCAAAAAACAAAAACAAACAAAAATTTTACAAAAACTTTTTGAGACAGGGTCTCTTTGTAGCCTCAGTTGTCCTGAAGCTTGCTACATAGACCAGGCTGGCATCAAAGTCGCAGAGAGCCTCCTGCCTCTCAAAAGCTGGGGATTAAAGGTATGCACCATGCCTGGCTAAAATAGTTTATGTGAAGTTTTGTTTGAAAAATATAGAACAACAGAAGGCTATCCTTTTTTTAAAAAATGAAATGTTTATTTATTTATTATTTGTATAGTGTTCGGCCTGCATGTATTCCTGCAGGCCAGAGGAGGGCACCAGCTCTCATTACAGATGGTTGCAAGCCACCATGTGGTTGCTGGGAATTGAACTCAGGACCTTTGGAAGAGCAGGCACTGCTCTTAATCACTGAGTCATTTCTCTAGCCCCAGAAGGCTATCTTTTAAGTGTGCAGGGGGGTGTTCTAGACAATGTAATATCAGAACTTTTAATTTGCATATTAAAGATTAAAGTGAGCAGGTAAAGTGCATACTTATAATTCTAGCGTTCAGAGGGCTGAGGCAAGAGTTTGAGCTTTGTCTAGTTACCACAGAAGGTTCAAGGCAAACCTAGGCTACTTACTAATATAATTCATCAATTTTGTCTTATCTGAATATATTTGTTGTTGTTGTTTTGAGATAGGTTTTTCTCTGTATTGCTCTAGTTGTCCTAGAACTCACTCTGTAGACCAGATGGCCTCAAACTCAGAGACCTGCCTGCCTCTGCCTCCCAAGTACTGGGCTCAATGGTATATGCAACCCTGCTAACCTTTTCTGAATCATTTAAAAAAGTTTATTAGCCCAGAAGTTTCAAGTAATAGAAGGTATATGTACAAAAATAAAATACTAGGAACAAAAGTAACCTCAAAGAAAACAGTGTCTGGACAATCACTGATTAGTAGAAGGCTACCACTACACTAATTTTCAAGTAAAACACAATAACAAATTAAGCTGGATGAAAATTCTGGTCTTTCCTTACTTTCTCAGGGTTATGTTTACCAAATATCACTTTCATCAATATACACCAGTCACATTCAATGAGAATTTAACAACAGAAGCCATTACCATTCATATACTATGGCTAGACTGTTTCTGTTATTGGCATTGCCTAAATTATTATATATTTTACTTCCTATCAGAGAGATCATCTTTAAAGGCTAGAGTTCAGTGCTTGCTTACCATGCACAAAGTCCTAATATCAATCTTCAACACTGCTTAAAAATTAAGAAAGGAAAAAATGATCCAGTGTATGCAATAGTTACTACTATATAAAAAGATTTCAAAAAATGTTCACCATTATGAAAAACATTATTTAAATGGAAAAAGACCCTTTTTCAAGGTTCATTTATTTTATGTGTATGAGTGTTGTGCCTGCACAAATATATGTATGTGCATCATGAACATGGCTGGTTCAGAAGAAGGCACTAGATAGGTGGAATTGAAGTTACAGATGTTTGTGATCCACCATGTGGGTTTTAGGAATCAATTTAACTTTCTGCAAGAGCAACAAGTGCTCTTAATCACTGAACCACCTCTCCAGCCTCTAAAAGAAAATTTTTGTTTGTTTTGGTTTTTTTGAGACAGTATTTCTCAGTAGCTATGGAGCCAGTCCTAGAACTTGCTCTGAGACCAGGCTGGCCTCAAGTTCACAGAGATCTGCCTGCCTCTGCCTCCCAAGTGCTGGGATTAAAGGCATGTGTCACCACTGCCTGTCTCAAAATGAAAAATTTTAAAGTAGATATGTGGACTGCAACACGACTCAGTATGTGCAAGGCCCCAGAGTCAATCCCTTTCCTGGGTTCAATCCCTATGCACCAAAAATAAGAGGCATTACACTTTCTTTGGGGGGCATTTTTTGTTTTGTCAGGCTATGCACTTCAGGCCTGTCTCAAGTTTATTGTCCCCTTGGAAAAGATACTAAAAAGTAATCCAGGCCCACATGTGGATTTCCCCTATAATCCCAGCTACTTGGAAAGTTGCAGACCATTCTGGCCTATAGTGTGATACTTTGTCTCAAAAAAAAGGAATCAAGGAGACTGTAGAGATGGCTCAGCAAAGAGTACTGTATGCTCTTCCTACCTGAGTTCAATTCCCAGCAACCATATGAAGGCTCACAACCATCTGTAATGAAATCTGGTACCCTCTTCTTACCTGCAGGCATATGTGCAGGCAGAACACTGTGTACATAATAAATAAATAATTCTTTAAAGAAAGTAATCAAAACAGCTAACTATGGCAGAAATATCATATGGCAATGAAGCAATAGGAAACTTCCTGGTAAAAAAGAAAAAAGAAAAAAAAATCACTGAAGACATAAGCAGGTTACCTGTCTCGAGTGCTGGGGTACTGGGTACCTTCTTGCCAAGCCTGTCTAGAATTCCTAGCAGGGGCTGGAGAGATGGCTCAGCTGTTAAAGGCTAGGCTCACAACCAAAAATATTAAGAGTTCGGTTCCCAGCACCCACGGCTGTCTCTCCAGCCACGTAGAATTCCTAGCAGGTAAACTTCACTTTGGTTCTAGCCCCAGTCCCACATGGTCAGACCCACCTGAGAAATATGAACCAAGATGAATACCACTTTGTCAAGAAATCTGGAAAGGCAAGGGACAGGAAAAAGGGAAAAAGGAGTGTACATTGACTATGTATGACTAGAATCAAAACATGTTAAAGAGCAGCCGTGGGCATCCACTTGTAGCCTAATTATCACTGAAAAGCAGTCAACTAAGAAAGAAGGCCTAGACAAGAGTACAAAGAGTGCTTTCCCAGTCCCCAGATCTAAAAGGAATCTTTATGTTCTTGAAATAAAGTTTTACTTTTTATTACCTGGGCTGATTTCTACTTACAGCCAAGGGTCCTAAGTAAGTCTTAGCACAGAAATACCTGTTAGTTACTTAAGATTTCTTATCATTCTGTCTCTGTAAAAAATGAAAGCATTAGACAATATCTGAACTTTTGAGGCATAATACTCCCATTTGTTTTTCTGCTTTTTATATGACTGTATAGATATGCAATGCTCTTACATACATATTAAAACTAAAGCTAAACCAGGCAGTGGTGGCGCATGCCTTTAATTCCAGCACTCGGGAGGCAGAGGCAGGTGGATTTCTGTGAGTTTCAGGCCAGCCTGGTCTATGTAGAGAATTCCAGGAGAGCCAAATTTGTTACAGAGAGACTCTGTCTCGAAAATCCAAAACCCAAACCCAAAACCCAACAAACTAAAGCTGGGCAGGGGTGGTCACACCTTTAATTTTAGGACTTAGAGACAGAGGTGATCTCTGAGTTCGAGGCCAGCCTGGTTTACAAAGCAAGTTCTTGGACAACCAAGGCTACACAGAGAAGCCAGATCTTGAAAAACAAAATAAATGAATGAATAAATAAACTATAGCTACTTTTAAAGTTCCACCAATACTTTTATCAAGTCTATCTGATCTAAATTAACTTCTAAAGTAATTTCTGACAGCTGGGGCATATGCATTAGTTTTTTTCCACCTAGGAAACTCAATGAACTTTTCAAATAAGACCAACAGCATTAGGATCAGTAACTTACACTTTTATGGAAAGCATGTATAGAAACAGAAAACCATAAAATACTCCATGATGAACTGATAACACCATACAGTCTCTCAATGAAAGCTCGAGTCAAAGTCTAGATCGAGAGTCACACTCAAGAGATCAAACTGTGATTATTCTTCTACTAGCTCTGTCACTTAGAGCAAACTATTTAGCGTCTCTGTGGTCTGATGTCCTCATCTGTAAAATGAGGATACTAACAGTAATAGAATCTACAATATTGGATGCTCTGAGAATTAAATGTTTTAATGCACATAAAGCACTTACCATAGTGCATGGACCTAAAGTATACTATGAGTACTGCACCTTTTTCTCTTGGTGCCTACTCAAGCCCAATAGTAAACTTGACACTTTTATTAGTAGCTGAATAATAAATCTAATCCTGCTAACCTCATAGAAACCTTCTCTTCTCCCTACCAAGAGCATTTTGAACCATAGCCCACCTTCTCAGAACCCAGACCAACTGTAACTTACTTAATAGATGAAGACGCTAAGGTTTATGGATGAACAGACTTTATTTGAGGTCACACATCTAGTTAAGTGTTAAAAAGATAGGGTATGCCGGGCGGTGGTGGCGCACGCCTTTAATCCCAGCACTCGGGAGGCAGAGGCAGGCAGATCTCTGTGAGTTCGAGGCCAGCCTGGTCTACAGAGCTAGTTCCAGGACAGGCTCCAAAGCCACAGAGAAACCCTGTCTCGAAAAAAACAAAAAAACAAAACAAAACAAAACAAAATTATATAACTTTAAGAGGGCTAATTTTCAAAAGAATTACAAATATTTTTAAATTCCATAGTATCAGTTTCTACAAAAATCAATACACATAAACCAAACTTGTTTAGAATCCAAAAAAATTTTAAGAGATATAAAGAGGGCCAGGCAGTGGTGGCGCACGCCTTTAATCCCACCACTCTGGATCCAGGCAGAGGCAGGCGGATCTCTGTGAGTTCGAGGCCAGCCTGGTCTAGAAGAGCTAGTTCCAGGACAGGCTCTAAAGCCACAAAGAAACCCTGTCTCGAAAAAACCAAAAAAAAAAAAAAGATAGGGTATATAACAATGATAGAAGTAAAGAGTGGATATAAAAAAAATGTAAGAGAATCTTTTTATATTGAGTTTGCTAATTACCTTAGATATACTTATTATATTGAATAAAATATATTAAAAACAGTTTTATCTGTTTCTCTTGTGATAAAAAAACTATGGCTAACAAAATTTTAAAATGCATTAGTATCTAGCATATTCTACTAAACAGCAAGGTTTTATAGTATCAACATTTAAGGCATCAAATAACCAAACTTACAAATGAACACGTGAAATAAAACCAACTTGTTCACAATTCATACCCTGGACACTACAAAGGAAAAAAAAGCACAGAATGGCAAGGTTTAAACACAAACAAAAAAAAAGAGACCTATAAAACAAAAACACATATTTAAGTAAATCAAGTAACTAAGAAAAGCAAAAGTAAGACTTTTAAAAAGGAACTATACAAAACCTTATATAAAAATTCTCTATATAATTATACCAATTTTAGAAAGAAGTAATAATTCTAAGATGTATAGCACAAAACCCAAATATTTAATTCTATGATCAATGAGGACTGGGGAAATATCCAGTAAGGGACTTTTGAAAAAAATATTACTAACACGTAAAATGTTAAATGTTCAGAAACTCTATATCCTGACCTCTCATAATGGATCTTCAGATCAGGGCAAATTATGGCTTATAAACCCAATGTGTACATATTCTATACTTGGCCTTCAGAATTTAAAATAGATTTTTTTTCCAAAAGAGGAATGAACCTAAATTAGACTAAATTACAAGGCATGCTTATACTACTAGAAAGGAAATACTGTATAGTGTATCTTGCTGTATCAACTTGGCACTGCAGAGGCTACAAGAGGCTAAAGATGTAGTTCATACCTCGGTGACTGAGGACCCTGAATTCAGGATTCAATTCCCAGTACATACCCATATATATGCACACACATACACACTGGCGGGGGGAGATGGGAGAGAGACAACACAGACTGATTCATGTCTTTGGGCATATGATATGGTCTAGAGAGATCTGGAGTCACAGTCACCTGAAAGAACTTGTCAAGGTCAAAATTATTCTCAAAATATTTCAAAAGCTTTGGGGCTAAGAAAAAATAGTTCTAAGAAATAGGATATGTAGCTCAGAGGTAACACACTTAACCTAGCAGCACACATGAATTTCTGAAATTCAATGCCCAAGAAGTTATCTCTTTCACCTTTCCTCTATGGTTTTCAGGTTTTTTTTTTTAAGAAGAATGCACAGAAAGTAAATACCTGTCATACTTTTTATAAAACCAAATGTTATAGAAAGATTTGGAAAAATATGGACAGCAATAATCCAATTATCAAGTATCTTTGTTTTGTTTTGTTTTTTGAGACAGGGATTCAACCTAGTCCAGGCTGACTTTGAACTCAGCAATTCTTTTTCAATCTCCCAAGTGCTGCGATTATCGGCATGAGCCACTACACCTGACTTCAAGATCTTAATTTTCTAGAGGATACTCATTTTTCATTAAAAACCATAATTTATAAGCCGGGCGGTGGTGGCGCACGCCTTTAATCCCAGCACTTGGGAAGCAGAGGCAGGCGGATCTCTGTGAGTTCGAGACCAGCCTGGTCTACAAGAGCTAGCTCCAGGACAGACTCCAAAACCACAGAGAAACCCTGTCTCGAAAAAAACAAACAAAAAAAAAACATAATTTATATAACTTTAAGAGGGCTAATTTTCAAAAGAATTACAAATATTTTTAAATTCCATAGTATCAGTTTCTACAAAAATCAATACACATAAACCAAACTTGTTTAGAATCCAAATAAATTTTAAGAGATATAAAGAGGGCCGGGCAGTGGTGGCGCATGCCTTTAATCCCACCACTCTGGATCCAGGCAGAGGCAGGCGGATCTCTGTGAGTTCGAGGCCAGCCTGGTCTAGAAGAGCTAGTTCCAGGACAGGAACCAAAAGCTACGGAGAAATTCTGTCTCGAAAATAAAAAATTAAAACAAAAAAGGAGAGAGATATAAAGAGGCTATGGGACATCTCAAGTATCAATTAAGGGACGATAAAGAGATAAGTGACCACACAAAACACACACACCCACACACCCACACACACACACACCTGCCTTCGAAGACTATTAAAGCTATTTATATCACAAAAATTTCTAATAGTTCAAACTCTCTAGTGACCAGTAAAGAAAGAAGTCTGGTGGGGGTAACATGGCAAGGAAATTAAAGGCATAGAAATTAAATGCTTCCCTTTTAGTTAGAAGGCTACCATTCTGATCTGAAGGCAAAATTCTAGACAACTAAATAGAAGATGTTTCAAAATCAACTAACCTCCATGTTTAAGACATAAGTAGTCATTTATTGTTTTCACATTCCTCCCAAAGCTGCCTGAAAACTAAAAAACTGTAAGCTGTTCAGTATAAAAGCTAGACTCTCAAAAGGTTAATGTTTACCCTCAATGAAAAATGTAAATGATTCCAGACTGCCTTCACTATCAAATTGTTCTAACAAAATTGACACCTATGCAAGAAATGCCATACTTCCATATTGAAAGGAAAATGAAAGCTTAGCATTTTTTAAAAGATAAGATTTCCAAATCATAAAATCTCACACAATTTCTATAATCTAGCCAATAATTTTTAATTCAACAATCTCAAATGAGCCATTTCTCAGTACACTGATGGTAAAAGAAAATTTAGAAATGGGGAATTTATTTTTTTGAGCTCTAATAGGCATTCCTTTTATCCTCAAATATATACAACTACTCAAGCTGGGAAAGAACACAAGCTGAATGTGGGAGAAAAGACTGCTTATTTGTTTAATACTGAAACTCTCTTCATCAAAATATTCTTTTAACTCAGTACTAAATTGCAAATTTAGAAAGATCTGGTCCTCCAGCCTCAGGAATGGCACCTAATACCCAAATTACTTCAGTTTACAGGTATGTTTAGTATCTAGTCACTCTATATTATAAGAAAACTGAAAAAAAAAAACCTCAACCATTTCAATGCTATTTTTCATCTTTAATGCTCCTTTCTTTACTTATTCCTTATTGTAAGAAGTAGTCCAAGAGTGATGTCATGGAAAACAGCTTCCCTGGTCTTTAGAGATTGGATCCAGTGAGAATTCTAGGAAAAGACTCTATTGGGAAATAAAATCCCAAATCTTCAAAGCTGCATTTTAACATGAAATCACAAATCGTGCACTGTTAGCATTTTCATTCTCCCCAAGAATTATATAACTAACACAATCTTTTGGAAGCTCCTGAGTTTATGATACAGATTTTCTATAAGTCCATGATGCAGTATTAACTAAATTCAAAGATAGTAATCAAGAACAAAAGATACTTTTTCTATCTAACCTTATTTGCTTCAATGATTCAGCTAGATCCCCCCCCACAGCTTGCAGACAAGAGCCCAGGGCTTCACTGTGGGATGTAAGTGCTCTATCACTGAGATATACCCCCCACCTGATGAACTTTAGGTATCTCATATTAAAGAGAGAAAGCAGCTTACTCAGGTGGTGCAGCCTGATGACCTGGGTACCACCTCAGGGAAAAGGTAATAGAGAACCTACTCCTACAAGTAGTTCTCTAACCTCCACATTCATGCTGTGTAGCCTGTGCACATGTATGCACATACAATAAATAAATAAGCAAATAAGTAAATGTATTTTTTAAACATCTTATGGCCAGTGATATGACTCAGTGAGTAAAGGAGCCTGCTACCAAGTGTGATGATCTGAGCTTGATCCCTGGCTAGGCGTGGTGGAAGGAGAGAACCAACTCCTACAAGTTGTATTCTGACCTTCACATTCTTGCCGTGGCTCATAGGCATGTGCATTTGAATATACAAAAAGAGAAAAAATATGAAGGGCTGAGGATATAATTTAAAGGTATGGTGTTTGCCCAACACATAAAACCCTAGCTTCAACCTCTACCTCCAAGTATTAAAAAGAAGAAAAAAGTTGGGTAGTGGTGGCACACACTTTTAATCCCAGCACTTGGAAGGCAGAGGCAGGCGGATCTCTGAGTTCAAGGCCAGCCTGGTCTATAAGAGCTAGTTCCAGGACAGGCTCCAAAGCTACAGAGAAACCCTGTCTCGAAAGAAAAAAAAAGGAAAAAATAGAATATATTTTACTTTTTCACTCTTTATTATTCCAAAATTAAAAGTTCTGGGTCGAGAACGTCATTCAGTCAAAGAGCACTTGCCTGGTACATGTGGAGGCTCTGGGCAATTCAATCCTCAGCACCCTCTTCCAAAAATAGTTATAATTCTGGTCTACTGAGATGGCTCAATATGTAAAGGCACTTGCCCCCAAGACCGACTATCTAAATTCAATCAATTCTTGGGAACTAAATGGTGGAAGATGAGAACCAACTCCTGCATCGTCCTCTGACCTTCATATGTACACTCCTACATACACAAAGACACAGACAAAAAAATAATTTTTAAAAATTCTAACTTGAAAGGTTATCTACTGCCACATGTGTTGGTACACACTTTAATCCCAGTACTTACAGGCAGAGGCAAACAGATCTCTGTAAGTTCGAGGCTAGCCTAGTCTACATAGTGAGTTCCAGGACAGCTAGGGCTATGTAGAGACCCTATCTCAGAAAAACAAAGCAAAACAAAAACAAAAGGTCATCTACTTATTTTTTTACTGGGAGAAGGTTGTTTATTTGGAGACAGGGCTTCACTTTGTAGCCCTGGAGAGATTTGAACTCAGAAATCTACCTGCCTTTGCCTTCTTCATGCTTGAATTAAAGATCCGGGGAACCATTCCTGGCCCCCTTGTCATCTAAATTTTTTTTCATTTTGTGGTATGGGTGTTTTGGCTGCATATATGTCTGTGTACCATGAGAGTGCCTAGTGGCCATGGAAGCCAGAAGAGTCTAGGGTGACCTGGAACTGGAATTACATTTAGTTGTGAGCCAACATGTGGATGCTGGGAATTGAACCCTAATCCTCTAGAAGAGCAACTAGTGCTCTTAATCACTGAGCCATCTTTCTAGCCCCATGGTCATCTACTTTTGAGCCAACAGCAATACAAGGTATACCTAAGGAAAATGACCTATGGGAGCCTTTTTATTGGTTCCTAAAATGGCAACAATAAGCTCCTTCTACTCTTCCTTTTGTTGCTGCTGTTCCTAGAAAATTAGCCTCACCTCACTTGTTCCTTTTTGCCTAGGATTACTCTATCCAGGTATCTATGACTCCCTTTAGATCAGTCTCAATGAGACCTTGTCCCAAATCCCTCTTAAAATAACAGAACCAGTGGGCTTGGTGGTACCTTTTTTCAGCACTCAGGAGGCAGAGGCAGGAGGATCTCTGTGGGTTCAAGGCCAGCCTGGTCTACAGCCAAGATTACAGCACAGAGACCCTATCCTAAAAAAAGCAAACAAACAAAACATAAATAAATGGGGGCTGGAGAGATGGCTCAGTGGTTAAAACATAAATAAATATAGGGCCCGGGCCAGGCGGTGGTGGCGCGCGCCTTTAATCCCAGCACTCGGGAGGCAGAGGCAGGCGGATCTCTGTGACTTCGAGGCCAGCCTGGTCTACAAGAGCTAGTTCCAGGACAGGCTCCAAAGCCACAGAGAAACCCTGTCTCGAAAAACAAAAAAATAAAAAACAAAACAAAACAAAACCCCTCTATTCCATCAACCAAAGAATCCACATCTTCATCTCTGCTTTATTTTTTTCCTAATATATATTTAATGCTGAAGTAAAAAATTTTAAGATAGGGTCTCATATTCCAGGCTGCTTCTACTGAAGAAGACTCTCAACTGATCCTCTTGCCTCCCCCTCCTAGTACTAAAACTACAGAAATGGGCCACCATAGTTTTATTTTCTCTTCAAATAATTTTGTTTTGTGCCACATATAGTTAGCTACACATGCCTTTAATGCCAGTACATGGGAGGCTGAGGCAGGAGGATTACCCTAACTTTAAAGCAAACCTGGGCTACAGTGAAAAACTGTCTGGAAAAAAATCCAAAACAAAAAAATTGTTAAAACTATTACTACTAACTTGAATCCCCAGCACCTAGAACAGTGTGTATCACATAGTAAATGCTTAATAAATACTTGATCTATGAAGAAATTTACTTCACAAATCTCCATGTTCTATAACCACTCTCAATTTAAAGATGAAAAAAAATCCAAAATATGAGGTCAAGTTACTGGCCTAAGGTTATGATATTACATAACTAGTGTCCTCCCGAGTTCTCCAAGTTGTACACCTTTCTAATTAACTACCATTACTGCAAGCCCTCACCAATGACCAGCTTTCGTTGTTCTTCGGTTTTTAAAAAAGCCCAAAGGAGCTATGGTATTCTAGTTCTAAAGAAATTTCTGGTAATAAATTAATCTACAACATGCCCCCAACCCAGACTAAGATTCATTGTCCTAACTTAACATTCAGTCATGAAACATTTGCAATTTGAAAGCTCAAACCTGAGGGTGGGCCACCAATATCATAGGGAGAGGGGTCAAAATCGGGGGGGGGGGGGGATTCAAGTTAAAGGTACTAAAATATAGCACTTTTTCCTTTCTCCCATCTCTCGACTTGTCATGATGTATTTTTATTTGTTGATATAAGTTGTCCTAAGTAAAGAAAAATTCCAATTTGAAATTATTAACACAAATTTCACTATTCATTTATATTGCACAATGTCAATTTAACACATTAAAACAAGTTTGGGACTCCCCCCTTCTAAACACATGAATTCAGTCAAGCCAGTCTTGGTTCCACAATTTCATCCCTAAATAACCCACAACAAGGCAGAGATCAAACTCTGAAATTTTTGGTAACGTCGTGATCAGTCAAAATTATCTTTAGGACAAGGGATAAATCCAAAATATAAAAGCAGCCACTTTAAAGTTGGCTGCTCCTTTTCCAAATTAATCCTGCCCACCTTACATTATTCTGTCTTTTTACAAAACACAGAAGCATACTGTGAAAGACAACTGGTATTAGACTAGGGAATTAAAAAACACTTATTACCAACTAAAAATAATATACTCCAAAATGATCCTTTCACTTTTTATTGACTATTTTAAGTCAAAACATCCTACAGTTTTGAAACTCTAGCAAAATATTTTCAAACCACAAATATTACTAGCTTATTTTTCTGCCAAATTAGCCAGTAGTAAAGAGCATTAATTAACATCCTTTACCACTGACAAACTGTGACTCAAGGCACCTACTGAGTGTTGTGATTGAAAATAGAATTTAATTACACAAATATTACATTAAAAACTAAAATGTTGAGATTCATTACACATTTCTAGATCTATTAAGCATTGGAGAAATATGTATGCATTTGTAAGCTCTTCAAAAAACAATTTTCAAACGGGTAGAAGCATTCAGTCATCCTGTTCCCTAGACATGAAAAGCAAACATTGCAATTAGAGCATATACACTTTTAAAATGACAACGGCAAATCAGATGGCAAAGAGAAACTCTGAAAAACATAAGAAATATTCTGAGTCAGAAAAGGGCCTGAGAGGCCTAGAAAGATGCCAAGCCCTATAGTGACATGAGATCTGAATTAAAGAATACCGTTATTTTAAAGAAGCAGCTAGCATTTTGTAGGCGGCAAGCCAGCCAACGTGCCTATTAAACAGCCAATGATCACAGCACTGTTTTGCTATTCCGTACTTATTTACTTATAATATAGAAATTAAGAGGCACCAACAGTTAGCCACATTAACCACTCCAGCAAAGGGTACTTAAAAAAAAAAAAGAAATGACCTTACATTTGCGACGACACTTTGCAGCTATAGATTATTTTTACATACATGACCTCATATAGTCCTCACTACCTTCTGATGTGGCTCGGACTGACTGCGTTTCAGATAAGCAACTGAGGTTCTGCACGGGATTTTCTCAGCCACCCAGACGTTCCAATTCCACGCTTTATTGCCTCACAATCCGCACAGTTCTATTTCAGGCACAACTCGGATTTTTAAAGGGAAGGAACCGGTTAGGGGGAAAATAACCATGGTACCTGCAGCTCTGTGCTGCAAAAAATGGCTGAATTATGCTTCTTCCTTTTTTTTTTCCTCTCTTTCTGTCTCTCCCTCTCTCTCTGTTCCCCTGGAAAAAAAAATTTACATTTCAAACAATTTAAGTAAACTCAAAGACAAATCGGGTCCCAGCGTCTTAGGAAATGTTTGAGCGCCGCCGGTGCAGCAAGGGCCACGGAGCCCGTGCCTTCCTCGGGGCCGCGGGCAAAGCTCGGGCTCCGCAGGCCGGCGGCCAGGGGCGGCTACGCACCTCGGGGGTCCTGTCCAGCCTCTAGTGGACGGCAGTCTGCATCAGGAAGAAGCGGGCCGGTGGGCCGAACGGTGGGAGGGTCGGACGCCGGGCGCCGGCACGGACCTCGGGAGGCTCCCTAGACCTCTACAAGGGGCCGCTCCCTGGCCGCGCCGGGGCGCTCCGGCGCGGGGCGAGCGTGCGAACCCGAGGTCCCCTCAGAAGCAGTCCTAGGAAAGAAGACAGCGCTTGAGTAGCGAGTCCAGACAGTTGGGCTAGGCGGGAGGCGCACGGCTGGCGTCGGGGCCGGGGCCGGGGCCCAGACTTGCCGCTACCGGGGAGGGGAGGGGGGTGAGGCTCGCGGCAACCCCCCAACAGGGTTCGGCAAGAGCACACCGCGTAGGGCCACGAACCGGGAGAGAGCTGAGGGGGTCGAAGGCAATGGCAGAAACGCTAGCAGGAGCGAAGTCGGCGACGGTGTCTCCGGGTTTTTGCCCCGAAGCGCGCGGAGCCTCAGGATCACCCACGCCGGGGGTGGAGGAAAGCGGGAAAGGGGCGGGAAAGGGGCGGGGCGAGCGGGGCCACGAGCCAGGGGCCACAGGAGCCGCCCGGGGCCCGCCCAGGGAGGCGGGGCTGCTGGTAGGGGGCCCGGACCACCGGGTCGAGGACGTGGAAGCCGGCCTCTCCGTGGGAGTGGGCGGGAGCGGGAAGCCGCGGCTTCGAGAGGAGGCCAGAGAGGTCTCCTGAAACCCTGAGGGTGCCCCGTAGGGGCCAGCGCGCCGCCTGCCGGGTGTTTACCTTCTCCCTGGTCGAATGCCAATGCCGCCATCTTCGAACCAACGCGCGTCACTTCCGGCGCCACGGAGCGGGAGCGGGGTGTGGGAGCCAGGTAGTGGGAGGATTGTCCCACTGCGCGCCTCGTCCCTGAGGCGGGCCTGTCACAGTAGCGGGAACTTGGGAGGGGCTCCGAGGGAAAGAGGTAGCGGGGTGCTGCAGTCTGGAACCGATGAGACGTCTCTTCTGAGCACCGCCATCGGGGCTATAGAGGATCGGCGGTGCACCTCTCCCAGCGACCAGTGTCACTTCGCCTGCCCGGGAGGTGGGCCCTGAGGCGCTGCGGCGAACATGGGGTGCGCAAGTTGAGTGCTAGAAAACCCGGAAAATTCCATTTTTCGCATCTTGCACACCATGGGATGAGGGGAAGCTTTGCCCACAGTACCTGTTATAAAAGTGACTAGAGCAACACTAAATGACATCATTTCTATAAGGCAATTTGCAATGGGTCGTTGCGTCACAGTTCCACCCGGCTTATTGCATACTAATTACACATTTCACAGATACATTTCCCAGACATGAAAAAACTCATAGAAAATGGCATGACTTCACCACAGGGAGAAAAGTGCGGACTAAAAAAGCGGATTTCTTTCGCGGCAAAATAGGCAAGAACGAAGTGTGAGTGCGTGTGTGTGTGTGTGTGTTTACAAGTCTGCTATAGAATTTAAGGTCATGACCCTTAAATATCACATTTTCTTGATTTAAGAATATGGAACTACAGCAGAGGCCTCTTGTAAATTTATTATGGGTCTCTGTGAGGAAGTCGTAGATGACAGAAACACTTAGTGGAAGCCACTGGTTATACTACCAGTTTAAAATTAAGGCACCCATTGATCATTTCTGACCTTTGCAGATAGTTTTTTGGCTTCTCCTACCTCTACCTCCACCAAGGAAAATAAATTTAAGTTTTATCTTATCTAAATAAACTTATCTAAATAAACTTATCTAAATAAACTGACACCTGCAGCAGTAATTCCTGTTTTCAATTACAGCCAGGCATTGCTCAACAACAGTGATGTGTTCTGAGAAATCAATAGGCAGGCAATTTCACTGTTAGGCAAACCTAGATGGAGGCCTAATGTGGCGGTGTGCGCCTTTAATTCCAGCACTTGAGAGACAGAGGCAAGAGATTGTTGTGAGTGTGAGGCCAGCTTCATCTACATAATGAATTCTAGGCTAGCCAGGGATTACCTAGTGAGACCTTATCTGATAGATAGATAGATAGATAGATAGATAGATTCCTTATCTGATACACACACACACACACACACACGTGTGTGTGTGTGTGTGTGTGTGTGTGCTTTTTCGAAGGTGTGTGTGTGTGTGTGTGTGTGTGCTTTTTCGAAGGTGCTATGGTTTGATATGACTGGCAGCATGATGGTTCGTTTCTTCCAGAATCAACCACAAAAGGAGTAATGTGTTGCACTACAGTTGTTAGGATAACTGAGACATCAGTAGGTAGTGGGGATTTTTCAGCTCCATTATAATCTTTTGAGAACACCGCCATAAGTGCAGTATGTAATTGAAACTACATCCTTTTATTTATTTATATTCTTGTATTTGGTAGGAGAGGGAGCCGTGGAGATCAGACAGCTTGCAGGGGATGGGTGAGGTGGGTTCCTCTTTCTATCATATGGATGCAGGGGATTGAATTTAGGTTGTCAAATTCAAGTTGCAATACTTGGTAGCAAGTGCCATTACCTGCTGAGACTTGTCTTTGTCTTTGTCACTGGTCCTTTTTTTTTTTTTGAGATAGTCTCTCAACTATCCCAGGATGGCTTGATCCTCCTGCCCCCACCTCACAGTAGTGTATAGTGCACTGTGATTCTTAACATTCGTGATGCTGCGACCCTTTAATACAGCTCCTCATTTTGCGGTGACCCCAACCATAAAATTATTTCGTTGCCACTTCATAACTGTAATTTTGCTACTGTTATGAATCGTAATGTAAATATCTGATATTCAGGATATTTGCAACTCCAAAGAGATGGCAACCCACAAGTTGAGAACCCCTGGTGTAGTACTTGCCTAGCACACGTCAGATGGGAGGGATTGAATCCGGGACCTCATACATGCTACACGAGTGCTCTGTCAATTGATCTATATCTCTAGTCCTGAAACAACATCCTTAAGCAACCACGACAACTTTTCTCATCGCGCTGGAAAGTAACTGGAATTCCTTCATTCTGGAAGAGCCCCCAAAAGCCGTCTGTGCCTCCCAAGTTTTAGGATCACAAGTATGAGTGCCCTGCCTGTGTTGTCTTTTCTTAGCTCCCTAGCCTAAGTGTTAAGAATACAATACACCAGCAACCACTTGGTGGCTCACAACCATCTGTAATGGGGTCTGGTGCCCTCTTCTGGCCTGCAGGCGTACACACAGACAGAATATTGTATAAATAATAAATAAATAAATATTTTTAAAAAAAGAATACAATACATGGGGCTGGAGAGATGGCTCAGAGGTTAAGAGCAGTGTCTGCTCTTCCAGAGGTCCTGAGTTCAAGACCCAGCAAACACATGGTGGCTCACAACCATCTGTAATGGGGTCTGGTGCCCTCTTCTGACCTGCAGGTGTACATGCATACAGAACACTGTATACATAATAAATAAAATCTTTGAAAAAAAGAATACAATACATATGTCCCAGTCTGTTGATGTCTGGCTGACTGACAGACCTGAGACATGCTAGAAACTTGGGCTGGGATTTGAAGGCGATCATAACTCGGGGATTACAAGGATTGACAATATTATATTCCCCCCTTGTCCCCTTCCTTTTTTGTTTTGTTTTATGTTTTAAGAAGTTGAAAGCCCACAGTGGTAGTGTGTACTTGCAGTACCAGAATTAACAAGGCTAAGGAAAGAGGATGCAGAAATTGAACCAGCTAGACCCTACCTCTGAAAACAAAAGAATACCTTGAGCTCTTCTGATGCATGACTAATGGGAAATTGGGATGCATATGAATAAAGGAAGAGTCCTGCTTGGTGTTTAAGCATCTTGGCTGTGACTGGTACCCTTCATTAGCACTGGCTCCTCTTCTTTTCTATTTCCCCTGGCCTCCTGGTCTCTCTTCATTTCTCCAAATTTTTCCAACTCTCTGCCTACCTTTTAATTCATGAACCTGGCCCACTTTTCCAGAAAAAGTAAATACTGTACGGGAACTGCATCAAAACTTCCATCTCTTTAAATAGGTCAAGGCTTCTGGAGATGTCTACACAAGGGTTTTCCTCACTTGTCATCCCTTACTGTCAATCTCTGGTTATTCAGTAAGAATTTTTGCGTTGTTCCCCTTTATTCTCTCATATCACGAAGCCCAAATCCCTCCCCAGGATTCAGATGGGGTAATTCCTTAAACACGTAGAAAGGATCCTGAGTACAAAGGCAAAAAACCACTCTAGGTCATACCTAGCAAGGTCATACCTTACTGTTTTTCAGGAACATAGGTTCTCCACCAGCAAAACAAGTTAGTAATTGCAAAGCCAGAATGGCTCACCATGATCTAAGTAACCCACTCCCCAAAGAGAGGCATTTCAAGTGTGTACATTGTATTAGCAACAACCCTGGGAGCCACTCAAGGAAAATAAATCAATAACTTAAGTCCACATGACCAGAATGACTCAGCAGGATCTGTGTAACCCCAAGAGACAGGGTGCCTAAACTGTACATTGCATTATTTCAAAACTATGAGGAGCTATCCACGGAAAATGAATTAAATTTAAATTTACATGACCAAAAAAGAGAATTCAGCATGACTTATCCTGAAATCATGTAAATGCTAAATATTTTTAATGTCTACTCTTGATATCCCACCTAAGCCTTTCTTTTTTGGTGGGGAGTGGACATGGGGAAGAGGCTGGAGACAGAACCCGGTGCCTGGCTAAGTAAAGGCTCTACCACTGAGTTACCCCCAGGCTTATTTCCACCCTTTAAACTGAGGAAGCAAATTATCTCATAGCAGTATTTAGACTAACAGCACAGCCCCTACAGATAGCCATCAGGGTTCAAAACATTCAAAGCTGGGCTCAGGGCAATAGTTTGAGGTGACATGGGGTAATCTGGTAGAACCCAGGCTTGGAAAGATTGAGCAAGGCTTCTCAAAGGGGGAGATCTATAAATCCAGACCAGAAGGAAAGAGAGGGGAGAGAAAGAGTAAATAAGGCAGCCACAGGCTGCATCTAAACCTAGAAAAAGCAGAAAGCTCTTCAACAACCACTAATAACTGAATAGGGTGAAAATATAGGCCAAGAGAAGGGAAGAAGAGAGTAGCAATAGTTTGCTTTTTCAAAGGCCACAAACAGTAACCTATGTCATCTCTCTTGTTGTTGTTTTAACATGTATTAAGTTTGTTCTTTGATCATTTCATATATGTACAGCAGACATCCTATTTAATCTACCCATACAAACGGTGCAGCTCCTAAGGGAAAGGTATCCTGGCAGTGTGGAACCAAGGAATACCACAAAGTCACACAACAAACCTCACACAAAAGATTGGGAAATAGAAAGGAAATGTCTAGCTATGAGGGTCTAGAGGAGTTATAGGATCATGACGGGCAGCTCTGAAGGGAAGGCAGGAGAAGAGGGCAGGAAGGGGCACAGGAAACTGCAGGATTACAGCTGCAAGGGTAGAGGGGACAGGGTCAGGTGAAGAGACCCAAAATAGCCTTAAAGACCAAGGCTGCGGGGTACCACAGTTCCAAGAGTACCAAAGGGCTGCCAGATACTCAATGGTCACCTCCTCAGGCTCAGGGAAGCATTTACATGACCAACAGAAGGGGGAATTGAACAAATTGCCACTTGTGGATGGGGTGCCAAGCAATTGGTGAGCAGGAAGGTGAGTCTGTTGTGGGTGGACCAGAGGTGAGGGTGAGGGTCCTAGTGGGGCTCAGACCCTAAGGGGGAGCACAGGCACCAGGAGAGCCTATGTGAGTCACCCCACAAAAAGCTATCCTGACAGTCGGGAGCCAAGTATTACCAGAAAATCACACTGCACAATAAACTTCACACACAGATTTACTAGGAGGAAAAACTCGGGTGGATGGTTGCCTGGGTTCAGGTGCAAGGCAACAGAGAACTGAACAGAAGGCAGGCCTTATATAGGGTTTCTTGGGGGTTGGAGCTTTCCAGGGTGGCATGGGATTGGTGGGATTAGTGTGGCTTGATCTCCAGGCACGATCAGGGATTAGTGGGATTTTTTTTCTGTAGGGTTGCGCCTGGCCACTCTCCTACCTTGGGGAGAGGGTTTGGAAAAGGAAGTTATGCTGTTAGAGAAGTCTGGGGGTGGAGCCTAGTCAATGGAGCTTCTCGGGAGCTGGACCTGGCCTTGGACCTCCTCAGGGGCGGAGCCTAGCTATTGGAGGGCCTAGGGGCGGGGCCTGACTGCTGGAACTCCTCAGAGGCGGAGCCTAGCTCTTGAAGCCACTCAGGGGCGGGGCCTAGCTGTTGAAGCCACTCAGGGGCGGGGCCTAGCTATTGGAGGTCCTAGGGTGGGGCCTGGCTGTTGGAGCTTCTCAGGGGCGGGGTCAGGCCATGGAGCTTCTTAGGGGCGGGGTCAGGCCATGGAGCTTCTTAGGGGCGGGGTCAGGCCCTTGGAGCTTCTTAGGGGCGGGGTCAGGCCATTGGAGCTTCTTAGGGCGGGGTCAGGCCATTGGAGCTTCTTAGGGCGGGGTCAGGCCATTGGAGCTTCTTAGGGGCTGGGTCAGCCCATTAGAGTTTCTCAGGGGCGGTGCAGGGCCCTTGGAGCTTCTTAGGGCGGGGTCAGGCCATTGGAGCTTCTCAGGGGCGGGGTCAGGCCATTGGAGCTTCTCAGGGGAGGGGTCAGGCCATTGGAGCTTCTTAGGGGTGAGGTCAGGCCATTGGAGCTTCTCAGGGGTGGGTTAGCCCATTAGAGCTTCTCAGGGACGGGGTCAGGCCATGGAGCTTTTCAGGGGCGGGGTCAGGCCATTGGAGCTTCTCAGGGGCGGGGTCAGGCCATGGAGCTTCGCAGGGGCGGGGCAGGGCCCTTGGAGCTTCTCAGGGGTGAGGTCAGACCATTGGAGCTTCTCAGGGGCTGGGTCAGCCCATTAGAGCTTCTTAGGGGCAGTGCAGGGCCCTTGGAGCTTCTTAGGGGTGAGGTCAGGGCCCTTGGAGCTTCTTAGGGGTGAGGTCAGGGCCATTGGAGCTTCTTAGGGGCTGGGTCAGCCCATTAGAGCTTCTTAGGGGCGGGGCAGGGCCCTTGGAGCTTCTTAGGGCGGGGTCAGGCCATTGGAGCTTCTCAGGGGCGGGGTCAGGCCATGGAGCTTCGCAGGGGCGGGGCAGGGCCCTTGGAGCTTCTTAGGGGTGAGGTCAGGGCCATTGGAGCTTCTCAGGGTCTGGGTCAGCCCATTAGAGCTTCTTAGGGGCAGTGCAGGGCCCTTGGAGCTTCTTAGGGGTGAGGTCAGGGCCATTGGAGCTTCTTAGGGGCTGGGTCAGCCCATTAGAGCTTCTTAGGGGCGGTGCAGGGCCCTTGGAGCTTCTTAGGGCGGGGTCAGGCCATTGGAGCTTCTCAGGGGCGGGGTCAGGCCATTGGAACTTCTCAGGGGCGGGGTCAGGCCATGGAGCTTCTCAGGGGCGGGGTCAGGCCATTGGAGCTTCTCAGGGGCGGGGTCAGGCCATTGGAGCTACTTAGGGGCGGGGTCAGGCCATTGGAGCTTCTTAGGGGCGGGGTCAGGCCATTGGAGCTTCTTAGGGGCTGGATCAGGCCATTGGAGCTTCTTAGGGGCTGGATCAGGCCATTGGAGCTTCTTAGGGGTGAGGTCAGGGCCATTGGAGCTTCTTAGGGGCGGGGTCAGGCCATTGGAGCCTCTCAGGGGCGGGGTCAGGCCATGGAGCTTCTCAGGGGCGGGGCAGGGCCCTTGGAGCTTCTTAGGGCGGGGTCAGGCCATTGGAGCTTCTTAGGGGCGGGGTAAGGCCATTGGAGCTTCTTAGGGGCTGGATCAGGCCATTGGAGCTTCTTAGGGGCTGGATCAGGCCATTGGAGCTTCTTAGGGGTGAGGTCAGGGCCATTGGAGCTTCTTAGGGGCGGGGTCAGGCCATTGGAGCCTCTCAGGGGCGGGGTCAGGCCATGGAGCTTCTCAGGGGCGGGGCAGGGCCCTTGGAGCTCCTCAAGAGTGGGGTCTGGCAGCTGGTGGTCCCGGGAGTGGAGTGGGCTAGCCGGTTTTACACCTCAATGGGTCAGACTGGGCTGTCAGAGTCTGGGAGTGAAGCCTGGCAACTGGAGGTCTTCAGGGGCAGGGCCTACAAAGGGGGTCTGTGCAGCCAGGAAAGCTGCCCCCACTTCCTGAGTCAGCATGAATAACCCATACCCCCAATTCTTATCATACACCCCCACAAGTCTCCACATTAAATCATTGTTTTGTTGTTGTTTTGTCATTTTTTAATGAGATCCATTTTCACCAGGACCATGCGGCAATGGTTTTGGAATTATCCATTGGAGCCTGGTGGGCTCATCAATGGATACAGAACTCAAGACAATGACTGTCCCACCCCCAGAGTCCATTAGGAGCCAAGAGTTCAGCAGGAAGGGGTAGGGGGTTGTGAACTCCTCCCCAATCTCTAATAGACTGGGGATATATTCAGTTTTATTTAGGCCTATTGTACCTAGTCACAGCTGCCGTGAGGTACAGACGGTTTTGATTGTGCCATACCCAGAAGATGCGTGGCTCTTTCCTTTCCTTCCAGGTTGTCCACTCTTCTAAGCGCCGAGCCACAGAGAGGGTGGCATAAATGTCACTTACACTCAGAACCATCCACTGTCGTCATAGGTAGGGTTTCTATTGCTGTTGTAATATTGCTATGACCCAACCAACTTTTGGAGGAAAGAGTTTATTTTGTTTACACGTCCACATCACAGCTGATCATCGCAGGAAGTCGGGGCAGGAACTCACCAGACCAGAAACCTGGAGGAGGGAGCTGAAGCAGAGGCTAGAGGGGAATGCTGCTTACTGGCTTGCTCCTCATGACTTGTCCAACCTTCCTTCCTATAGCACTCAGGAGCACCAGGGGTGGCACCACTCAGTGTGTGGGGCCCACCACATCAATCACCAATTAAGAAAACACCCAGCAGTGCGGTGGTGGCACACACCTTCAACCCCAGCGCACCGGAGGCAGAGACAGGCAGATCTCTGTAAGATCAAGGCCAGTCTAGGCTACGGAGTGAGTTCCCGAACAGCCAGGGAAACCCTATCACAAAAACAAAAACAAACAAAAAGCAAAAACAAAAAACAAAAACCAGAAGATGCAATGAGTATTGCTGTGTTAACTGAATATTCTTACTTTGAAACATCATCATAGACAAGGTCTTCTAGTAGTGGAAAGATTTAAAAGGAATGAGCTGGACATATCAGTGAAAGCCTGTAATTCCAGCACTAGGGAGGTTGAAGCAAGAAGATTAGGGATCCCAGGTCCTCCTCAGCTAAACAGTCAGTTCAAGCCCACCTGAGCTACAATGTCCCCGTCTCAGAAAGCCAAAACAGGGCCAGAGAGATGGCTCAGCAGATAAAAGTTCCTACCACTAAGCCTGACAACATGAATCTGTTCCCTGGGGCCCACATGGTGGAAAGAGAGAAACTCTAACATGCTGTCCTCTGACCTACACACTCACAGAGTGACATGGTTAAGCTGAGCAGGACCAATGAAGAGTTGCTATATGATCTTTGCACCATGAACTGTAAAAAGGCTCCAGAAATTTCTTTGAAACTTAAGAGTTTGGGGACTGTAGTTAAGAATACAAATAAGAGCCGGGTGGTGATGACGTGCGCCTTTAATCCCAGCACTAGGGAGGCAGAGGAAGGTGGATCTCTGTGAGTTCGAGGCTAGCCTGGTCTACAAGAGCTAGTTCCAGGACATCTAAAGCTACCCAGAGAAACCCTGCCCCCCCAAAACAAAACAAAACAAAAAAAATCAAAAAAATAAATAAGATTGAATACAGGAACTTGGCTTATTTCTTGGTCCTATAACTAAATTCTTCTTTTTTCATTTTTTAAAGATTTATTTTTGAAACAGGGTCTCACTGTGTGGCCCTAGCTAGCTTGGATTCACTATGTAGATAAGCTAGCTTTGAACTCAGACACCTGCTTCTGCCTTTTAAGTTAAAGGTTTATTTTCACTGGGGCTGGAGAGATTGACTTAGTGGTTAAGAGCACTTATTGCTCTTGCTGAAGTCCTGAATTTAGTTCTAAACTCTCACATTGGGTAGTTTACGACCTCCTGAAACTATAGTTCCAAACAGTCTGTCGCCCTCTTCTGGTCTCTGAGAGCATTGCATGCATATGCATACGAACAGACAAGCAGGTGCACACAGAAATACATAAATAAAAAAAGAAGCTTCTTTTTGCTTTTTTGTTTTTACATAGCCTTGGCTATCCTGGAGCTCACTTTATAGAGTAAAAGGCGGGGATATGGCACCTAAGTGCTGGGATTAAAGGTATGTGCCACTGAACCTGGTTCCAATAAAATTATTTTTTAAAAGATTGCATTTTAATTTATGTGATTTATGAGCACTCTGTACACGTCATGTGTTGTTTTTAAACAAAATCCTGCAACAGTCATGTCTGTGTGGGTGTCCACAGAGGCCAGAAGAGGGCACTGGATTCTCAGAGCTGGAATTCCAGGTGGGTCTGAGAGGACCAAAGAGGGTTCTGGAAGAGCAGCAAGTGCTCTTAACCACTAACCCGTCTTTCCAGCTACCATCACCCTCTTTTTACTATTTTATTACTTGCTTTAAGACAGTATCCTGTAGGTCAGGCTGCTCTTAACTTGCTCTATAGCCAAGAATGGCCTTGAACTGGTGGTCACCCTGCTTCCACCTCCTAAGGGCTGGAATTGCAGGCATGTGCCATCATGCACAGCAGAAACTAAATTCTGGGTTGTTTGTTTTGTTTTGTTTTTCTAAGACAAGATCTCATTATGTAATTTTGACTGACCTGGTACTCACAATGTAGACCAGGCTGGCTTTAATTTCACAGAAATCCTTCTGCTGGGAATAAAGGCATGCACCACCAAGCCTGGCTGTGACTAAATTCTTTTTTAAAGTGACTGTAGGTCTTTTTATGCTCAGAGTGTAAAGGTGCCTGCCTCCAAGTCTGAAAACCCGAGGTAAAGTCCCAGAATTCAAGTGGTAGAAGGAATGAGCCAACTCGTTTTTGTTGTTGTTTTTGTCTTTTGTTTTTCCGAAACAGTGTTTCTGTGTATTCTTTGTGTAGCTTTTGGAGTCTGTCCTGGAACTAGGTTTGTAGACCAGGCAGGCCTCAAACTCACAGTGTGAGCCAACTCTTACCAAGTCTCCTCTGAGCTACACACACTCATCCACACACACTTACACACACACAAATAAGTGCTTAACAAACTAAAAGCCAGTTGGCTGGTAGTGGCACATGTCTTTATTCCCAACACTCGGGAGGCAGAGGCAGGAGGATCTCTGAGAGTTCAAGGCCAGCCTGGTCTACAAAGCTAGTTCTAGGACGGGATTCAAAGCTACAGAAAAACCCTGACTCGAAAAACCAAACAAAATGAAGAAGAAGAAGAAGAAGAAGAAGAAGAAGAAGAAGAAGAAGAAGAGGAGGAGGAAGAAGAAGAAGAAAAGAAAGAAAATTAAAAACCAGTGATTGTATAACTATCTCAACACCAAACTTTGTAGTTTACAGGGCAGAGAAAACCTAAAACATTTCTGGCCCCCTCAGCTTTGAATTGGGTTGCTGACTAGAAGAAAACAGGGTACCTTTCCAATATGTGAAGATATGTCACTGTGATTGGTTTAATAAAAAGCTGAATGCCCAACAGCTAGGTAGGATTTGTAGGTTCAGAGGCCTCTGAGAAGAAGGCAGAGTTCCGAGGCGATGCAAAGGAGGCATGACATGTAGGAGATGAGGTATCACGCCATGAGCCACACGGCAGCACGCAAATGAACAGAAACGGGTTAATTTGAGCTAGAAGAGCTAGTTAGAAACAAGCCTAAACTCTCTGCCGAGCTTTCATAATGAATAATAAGTCTCTGTGTTGTGATATGGGAGCTGGTAGGCAGGACAGAGAAAGAGTCACAACATCACTTATATATGAACACTGGGCTCAGACTTGGCCTCCAGGAGCACTGACTTCATGTTGCCTAGAGATGTGGGGAGTACTGCCTTAGTGACAGATGACAGAATGCTAAGCATGGGTGAAGCAAATCCCAGAAGCAATTGGAAGTCTCCATACTGTCAGATTCCAATTCTTCCCAAGTTGATATACAGATTCAAGCCAGTCTCAACCAGGCCGAGGCTGTGTAGCTTAGCGGTCCAGTGAGTGCTTGGCCACTCACGAGGCTCTAGGTTAAGTCACTAGCCTAGAGAAAGAGGGAGAAGAGACAAAGGAGAGGAAGAGGAAAAAGCTAGGCAAGCTGTGTGTGAGAGAGAGCACGTACCTGTAATTCCAGCCCTAGGGAGGCTGAGGTAGAAGGTCACGAGTCCAAGGCCACGCTGGACTGCACAACAAATTCCAGGCCAATCTGGACAGCATAGCAAAAGCCTGTCTCAGAAAACAAGAAAGCCCTGTAATCGTGGGTATAAAGTTCCTGTTTTGAAGGATGGAAAAGCAAAGGTTTCATCAATCAGTTGCACAACAATATGTATATAGTTAACACTACTATATTGCACACTTACTCAAATGTTCTCTCTCATAGGCTGATTCTAGCCAATGTGGATGCTTTAAAAAACTGTGTCAAAAAATGTGGCACCAGAGATCAAACCCACAACCTTGGGGCATACTAACCACACATTCTACCACTGAACTACATCCTCAGCCCAAGACAAGGTCTCACCATGGGGCCTTGGCTAGCCTGGAACTCATAGATCAGGTTGGCCTGGAATTCATAGAGATCTGTTGTGGGATATTTATACACTGTGTGAAGATGTATTTACTGTGATTTCTGTGGTAAAAAGCTAATTGACCAATAGCTAAGCAGGAGGTATACATGGGACTTTTGGGAGAACCACCCAACTTGAGTGCTTGGAACTGAACTCAGGTCCTCTTGAAGAACAGCAAGTACTCTTAACTACTAATTCATCTCTCCAGCTCTAGTTTATGTATGTATGTATGTATGTATGTATGCATGCATGTATGTATTTAGTGTGTGTTTGCATGCATGTGTCTGTGTGTGCCTGTGGGGGGGGGTCAAAGGACAACTTGGGGCGAGTCAGTTCTTTCCTTCTACTGTGTGGGATCTGAGGATTGAACTCAGGTGGTCAGGCTTGGCAGCAAGCTCCTTTACCAGCTGAGCCATCTTACAGGCCCATTATGGTATTTTCAAACATATTTTGCTCTTATTGATCCTCCTCCCTGCTCTTCTTCCCCATCCACTGCCCTTGTCCCTTGTACCCTTCCATCTCTGTGGCTTCTTTTTTCACTTGCATGCCACATGGGTCCTATTTTCCTCTTCCCTTCCTCAATAGCTCTTTTCTCTCCCTTGTGGTTTCTTTTCTAGTTTCATGACCTATACCCACACTCACAAGTATATATACAAACATTAAAAGTTAGGATCCAAGGTGGGGAGATGGCCCAGCGGTAAAAAGTACTTGCTATATAAGTGTGATGACGGCCGGGTGGTGGTGGCACACACCTTTAATCCCAGCACTCAGGAGGCAGGGGCAGGCGGATCTCTGTGAGTTCAAGACCAGCCTGGTCTACAGGAGCTAGTTCCAGGTCAGGCTCTAAAGCTACAGAGAAACCCTGTCTCGAAAAACCAGGAAAAATGCAAATTAAAACCGTGGGGCCAGAGTGATAGATAATTCAGTAGTTGAGAACACTTACTGCTCTTGAAGAGGACCCAGGTTTCCCACCCATGTGGCTGGTGTGGCATACAACTGAAACTCCAGTTTCAAGGGATCTGACCCCCTCTCTTCTGTACAACACTGGTACTGGGTTTGCACGTAGTAAGAAGGTCATGCGGGAAAAATCATCCATACACATAAAACAAAAATAGTGTTTAGTTGGGGACATTTCATTTCAAGACTGTGGTGCTCCTGTTTCAGCCTTCTTTTTTCCTTTTGTTTTCGAGACAGTGTTCCCCTGGGTAACCTCAGCTATCCTGGAGCTCACTCAGAAGACCAGGCCTCGAACTCATAGAGATCTGCCTGCTTCTCCCTGGGAGCTCTGAGATTAGAGGTGTGAGCCGCCACCACCCAGCCTGCTTCATCCTTTTAATAAGGGTTTTAATATTTTATTAATAGATGTTATGCTCTGCTGTTTGGTTGTTGTTTGTTTTGCTGTTTTGAGACAGGATCTCTGTGTTTAGCCTTGGCTGGCTTAGAACTAACTCTGTAGACCAGGCTGGACTCAAACTCACAGAGATTTGTCTGCCCCTGCTTCCTGAGTGCTAGGATTGTGGTTGGGTTGTTTTTTTTTTTTTTGAGACAGGATCTGGAACTCAGAGATCTCCCTGTTTCTGCCTCCTGAGTGCTGGGTTTAAGGGGAGTGTCACCACAGCTGTCATGGGGAAATGAATCCAGGGCTTCATGCATGCCAGGAGAGCACTCTACCCCGAGCTTTCACACTTAATCATCATGCTTGGTCTTTTTGAGACAGGTTACATGTGGCCCAGGCTGCCCTCAAATTCTACTTAACCAAGAAAGGCTTTCAACTGCATGGTCCAAGTGCTAGAATTAAAGGCATGCAGCACCATGCCTGGTTGCCCTGTGGTGCTTCCTTCCCTCCTCCTTTTCTCTCTTTAAGATTTATTTATTTATTATGTATATAGAGTTCTACCTGCATGTGTGCCTGCAGGCCAGAAGAGGGCACCATATCTTATTATAGATGGCTGTGAGCCACCGCATGGTTGCTGGAAATTGAACTCAGGACCTCTGGAAGAGCAGCCAGTGCTCTTAACTGCTAACCCATCTCTCCAACCATATAGGCTATAATGAGATCTGGTGCCCTCTTTTGGCATTTAGGCAAATGTGCAGGCAGATCTATAAACAAAATAAATAATCTTAAAAAAATTTATTTGGGCCGAGAGGTGGTGGCGCACGTCTTTAATCCCAGAACTCGGGAGGCAGGGCAGGATCTCTGTGAGTTCGAGGTCAGCCTGGTCTACAGAGCGAGTTCCAGGACAGCTCCAAAGCGACACAGAGAAACGTCTCGAAAAACCAAAACCAAAAAGAAAAAAAATAAGTTATTTGGGGTTACAAATAGCCACTGACTAAAAAAAAAAGGAAAAAGATAAGGGAGGGTGAGTTTATAAACAGAAACTTGTTCAGAATGCAAGATGGCAAAATGGGAGCTGGGCGGTAGTAGTAAAGGCTGTTCTGTCTCTTTAAGAGACAAGCCACGCCCACTCCCTCCCCCATCCCCTGAGGCCGGCTGGTCTTCCTTTCTGCTTGCAGCCTGAGTTCTCCTTCCTGTCCCTCTCTCCCATGCCTCCACTCCCCCTTCTCTGTCCCTCTCTACTCTTCTCCTCTCTCTTCCCTCCTTCCCCCTTTTTCCTTTCCCTAAATAACCCACCTAATAAATTTCCAACTTTACTCTACACGATGTGCCTATCTCTGTGTCTACCACCCGCTGCCTATCTGTTGTTGCCGGAAGACCAGCCACCTTCCCAGCCATGTGGTCTCTGGGCCTGGCTGCTTTTGAGTCCCCAGCAGTCCTGGAGACTCGTAGCATCTGTGCCTCCCACCCACCGCCTGCCCACACTGCTCACCAGGACCAGCCAGCCGCCACTTTAGTTTGTGGACCTGCCCTGTAGTCTCGACCCCACAGCAACCTGCAGCAAATCCATAACAGTGGTGATACACGCCTTTAATCCCAGCACTTGGGAGGCAGAGACAGGTGGGTCTCTGTGAGTTCGAGACCAGCCTGGTCTACGAGTTCCAGGACAAGCTCCAAAGCTACACAGAGAAACTCTGTCTCGAAAAAAACAAAAAACAAAAAAAACAAGATGGGGCTGGGGGGTGTAGCTCAGTTAATAGAATGCTTACCCAGCATGGATGAGGTTCTCAGTTCAATCCCCAAAACCCAATGAACCAGGCACATCATCAAAGTCTGTAATCACAGTATTGAGGAGGAGAAGGCAGGAGAGGCAGAAGTTCGAGGTCATCCTGTGACTCAAAGCAAGTTCATGACCAGCTGGGATATATAAGAGCCTGCCTGTCTCAAAAGAAAAACAATGAGAGAATTTTAAAAGACCGTTTTCTTTTTAGTGGTGAACCTAGAGCATCAGACATGCCAGGGAAACCACTTTCTGCCAAAACTATGTTCTTAACCCCACCCCCACCTCCCTTTTTTAAGACAGGGTCTCTGTACATGACACAGGTTGGCCTCGAGCTCATAAATTCCTGATTCTGCCTCCCCGAGTGCAGAGATTACGTGGGCGCCAGCATTCACAGAAAATATAATTTCTTTTTAAACAGACGATGAAAGTAAGATCTCGAAGATATTTAAAATTTTAAATACAGATGCAAAAAAAGAGGGTTTCCTAGGTTCAGCTTAAAAAAAAAAAAGGTGCGGACGCTCTTTTGACAGCTGGCTTCCAGAAGCTAAATTTATGCGGATGAGACTAACATCACCTCACCATCCCTAGAAACTTCTCCCAAGGAACAAGGGAGGGACTTTTTCCCTCCAACGGTACGCCCCTGAGCCCCAGGCCTCCGCGCGAGGGCGCTCTGTCCGAGTTCCCTAGGGACCACGAGGCTTGAGCGTGGCGAGCTCACCACGCGGTGTCATCCTCTGGACCCAGAGCCCCAGCAAGGCGGAAGAGGATTCCAAGCTGATATTCCTTTATTAGGTTACAGAAATAGGAAAAAACGAGTGAATAAATTAATGAAATAAAATAAAAGAGAAATTTCCACTTTCTGACTTTACAGCACAGGCGAGAAACCCAGATGCCGCGAAATTCTTCCGCCCGGCACCAAAAGGAAACGGAAATGGCTTCTCTATCCAGCGCGCTGTGTCGCACGAATAACCCTCCCCTCAAGGAGGGGGGGAGCAGGAGGTGCGCTAACCTGGAGCTGTCCTCAGTTTTGCCTGCACAAAAAAATCTAACAGGACTGCAAGGAATACATTCCAAAACATTGTATCGTGTTTGTGAGTAAGGGTGCGGGTAGTTCCTGTGCAAATTCAAACAGAAAAGTCCAAGCAGTGAGATCAGTGCTGCATTTGCCATCTTTTTTACCAGGTCTGGGCCGTAGTCCACCTTCCCGCTGCTCCTTCTTCGCTCCGCCCAAGGGGACCTGCGTTAAATCAGGCTGTTGCCGAACAGTTTCCTTCCTCTCTGAGCAAGATGGCTGGGGGTGAGGTTGGAGTGACTCTCGGGCAGCCACATCTTTCCCGACAGGATCTCGCCACATTGGTGAGTTCTCGATTTGCGGCGGGAATGCACCCTGAGCTCGGGGGAGGTCATGGACTCTCGGAGGGCGTGGCGAAGAGACACCGCCCTTGTGTCTGGAGCGCGGGAGAGAGGAGCCATCCTAAGGCTGGACCCTCTAAGGCTAAGGCGTGCCATTTCCGCCGCCAGTACCTTGCCTAGTCCCCAAACTGGTGAACGATTGTGAGACTTGGAACTCCTAGAGTGTGTGGCTAAGCTTTGATGATAAATATAATTAAGGAGTATGGGGTTGCATCTCCCTGTGTAGAGTTCATACTTAGCAGGCGCCAATCCCGGAGTTCCATCTCCAGAAGTGCATAAGCGCACGCTAGTAATTCCTAGTACTTAAGAGATTCCAATAGGAAGATCAGAAGTTAAAGATTATTTTTGGCTACCTATCAAGCTGGAGGCCTACACGAGATTGTCATTAAGTCTGTAAAGAGTTGGAAACCGGATTACACTGCCCACTGTGCTGGACCCTTGAGGACTTGCTGAGGCCCCAGGATTAGATGGCCTCTTATCTCCAGACCTCTCTTAGTGAACGGTGTTGTCTTGCGACAGTGAAGGGCTCCTAAGGTTCCCAATCTTAGCCATTAAGGGACAAAGCACTTCAGCAGGAGAAAAGTGCTGCTTATACAGGACAGAGTTAGGTCTGGGGACTATCAAGTCAAGGAAGATTTTCTAGTTTATATTGATTTTGTGTTTTGAACTGTTCCATTGCAGGACGTCACCAAGTTGACACCACTTTCACATGAAGTTATCAGCAGACAAGCTACAATTAATATTGGTAAGATAGCTCGGACACTTGACTTAAAAGTAATTTTAATGTCTTCTTTTCTGAAGTTTCTTGAAGAATGTGGGCATTTCCTTGGAGGTTGGCCTGAGTAGGACAGTAACACAAAGAAAGCTGTGGACCCCTTGTGAACAAAGGGTTACTTCATTTTTTTTTGGAGATATATGTATGAAAAGTTTACGACAGTAAACTAGTACTCAGCAGTGTGTAATCATACGGTAGTACAAGTTTGAAGTGAAAATACGTTGTCATACAAGGACAGTTTATAGAAGTTTTATTTGATATATAGGCTATAATTAAGAAGAATTCCCCCCCCCCAATTGGCACCTAGAACTGTTGAGGCATATTGCTTGAGTATAAATGTGGTGTGGTCTGGTTTTTTCCTTTTTTTTTTTAGTTTGGAGTCAGACTTGTGAGGAACCTGCCTGACTCTGTTTTAAAGGCAGGAGCCATTATGTGTTTTTAAAAATAACTTTCTGTTCACTGTGAGAGTTTTGTAGCTCTGTTTCCTAGAACCTAACCTTCCCCAACCCATGGCCTTGATTTATTTTGAGAATACCCTGACCCATCCAGACCCTCCTTGACCCCTCCTAATCTCATGGTGGGTGACCACATGGTTTTTTAAATTTTTTTATTTTTTATTTATTTATTTGTATTTCCTTACTGCCCCATTATCTCCCTTTTGTAAAACTACTCCGGGATTTTTGCTCCTTAAAAGAGGATTCGTGGCTGTTCTTTTTTTGGTTTTTTTGAGACAGGTTTTCTCTGTGTAACAGTCCTTGCTGTCCTGGAACTAGCTCTTGTAGACTAGGCTGACTTCAAACTCACAGATCCACCTGCTTCTGTCTCCCAAGTGCTGGGATTAAAGGTATGTGCCACCACCGCCTGGCAGGACTGCTCTCTAACCAACTTTGGAGCAGTTGCTGGCCAGCTCTTGGATGCACCCCAATAAGAGGCAAGCTTGCTTTGAATTTGGCTCAAGTGTGGTAGTGGTTTAATTCTCGCCATTGGGATTAACACTTGCTATGCAACCCTGGCTAGCTTGGTAGTCACTGTATAGCCCAAGCTGACCTCTTAACTCAAGGCAATCCCCTTGCCTCAGACTTCTGAATTACTATGATTATGAGTGTGTTCTTTTTTTGTTGTGCAGGAGTTTGTCATATTAACTGGGTAAGCTTCAATGTTTCTTGATAGTTAAGATTTTTTTGTTTTGTTTTTTGAGACAGGGTTTCTCTTTATAGCCCTGGCTGTCTTGGAACTCTCTGTAGACCAGGCAGGCCTTGAACTCAGAGATCCACCATGCCCCTGGCTCTTGATAAGCAAGATTTTGAGTATTTTTCTTTCTTAAAGTTTTATAGCAGGGTCTTCCTACATTGTCCAGGCTAGCCTCAAACTGTCCACCCTGTTTCTTCCTCTCAAGTACATATACTAAAATTAGTCTGAGAAGAAATTTATAATAGGAAAGAGCAGATAGGGAAAAATTGAATTCTCGTTAAACAGTTTTATTTCCATTGTGATTTTTTTTGTTTGTTTGTTTTGTTTTTTCGAGACAGGGTTTCTCTGTGGTTTTGGTTCCTGTCCTGGAACTAGCTCTGTAGACCAGGCTGGTCTCGAACTCACAGAGATCCTCCTGCCTCTGCCTCCCGAGTGCTGGGATTAAAGGCGTGCGCCACCATCGCCTGGCTCCATTGTGATTATTATTAGTGTGTGTGTGTGTATCTGTGTGTGTCCGTGTCCCCATGCACATGTGTGGAAGTCAGGAGAACTTTCAGGAGCTACTTCTCTCCATTCTGGTGACTCAGGCCTTGGGGCTTTTGTGACAAGTGCTTTTACCTGCTGAGCCATGTCACTAGCTCTATCACTGTTGGTTTTACTTTGATATCTATGGTTACCGTTTTTAGTTTTCTGGTTTCCTTCCTCCCTCCCCCCAAGACAGGGTTTCTTGTTGTTAGCCTAGCTGTCCTGGAACTAACTTTGTAAACCAGGCTGGCCTCAAACCCACAGAGATCCGCCTGCCTCTGCCTCCTGAGTGCTGGGATTAAAGGTATGTGCCCCCACCGCCTGGCCGGGGTTTTTTTTTTTGTTTTCTACTCAGTGCTATTTGAAGAAATGTTTGTACTTGCGTGCAGAAGGTAATTTTGTTGTGCTTTGTCAATAGGTACAATTGGCCATGTAGCTCATGGGAAGTCCACTGTAGTAAAGGCTATTTCTGGAGTGCACACCGTCAGATTCAAAAATGAACTAGAAAGAAACATTACCATCAAGCTTGGATATGCCAATGCCAAGGTGATCTATGGACCATGAAACTAGAAACCATTTAACTTTGGTTGTTGCATAGGTAACAAATCCAGTTTTCTTTTCTCTTTTACATTGAAACTTTTAGATTTATAAACTTGATGACCCAAGTTGTCCTAGACCAGAATGTTACAGGTCATGTGGCAGTAGTACACCGGATGAGTTTCCCACAGACATTCCTGGGACCAAAGGGAACTTCAAATTAGTCAGGTAACTTTTATGTTAAAAGGTACTTTATGCTTTTTAAATCTCCGTTTTGTGCTTTTATAAACTTAATTGCAGAATGGTTTCATTGTTTTTCTATTATTTCATGTTATTTTATGTAATGATGACAATTGAAATATTTTTTTCAATTAATTTTAAATACTTAGAAAAAAGTTCTACAAACTGAAAAGTTGCATGAGGGAGCTGGAGAGGGTTCAGCTGTTGAATGCACTGGCTGCTCTTGCAGAGGACCCAGGTTCAATTCCCAGCATCTACTTGGTGGCTCACAGCCATCTCCAACACCTCTTCCAGGAAATCCCACACCCTCTCCTGGCCTCTGGGGGTACCAGAAATAACACTTACTCACGTAAAATAAAAATAAATTTTTTTTAATTCTTTTTTTTTTAAGGCAAGTATTGCACAAGCAAAAAAGGAAGGGAGAGAAAATACAGCTTACTGAATTTCAACAGTGTCATTTGTTTGCTAGATTAGAAAGAATGAAGCCAGTTTTGAAATTACTTCTTTAAAATAAATAGACTCGTTTCCAAACTGTTTTTTTTTCTTTCTTTTTTGGTTTTTCGAGACAGGGTTTCTCTGTAGCTTTTTGGAGCCTGTCCTGGAACTCTCTTATTGACCAGGCTGGCCTCAAACTCACAGAGATCCGCCTGCCTGTGCCTCCCGAGTGCTGGGATTAAAGGCATGCACCACCACCACTGAGCTTCCCAACAGTTTTCTGAATATGATCACACATGTTGGTCCTTTACCAGAGGGTGCTGGTATCTGGTTACTAATGTCTTTGGGGATTGCAAGTCCATAAGACCATTTTAGATTGGGGTAGAGTCATATCTTCATCCCAGGCCCAAAATTTAAGATGGAGGAGAAGTCAAGAAATCTCAATAATCAGGATAAATACTTTAATGTGATCATTTTGTTGTTGCTGGTGGTGGTGGTGGTTTTTGTTGTTGTTTGTGAGACAGGGTTTCCTAGGAGTTATGGAACCAGCCCTGGAACTTGCTCTGTAGACCAAATTGGCCTCAAATTCACAAAGATCCTCTTACTTCTGTCTCCCTAGTGCGGGGATTAAAGGTGTGTGCCACCAACACCTGGCATTTATTTATTTATTTATTTAATTTGTGTGTGTGCGTTGGTGTTTTGCTGCATGTGTCTCTGTGGGAAGGTGCCGGATTCACTGTGTGTTCCAGACAGTTGTGAGCTGGGAGTAAAGGTGTGCGCCACCACCACCTGGCCTTGCTTTTAGTTTTGATTGGTTTTAAGGCTGATTGTTGTTTCTCAACTGTTAGGCGTGTTTCCTTTGTTGACTGTCCTGGCCATGATATTTTGATGGCTACAATGCTGAACGGCGCAGCAGTGATGGATGCAGCTCTTCTGTTGATAGGTAATATCATCAGAACTGATCTGGACAAACCAATAAAGAACTAATTTGGGTAGACTATGTGAGGAAGAACTAAATCCTTTGGAGGCTATGTCCATTATCTAAGTGAGGCATTACTAGGAATGTGTCATCCAGAATGACATTTCCTTCTACAGCCAAAATACTCAGCAAAAGAGTCCTGGGGTTATGGCTTCTGAGAAGTCGGACAATATCCAAAAAGGCATATATGTATGTTGTGTGTTGTCCCTTCATGTAGAGGTGTGATTGTTATTCACAGTAATTGCCGTGATGTAGTACAACATGGCTGTTTCCAAAGTTAGTTGTGCCTCCTTATGTGAGCTAATAAGAGATTTGATAGGTATGGATATGGTGCTTTTAGGCATGCGAGAGGATATAGTACAGGACACATGAACAGGCTGGGCAAAGTGATGGCTAGCATGGTGAGCACTGTTGCTTGTCTTCACAGTGCTCTTCTTGGTTAAGGAATAACCTTAATCTCAGGAGGTTGAGCCTCCTAGGAGCTTGACTGTGCCAGAACATACCTAGACTAGACTGAGCTAGAAGGCCTAAACAAAAGAGCTCTTGAAGCCAGATTTGTTCATTGGAAACTTCTTGCTTAGAACCGAGAATGGGAGGTTGTAGTAAGCGCAGATAAAGGGTGAAAGCAAAGTTGGTAGAATTTGTGCATAATATAAAGCTTTCCATTTATTACTTAAAGGGGACAACTCAGTGAATGGAAGTACATTCAGCATTTCATCACCACAAAAGTGATGCCTGTTAAGAAGTCATTGCCCGATTGCACTCCCTCCAGCTCCTCACAACCAACAATCTTCTATTTTTGAAATTGCATGGTCTAGATATTTCTAGTTAATCTTATGTATCTTTTTTTATCCTCTGTCAACTAGCTGGTAATGAATCATGCCCTCAGCCTCAGACTTCTGAACACCTTGCTGCCATAGAAATCATGAAACTCAAGCATATTTTGATCTTACAGAATAAAATTGATCTGGTAAAAGAAAGTCAGGCTAAGGAACAATATGAGCAGATTCTTGCATTTGTACAAGGTAAGAAGCTATAATAACTTAAATCAGAGGATCACTTTGAAAGGTAATATAGCACATCATCTAAAACAAAGTCAATTTAGGTATCATAAATGTTCTCTTTTTTTCTACCTGCTACTAGTTAGTGATTTGATACAGTGTCCTGATAAGACTATAAATATCTATTTCTGAATTTAATGTACAAAATTAAAACTGAAGTTGGGAAGTGCTACCAGATTAAGTTTTTTAAATCCCAAGGATTTAGAGTAGCGCTCAATGGTAGAGGGCCTATCTGGCATACACAGGGTACTGAGTTCACATCATTGCCTCCCAATCAATCCTTAGTGACAAATGAATAAAAACATTTCAAAAACAATCTTTCTTCTGGGCCTCATGGCACATGCCTTTAATCCCAGGACCCTAGAGGCACAGGTGTGCACAGACTTCTGAGTTCAAGGGCAGCTTGTTGGTGTGTATAGCTGGTTCCAGGCCAGCGAGGACTGCATAGAGAGACCCTGCCTCTTTTTGCAGGGTTCCTTTCTCTAATACCATGGCGTGTTTCACTTTCAGAGAAGACATGATGCATATTACTGTTGACATTTAATTATTTTAGCCTTTTCATGTTGGGAACTTAATTTCAGCATAAAAAATAATTCATTTTGATTAAAATCTAATTATTTTGGTCTATTTCTTTGACCAGTTTGTCTGACATATGATTAATTTTTTTAAATGTGATATATGCCAGGCAGTCTTTGATCAGCAAGGAGTCTGTAATTTACTCGTGGCATTTATGGAAAGGTTAATTGCATGTTAGAATTCTTTGAGCTTGTAAAGAGCTCCTTCCCCGAAGTGTTCATATTTTATTCCTTTAAACATAGCATTTGCCTCTGTTAAATATACCCATTGATAGAATTTTAGCAGTTGTCCCCTTAGAGGACAATGAATTCATTTTGGGGAGTTAAAGATAAATATTGTCATATTTCTATAGACTACTTTCTACTTGCTGACTGGCATTTGTGTGGGAATGCTTATTCCTCTGTTAGCTCTAATTACTTTATCCAGCAACTGTATAGACCAAGTTTTGTAAGACCCAAGGATTTTGTTCTTTCTGAAATTTGTTAATGTAGGAACAGTGGCAGAAGGAGCGCCAATTATTCCAATCTCTGCTCAGCTGAAATACAATATTGAAGTTGTCTGTGAGTACATAGTGAAGAAAATACCGGTGCCCCCAAGAGACTTTACTTCAGAGCCCCATCTCATTGGTAAGTGACAGGAGTCACATTTAACTGAACTCTTCGACATTAGTGCTTCTCCTTCAAGGCTGTTTATTAATACTTTCTCTTTCTGCAGAGGTGATAAATCCATAAAACCTATTTGAAATAATGTCTTATATTGCTGGGTGACAGAGCCTTGAGTACAAAAGAAATTCTTTGTGCTTTTATATATGGTATTTTAAGTAGACAACATGGAATAATACCGTAGTTTCTAGGGAAGTACATCCTGTTGGGGCATTACAGTTCCATACAAATGATGACATTGTACCATTACTGAAAAACCACTAAGTTCAATTTCACTGGGCTGTGGTTAATGCTCAAAGATATAGGAACACTTTTAAAGCAGGTTTGGGCCCTTCCAGGCCTTCATTTGGAGCTGTTTGTGTGATTATTGGGGAACGTTCTCTTGGGTGACCTTAGAATTGCTTTTTATAATTTTTTAAAAGTTATTTTATATGGTAGAAGTCATATAATACAGAAATCCTATATATAAAAATCTAAGCATGGTGGTGCACTTGTAATCCCAGCTCTTGGGAGGCAGAGGCAAATGGATCTGTGAGTTCAAGGCTAGCCTGGTCTTCAGAGTGAGTTCCAGGACAGCCAGGGCTACAAAGTCAGACACCCTCTCAGAAGCACAAGATAAGTGGCGTACTGCGAGTGTCTATGTACAGTCTCCTGTGCACTTGATTGACTTTTTTGATGCTGCTACAAGGCAAGGGCTTACCACTGATCTACACTCCCAGTCCTGTATATGCCTTAAGTCATAATAGCTAATTTATTGTAAACGCTGTGTAAATAGTTATGAGACATAGGAGATGATGACCCTCACCAAAAAGAAAGAAAAGACTTTTGTGCTCATTACATAAATACTTTTGCTCTTAATGTACTTTCAGGCTATTTCAAATTTTTTTTTTTTGGTTTTTAGTTTTTTTCGAGACAGGGTTTCTCTGTGGTTTTGGAGCCTGTCCTGGAACTAGCTCTTGTAGACCAGGCTGGTCTTGAACTCACAGAGGTCCGCCTGCCTCTGCCTCCCGAGTGCTGGGATTAAAGGCCTGCGCCACCACTGCCCGGCCTATTTCCATTTTTTTACTCTCACAAGTAAGGCTTCAATAAGCATTAAAGCAATAATACTAGATTTTTTTAAGAAAAGTTAAGTTTTAAAAGAATGTGTCTTCTGAATCTAAAATAAAGAGAAATGGATTTAATTTGTGTTCATTTTTTTTTCTAGTTATCAGGTCATTTGATGTCAACAAACCTGGCTGTGAAGTTGATGACCTTAAGGGAGGTGTAGCTGGTGGTAGTATTCTGAAAGGAGTCTTAAAGGTACACTGGCTTGGAATTGTCGTGCTGTGTATTTGTTTGTTTTGTGTGTGGATATACGAGTGCTACAGTACCTAGGTGGAAGCAAGTCAACTTTTCAGGGCTTGACTCCTTCCGTCTAGTGGCTCCTTGGGATGGAACTCAGACATGGTGGTGAGCACCTTTACCCTCTGGGCCAGCTCATCAGCCCGCACTTGTCTTAAGCATGCTGGCCTCGAACTTAGAGATTCCCTTGCCTCTGCCTCCCAGAGTGCTGGAACTGAAGGTCTGCACCACTACACCCAGTTAAAAAATGTTTCTTCATGTTGTCAGGTATTGGATACAGATTTGTTTTTGTCTTTGAAAGCTGTCTGACCTCTAAACTTAGAGTTCTCTAGTGAAGGTGGAGTGTGTTTTATATAATAACAGGTTTACTTAGTAAATTGCAACAGTTAAGTTGATCTGATTTTTAAAACTTTTTGGATTTTTTTATTTTATACTTAAGGGTATTTTGTCTCCGAATATGCATGTGTCCATGGAGGCCAGAAGAGGGTGTTGGTCCCCTGAAACTGGAGTTAGAGATGGCTGTGAGCTACCATGTGGCTGCTGGGAACTGAACTCTGATCCTCTTCAAGAGCACCAAGTGCTTATTAACTGTTGAGCCATCTGTCTCCTCTATATCAGTTTTTTTCCACTGGGGAAAAGAAAAGCTGAGTGTAGTGATGCACACCAAACATTTGGGAGGCAGAGGCAGGTGGATCTCTTGAGTTTGAGGCCAGCCTGGTCTACAGTATGAGTTCCAGGACAGCCAGGGCTACAGAGAGACCAGGCTCAAATAAACCAAAAGGTAATTTTTTTTTTTTGAGACAGGGTTTTGCAGTAGCTATCAAGCATGTCCTAGAACTAGCTCCTGTAGACCAGGCTGGCCTCAAACTCACAGAGATCCGCCTGCCTCTGCCTCCCGAGTGCTGGGATTAAAGGCGTGCGCCACCACCGCCTGGCAGTAAAATTTCTTTTTAAGTAATTTTAACCTGGCATAGTGGTGCACAGCTGGGAGCCAGAAGCAGGCTGGTATCTTGGTATCTGAGTTCAAGGCCAGCATGTTCTACCTAGTGAGTTGCAGGTCAATAAAAATAATAAGTAAATAAAAGGGGTAATCTTGAAATTAGAGGAAAGAGTACCTTTTTAGTTCTTGTGGTCTTTTTTGTGAGAACATTAGTAGGTAAATAGTAAATATGTTGTTCTGTAGTAATTCTCACTGCTAATTATGTGTTTACAGGTAGGCCAGGAGATAGAAGTAAGACCGGGTATTGTTTCCAAAGATAGTGAAGGAAAGCTCATGTGTAAGCCAATCTTTTCCAAAATTGTATCACTGTTTGCGGAACATAATGATCTTCAGTATGCCGCCCCAGGTGGTCTCATTGGTAAGTATTTCCCTGTCATCTCTTAATTGTGGAGATTCGTGACATGTTTCATAAGAAATATTAAGAATGGATTGTAAGGTTTGTTTTGTTTATGTGTATGAGTTTGTTTGCATATATATCTGAGCACTGTGTGTACTGGTACCCAAGAACGCCAAAGAGGTTGTCAGACCCCTTGCAACTGGAGTTTCAGTGATCGTGAGCTGCCTTGTGAGTTCTGGGAAACAAGTCCAGGTCTTCTGCAAGAGCAGCAAGTGTTCTTAACTGCTGAGTCATCTCTCTATCTGCCTCCTTCTGGTTGTTTGTTTGGGGTTTGTTTGTTGTTTCTTTGTTTGAGGTAGGGTCTCTCGATATAGGTCTGGCTGGCCTCAGACTCACAAAATCCACCTGCCTCTGCCTCGAGTGCTGAGGTTAAAGGTATGCCACCATATCCTGTTTTAATTTTTGACATAGGGTCTTGCCATGTATCTTTGGCTATATTAGGACTCACAGCAACTTTCTTGGATCAGCTTTCCAAGTGCTAGACTTCAAGGTGTACCACCACACCTGACCTTATTGGTACATCTTGGAAAACTGAAACAAAGAATACATTTTGGAGCTGGCAGTATGACTCAGGTAAAGGTGTTTGCTCACCCACTCATACAAGCAAATAATAAAATATTTTTTAAGGTATGTTTTGGTGGCTAAATACTTAATAGCAATAATTATTTCTGACTACTTTGTTTTGAAGTCCTAGGGTTTGGACCTAATGTCTAGAACATGCTAGGTAGAGTCTCTACCACTGAGGTATACCTTATATACCCTCTTTTTTCTTTTTTTAAAATTATTACTATTTATTTATTTTTATGTATAGGTGTTTTGCGTGTGTGTGCGCGCGCGCACCACATGGGTGTGTGGTACTCAAAGTCCAGAAGAAGGCATTGGGTCCCCTGGGACTGAAGTTATATACAGTTGTGAGCTGCTGTGTGGGTGCTGGAAATTGAAAGCTGGGTCCTCTGGAAGAGTAGCCAGTGGGTGCTCTCAATCACTGAGCCATGTCTCTAGCCCCACTCTTTTTCATTTTGAGAAAGGCTCTTACAAGGTTACCCAGACTGAGCTAGAACTTGAGGTCTTCCTGCCTCACTAGCTCCAGTAGCTGGAATTTCAGGTCTGTGTCACCGGGCCTGGCAGAAAATAAGCTTGACGGCCCTAGCATTCAAAGCAGCCAACTAGTTAGATATAGTTTGAGGATTTAGGTTTGTGTTACTATCTTGCTATATTTCCCAAGCTGGCCTTAAATTTCTTTATTCAAATGGTCCTCAAGTAGCTGAGACTACTACAGGTTTGCACTAGAGTGAGTGCCTGGTTTACTATTTGGTGAAACACTTGGTTATAGTGGTTGCTTTTATGTGTGTTTCATAAGTGTCAAGTTACTCAAAAATGTTAATTATACTGTGGTGGCGATGAAAGAAAATAACTTCTAGTAAGTGTGGTAGTGAGCACCTGTGGTCCCACATACTTGGGAGTCAGAAGCAGGAGGATTGCCATTAGCACAGAAAGTTGAGACCAGTGTGGATAGCATAACCAGACTTGAGATATAAGACCTTTCTCAAGTAAGACCTTGTCTCAAAAAAAAAAAAAAGGAAAAGATCAAGGTGGTGGTACATCAAATAAGAGAACCTCTACCATGCAGGAGGTGCTGGAAAAGATCAAGGTGGTGGTACATCAAATAAGAGAACCTCTACCATGCAGGAGGTGCTGGATTGATTTAAGGGTTTTTAAATTTCTTAAAACTTTTTCATTACTGAGAAAAGGGCAAGATTGAATGAGAGTCCATAATTTACCCTTGGACTAAAGACTGGAGATGTGGCTCAGTGGTGAGGAATGCCCGCTGCTCAGGCAGAGCTGCTCGGAACCACCTGGAACTCAGCTCCAGGAGAGTCAGTGCCCTCTTCTGGCACCACATTTATGGGCACGGATCCACACACAGATAGTATACATATACACATAACTTAAAAATAGCTCTGCCGTGGTGGCACACACCTTTAATTCCAGTACTTAGGAGACAAAAGCGAGTGAGTCTCTGAACTTGAGCCTAGCCTGGTCTACAAAGCCAGTTCCAGGACAGCCAGAGCTGTTACATAGAGAAACCAATGAATGAATGAAATAGAAATAAAGCAGGAATTTTGTGAAGCTTAATTTATGTGTGTGAATACGGAAGTATGTGTAAAGGGGTATTGATTTATGCTTGTTTAACTAGTCTTTCAAACAAATCACTCCAGAGGTGTTTCAGGTAAGAAATAAGGCCAAATACTCTTGCTTTATATTAGGAGTTGGAACAAAGATCGACCCCACTTTGTGCAGAGCTGACAGGATGGTGGGACAAGTGCTTGGTGCAGTTGGAGCTTTACCTGAAATATTCACAGAACTGGAAATTTCCTATTTCCTGCTGAGACGTCTCCTGGGTGTACGAACTGAAGGAGACAAGAAAGCAGCAAAGGTAAGTGCTTGGTGTGACTCGTTTTCAGAAAGACACCAACAACAATGCTGAACTCAGTTTTGAGTTTTGGTCTTTTATAGCTAATGTGTAGTTAATTTATAAGTAAATTAACTTCCTGAAAAAAATCAAAAACAGCTCTCATGCAATCAATTTTGTGTTTTTTTTTTTAAAAATCCCTACTGAAACAAAAACTGTTGGTTTGGGTTTTATTTGTTTGTCTTGTTTTTGTTTTTTCAAGGCAGAGTTTCTCTGGAGTCCTAGCTGTACTGAAATGTGTTCTGTAGACCAGGCTGGCCTCAAACTCACAGAGAGCCACCTGCCTCTGCCTTCTGAGTGCTGGGATCAAAGGTGTGTGCCACCACTGCCCAGCTCCTATTTGTTTTGGTATGTTTTTGAGGCAGGGTCTCAACATAGCCCCTGCTGTCCTGGAACTTTCTTTATAAAGCAGGCTGGCCTCGGACTCCCAGAGCTCTGTCTGCTGGGATTAAAAGTCTTCACACTCTTCAGAGACCATTTCCTTATTTGTTTTTCCCTTTGTTTACTTTCCTAGGTCCAAAAGCTGTCTAAGAATGAAGTGCTTATGGTCAATATAGGATCCCTGTCAACAGGAGGAAGAGTTAGTGCTGTCAAGGCTGATTTGGGCAAGATTGTTTTGACTAATCCTGTGTGCACAGAAGTAGGAGAAAAAATTGCTCTTAGCCGAAGAGTTGAGAAACATTGGCGGTAAGTTTGTTTACCTTTGTCTAAACAGCTTAAGATTTTGGTGAGACACACACACATGCTTCTTGAATACAACAGTGTGGCTTCAGCTCTCACTTTTTCGTTTGAATGGTTTTAGAAGCTGTATTATAGCCTTGATTTGTATTCCTTTATATTAGTACAAATACTTCAATTGGCTTCCCTTTGTTTTAGGTGTAACCTATAAAAAAAATAATGAGTTATAATGTTCCCTTCATTTAGTGTGTGAGAGAAAGAATCAGAACAACTTGTGGAGTTGGTTCTGCTGCCATGTGGGTTCTGGGGATTGAATTCAGGTCGTCTGACTTTGCAGCAAGCACCCTTTTTAAATGATCTTCTTTTTAATGTGTGTATGAATCGAAGTACACACGTGCCACAGTATACATATGGAGGTCAGAGAACAACTTCTTGTTCCACTATGGGTTCTGAGGTTCAAACTCAGGTAGTCAGGCTTGGTGATGAGTACATTTATCTGTTGAGCCATCTTTTATCAGCCCTGGACTTTACTTTTTTTTTTTTTTTTTTTTGGTTTTTCGAGACAGGGTTTGGAGCCTGTCCTGGAACTAGCTCTTATAGACCAGGCTGGTCTCGAACTGACAGAGATCCGCGTGCCTCTGCCTCCTGAGTGCTGGGATTAAGACTTTACTTTTTTTAAATTAGTTTTTTTTTAAGAGTTTCACACATGCCAGCCAGTGGTGGTGCATGCCTTTAGTCCCAGCACTTAGGAGACAGAGGCAGGTGGATTTATGTGATCAGCCTGGTCCCAGGACAGCCAGGGCAACCAACCCTGCCTTGAAACAAGTAGTTTGACACAAAGTCCTGCTTTCCTTCATCTGTTGTTACTTAAGGGCTCAGGCAGAAGGGATCCTCTAAACACTGTCATAGTGCTTTGCTAAAGAATTTCTAATATCTCGTCACTGCTTGTGGATATTTGGGATCTTTCTAGAAGCCAGTTTTGGTCCATTTAGCCTTTTCTGTTGTTTTGTCAAAAATATACCGTCTAAATTAGACTATCCTGCAGCCTGGTTTTCTTCATAATTATTGCGCTGTGCCTTGGCTCTGTTCTTTCCTGCTTATTTCCTTTGTCAGCCCTTCTTTGATACTGTCTCTCATTGCATGCTCTCTAAAATTGATTTGAATTGTAACTGCAATTTAGCAAAAGTTAATCGTTTTGTTATCTCTACCACCACCACTACCCCTTGTGTAGCCCTGGCTGCTCTGGAACTCACTATACAGACCAAGCTAGCCTGGAATTCAAAGTGATCCATCTGCCTTTGCCTCCTGAGTGCTGAGATTAAAGGCGTGCATCACCAGAGCTATCAAAGGCCCTGCGGTGGAGAGCAGTCTGCTTATAGACTGTGTTCCTGTGGTTCTCTTTATTTTCCCAGATGATGTTATTTAAAGCCCATTGATCTACTGAGGCAGTCAGTGAAAAGAAAGCATTTCCCAAAGACAAGTAAAGAGAAGTGGGTTTGATTTGTTTTCAAATTTGAGCTGGATGTAGTGGCACAGGCCTTTAATCCCCAGCACGGGAAACAGAGGCAGGTGGACCTCTGAGTTCAAGAGCAGCCTAATTTACAAAGCAACTTTGTACATCCAGAACTACATAGTGAAACTCCTTTTCAAAACAACCAAACACATATAGAGACAGACAGACACACTCATGCACGTTTACATACAAACACATAATGTATTAGAGATGTAATTTGAGTGTACCATCTGAACAGGTAGGTGGATTCTTTTTTCTTTTGACTAGAGCAGTAAAACAAATATATCCTTTCTGGGGAGTATTTTTTGTTTTAAATTTTACTTTATGTGTTTGCCTGAATGTATGTATGTGCACCACATGTGTGCCGGGTGCCCGAGGAAGTTGAGATTTGTGTGATTGTGAGCCACCATATGGCTACTAGGAGCTGAACCCAGGCCCTCTGCAAGAGCAGTGAGTGCTCTTAACCATTCATTGAGCCATCTCTCCAGCCCTTAGGTTTTATTTCTCTTTGAGACAGGGTCTCACTTTTAGATCAGGCTGTCCTTGAACACCGATCTGCCTTCCTCTGCTGGCATTGTGCCACTACAGCCGGCAATTTTTGTTTAAGGTGGGAGAGCCTCTCACCTGGGTTAACCTCGAACTTACTATATAGCTGTGAACTAATTTTCCTGTCTCCCAAATGCTTGAATTTATTACCACACCCAACTTACTAGTATATTTATGACAGCAGGTTTTGTTTAGAACCTGAGAAAATAGTATGGGCGTTCTTTATAAAGAAGCAGCTTTGGGAACACATCTGAGTTTGGAAGGTGGGCAAGTAAAGCAACCTGTCAGATGATTGTGGTGATACCAGTGTGGTAGTACACAACTCATTATTTCTTCTATTTTTATTTTGCAGTTTAATTGGTTGGGGTCAGATAAGAAGAGGAGTGACCATTAAGCCGACTGTAGATGATGACTGAGGAGTCCAATTTAAACGATGCCTTGGGATGGAGTTCGAATTTCTTTTACTAGCCTAGGGTATATTTTCAAAGCAATACTAGCGAATTACTTTCATAGCTCATTACCTTGGTAGTAGCTGTAAGACTATTCTCATATTTTGGTGATGAAAATAGGGCCCACAAGTAAATGTGAAAAGTGGTATACTATATACTATATTGGATTAGATCTACATTTTAGCAGAAGTTAAGCATTCCAAAAACATGTCTAAAATCAATCAGTGCAATTTGAAGTGAAACTTCACCACAACCAGCCTTTGCTATAGCACACCTATCATGAACCTATCAAAGTGAAAATGGTCTCTTTTTTCCTGATTCCTCTATGAGGGGCTCCATAGTAAGGGACAGTTGTCCTCCTATTTGGTGTTCTGTTATCTGAAATTTGAAGGGAAAAGAAGACCAATGAGCTCAAATGAGCAAGGCTCTTAGAAATTGAGTGCTCACTCCCTTGCCACGGGCAGACCTTTCCTCTTCTCTTTTTCCTGGATGGGACCATAGGACTCCAGCATCAGAAGTTCTTGCCCTCTTCCAGTGCCCTGAGACTGTGTCTTTCTTATGCCTAAAATCTCAGTCTTCCCTCACTTGCAAATAGTATTATAACAATGGATGATTAATGGTAGTTGACAAAGTTCTGTCCAGGTTGTGTTTTCTGGGGTCTTTGTTTTAGTAAGCTAGGGATGGAACGGTCTCCTGCATGATGAACAAGCATTCTACTGCCCCTCGCCATGGTACTTTTCCTTAGTTGGTAGGATTATGGTGTAAATTGTGCTATTAGTAATCTTTGAGCCTTGGAAGAGAGAAAAAGTGTCAAAAGCAGAGTGTATTGGTTCTAAATCTATCCCCCATGTGCCTGCAATTTTCCTGTGCTGTACTTTTAAATTAACCATGTTTTTGCTTAATTAGATACTCCAAGAGCAGTGATTTCCAGCTCTAGCTGACATGAGAATTGCTGCGGAAGGTTTTTTGTGTTTTGTTTTGTTTTAATTTTTTTAAAAAAGGCCAGGCTTTTGTGGTGCAAGCCTTTCATCCCAACACGATGAAGGCAGAGAGAGGTAGGAGGATCTCTGTGAGTTCCAGGGCAGCCAGGGCATCACAGAGAAACCCTGTCTTGAAAAACTGGGGGTTTAAAAAAAAAAGTTCTCAACATTGAGAAGAAGTTTAAGGAGTTAAGAAATATGCATACTAAATGATGTTACTGGCTTTTGATAGTTTGATCCTCTTGGTTTGCATAAAAATGGGATTTCATGCCACAATTACTGTGCTGTGATCTTTTGAATACTGAAGCTGCCTTATAGAGGTTTAGAACTGTGGCTGTGAGCCTTAAAGAGTTTTGAGGGAACTATTGACATTATGTATTTGATTGACTCTGAAGGGTTGTATTGTAGCATGAAGAACACATTTAAATAAAACAAAATTCTGAATCAAGCATTAATTTTATATCTATGTGCCCCGTGTTTTGTAGATACTTTCTACTAAAAATTCTAGTATGAGACTGAAAATACTGAATGGCTTATGTAATCTCATCAGAACTGAAATAAGAATCTCTTGTCATTAATTTCAAGCATTTGTGTGAATATCAATTTTGTAAAGCACTGTGCTTCGTGTAGTGGTCATATAGGTTTTAAAACAATGTACCTTGTTGTCTTAAGATCTGAAGTCCCTTCAGATCAATGCAATGGTTCTCAACAAAACATGTACCTGATTTAAAGTTAGTCTAAGAAGAATAAGGGGTGGGAATATGCCACCTAAGAGCTCTCTTTCTATACTCTGTATGTAACCTACAAGGATGAGATATGTGTGCTAAGTTTTTTTTTACAGAAGAATAGAACTAATAAGTGTGCAAATAACTGAATTCATAAATCTGATTTCTTAAAAAAAAGATTTCATTTGGTGATGCTTTCAATGAAATAGATACTTTGGGTTTTGTTCTTTTTTTTTTTGGAAAACAAGTATACTTCAGATTGATGCTCAACCAAGCATAGTGGCACAGGCCCCTAATGCTATAACACTCGGAAGAAAATTGAGGCTGGAGGGCTGAACTCTAGGCCATACAGGCAAAATACCTATGTTTTTAAAAAAGACAAAAAGCTTCTGCAAAAAATCTTGACAAGCTAAGTATATATTTTGCTAGAAAACATCATGATGAAACCCATTACTTTGTTTATTATTACGAATTTCTGCTATGAAAACATGGACAAATTCTGTGGGAAATGGTTAGGAGGTATAGAGTGCCAGCCTAGTGTATATGAGGCCCTGACTCAAGCTCCAGCACGACAAACACAAAATGAATTGAGTATTTTCATGTTGGTATAAGGTCCGCGTTAAAACTTAGTGAGTCTATTTTAGTGCCTGAGTACATATATGTGCACCACGTGTGTAGGAGCCCACCAACGTCAAAATAGGGTGTCATCCCCTGGAGCTGAGTTGTGAGCTGTTGTCTGGGACCTTTAGTAAGAGCAGTAAACACTTAACTGCCGAGCCAGCCATCTCTCCAGCCACTTCTGCTTTCTTTTATTCAGTCTATGAACCAGCCATGGGATTGTACCACTCATATTCAGAGTGGGTCTTCCCTGCTTAAAGCTTTCTGGAAACATGCTCATATACAACCCCCAAAGAGATGTGTTTCCGTCGTGATTATAAATTATTCAGTCAAGTTGGTAAGATTAGTCTTCATAGCCCCACCCTTTGTCAACTACATCACTTTAAATCATAACATTGTACCCTAAAGTCCCATTTTCAGGGCTGGAGAGATGGCTCAGTGGTTAAGAGCATTGCCTGCTCTTCCAAAGGTCCTGAGTTCAATTCCTGGCAACCACATGGTGCCTCACAACCATCTGTAATGAGGTCTGGTGCCCTCTTCTGGCCTTCAGGCATACACACAGAATATTGTATACATAATAAATATTAAAAAGTCCCATTTTCATATCTACAAAATGCATCAGTCCATCTCTAAAAGTCTCCATAGTCTTTAAGTGTTCTTTTCTGGGACCTAAAGCAATGTCAAAATACAAATAATTTTGTGACACAAGGTAAATATTCCCATTAGCACAGGGAGGGATGGGTGCATAGGAACAAAAGGTCTAGGCAGAGTAAGGCCAAAACCCAGAACAAACACCAGATCTGCAGGTCCTTGGCAGGCATCTGAGGATCATGATGAAATCATCTGGGCTTCAGAAATTTTGGCTAGTCGCAGCCCTCAAGCTCTACTGCCTGCCAGTACACAGCCTCTCGGGCCAGCACTACATCACGCTTACACGGCCTGGGTACCTCACTATCCTGATAACTTCACTATTCTGTGGTCTCCACAGCAGTTTAGGCTTCACCTCCAGAGTGCCACCACACAAGAACCTCTGCCTCCTCAGAAGGAATCCTACCCTGTCACACATTTCTTGGCCTCATCGAATCTTGGCAGATTTTATGATACCACCCTATATGCCTTAGTGCTTTTGGATCTTGCATGCCCATAAAACCAGGGCCACGTGGGCAAAGCTGCCAGTTCTAGATTTAGTCAGATCAAGTAATACCCTGGCCTCAGCACCTAGGTGGTGGTTTTAGAGCAGGGAATCCCTGTTTTCTATTTAGGTTAGGTTCCCTCCTCGCAATCAATTTGTATATTCACAAGATGGGGCCTTTGCTGGCTAGGATGTGGGCCCAGTGCCGTACAGGAGGTTCCTCTTCAACTGTGCTAATTACTTTCACAGTTAGAGCTGCAGTTTCAACACCAGACTTGTTTACAAATTGAAATTCCCCACCCCTGCCAAACAAGGTTTTTCCATATTTTACTCCCTTTGTTGTCCTACTGTGGACTTGAACAAAAGCAGTGACAAATGACAGCCTGAATACGATCTTGTCTTGACATTTCCTCTGCCAAACAGATCTTTTGTTTTTCTCTTCACAGGGTTTCTCTGTGTATTCCCAGCTCTCCTGGAGCTCATTCTATAGACCAGGCTGCCCTCGAACTCACAGAGACCCGCCTGTCCATGCCTCCTGTGTGCTGGGATTAAAGGCATGTGCCTGGCTAGACCATTAATTTTTAATCCAGCCCGACTCAAATTCAAATTCTCAGGATGGAGGTAGAATGCAGTCGCTTTTTTACCTATATTTATATTTTCAAAAAATGGCTTCTAGAGTTCGTGTTCCCTTCTGAAACCTCTCAAGGTGGGCCTTCGCTTCCGCATTCCTCGCGGCATTGTGGTCTTCTAAGTTCTCACCAGAACAGCCACTTCAGCTCCGCTTCCAGCATTCTAGCCCATAGTTCCAGACTCTTATTCCCCCTGAAAATAATTTCCACAGGCCCAAGACCGTGTATGTAGGTTTACCACAACAGTCTTACTTAGCAGTACCAGTTTTCTGGATTTGTTACTTTTCTCACTACTGGATACTTGGCAAAAAGCAGCTTAAGGAATGAGGGGTTTGTTTTGGCTCACGGTTTGGGGCATCAAGGTGGCTGTGAAGGCGGGGTGGGGGGAAGGCAGCTGATCGACTGTAACAGTCATGAAGCAGACAGATGTTTAACTTGCTCTCTCCATTTTATTAAGTCCTGGAACACAGTCCAGGAGATGCTGCTGTTTATATTCAGGGTCAGCCCTTCCTACTTATCTAAACCTTTCTGGAAATAACGCTCATTGACACACCCAGAGGTGAGTGTCCATGGTGATTCTAAGTCTACTGAAGTTGGCAATGAAGACTAATAAACACATTTGGCTAAGTAGCATATTCCAAGCCAGCCTGGGCTACATGACACACGGTCTCAAAAAATAAAAGGGGATAAAGAGGTGGCTAACGAGTTCATGCTGTACCTGCAGAGGACCCATGTTCAGTATGCAGCACCCACATTGGGTGACTCCCAACTGTGTAGAGCTCCAGCACCAGGGTGGTGAGGGGTCTGTGTACACCTGAATTCATGTTTGCGGACACAAATGCATACATGTGTGTAGAGCTCCAGCACCAGGGTGGCAAGAGGTGTCTGCAGACACCTGAACTCATGTTTGCGGACACAAATGCATACCTGTATGCATAATTAAAATACACTTTTTTTTAAGAATGAAAAGAGCTGGAGAAATGGCTCAGCAGTTAAGCTACTTGCTGTTCTTGCAGAGGACCAGAGTTCAGTTCCCAGAAGCCAAATCAGACAGCTCACAAGTGCCTTGTGACTGGAGCTCCAGGGGATCCTGTGCCCCTTTCTGGTTTTTCAAAGTATCCTTGCACACACAGGTATACATACACACTCACACATATACACATAAACACAATATTTTTGTTGTTTCTCTATTCAACATCCCCTGACTGTCCTACAACTCGAGCTGTAGACCAGGCTAGCCTCAAATGCAGAGATCCGCCTGCCTCTGCCTCCAGAATGCTGGGATTAAAGGCATGCGCCACCATGCCTGGCTCATAAACATAAATATTTTTAAAATTTAAAAAGTAAAATCCAGCAATGATTTCATTCTTGTGTCCATATGAATGTTTTATAAATTGAGGGGGAAATGGCTTAGAGATGCGTTTGGTAGAATTTTACTATCAGAACCATCATATTTAATGAAACAGTGGGGCTAGGGTACAGCTCAGTGGTAGATTGCTTGTCTGGTATGTGCAGGGCTCCAGTTTCCACTCCTTACTTCTGTAAGGCAACCTTACTGAAACATCAGAGTTTAGTATGATCTCATAGTACCACAGATAGGGCAAGTTTTTATATTGCATAAAAACAAGAAAGCCACTGGGTGGTGGGAGCGCATGCCTTTAATCTCAGTACTAAGGAAGCAGAGGAGACGCACGCTGATCTCTATGAGTTCAAGGCCAACCTGGTCTACAAAGCAAGTTCTAGGACAGCCAGAGCTTCACGGTGAAACTGGAAAAACCAAAAAAACAAAAAAACCCACCAAAAAACCACCACCAACAACAAAAAAAGCCGAGAAAGTCAAGTATAGTCGTTCACATCGGTAGTTCAAGCACTCAGGAGGCCAAGGCAGGAGAATTGTAAATTTGAAGCTACTCTGAGTTAGTTACAAAACAAGACTGTCTCAAAAGGGAATGAGTGAGAACTGTGGATTAATGAAGTTGCTAGGATGAAATTCAGAGGATGACATTTCACTGGATTTGAATCCATGCTCCTAGTTAACATGACCCCAGCCTGACCGCTACTTCCCATTTCAGTTCTGCAGTTTTCTCACCCAGCACTTAGCAAATGGGGATACATATCAGTAATAAAAAATACAGAACATTATTTACAAAATATAGGTTATTCACTCAGAAAACCTAACTCGGGACAGGTAAGAGAATAAGGCGACAAAATTCAAGGTAAACATACAGAATTACTCCTTATCTACCAAGCATACACAATAAAAATGCAATCGATTAAACTATTCAGGCATGCATTTAACTGGAATAAGATATGTGTGATTAAATCTAGTATTTTCGATAAAAATCCAAAGTATGCTGGGCGGTTGTGGCACACACCTTTAAGTCTCAGCGCTTGGGAGGCAGAGGCACACAGCACGCGGCTCTCTGTGAGTTCAAGGCCAGTCTGGTCTACAGAGCAAGTTCCAGGACAGGCTCCAAACCTACAGAGAAACCCTGTCTTAAAAAACTAACGAAATAAATAAATAAACCCAGAATATATGAACAATTAGAAAATGGACAATATTCTTGGCTGAGACAACTGTATTATAGAGATGTCAATGCCTCCCAATTTTTCCTTCCATTATATGTGCTCTCAATCAAAATTTCACTATGTAGCATTGGCTGTTTGGAGCGCAGTATACAGATCAGGCAGGCTTTGAACTCACTGAGATCCTCTTCCACGTGGATCAGCCTTCCACGCCCAAACCATATATGTATTTATATTACACAATTCTATACTTTTAAAATATCTTCTTTTAAGAGGCTGGAAAGATGGCTGAACAGTTAAGAAGAGCATTGGTTGCTCTTGCAGAGGACCCGGGTTAGATTTTCAATACCCACGAGGCGACTCAACCGTTTGTAACTCCAGTTCCAGGAGGTCCAACGCCCTTTCTAGGCACCAGGCACACATGTGGTGCACTGTATACACAGGCATACAAAGAAAATATACAATAAAACAATAGTACAGTTTTAAGATTTATTTTTATTACTTTTAATTATGTGTGTGTTGTCTGGGTATGCACGTGTATGCGAGTGCCTGCCGAAGTCAGAGGTGTCCAATCCCTCTGGAACTGTTCAAAGCAAGTGTGAGCCGACGGATGGGGTCGCCTGCAAGTGCAGTAAGTACTTTGAACCGCTGAACCATCTCTCCAGCCCAGGCATGCCACATTTTAGAACATCTAAAAACATATGTTTGTTCAATTTTTAAAATTACATGCCTGAATAGTTTAATCGATTGCATTTTTATTGTGTATGCTTGGTAGATAAGGAGTAAATTTATGTTATTAATTGCGTGAGGGGTATTGTCACAGCCCATCTGGCGGTCCGAAAACTTCCTCCATGAGTCGCTGGATCGAACTCGCTGTTAGGCTTGGCAGCAAACACCTTTACTGTCTGACTCGCCACACCAGACCTAAAAGCATAATATTTATAACTGTGCAATTGCTGCAGGGACAGATCAGTCATTGCACCAAAATACAGCTACACGTGAAATTCTAGTAATGCGTTTTATAGGCAGCGTATGCTGTCAAAGAGGAAAAAGGCTTTCCTGCTTTCAACAGAAAAAAATAATACGTTGAGCAACAACAACAACAACAAAAAACCACGCCTAAGACATGGCAGTGTTAAGTTCCGGAACAGACAATTTTGATAGACAATTTTGTAATAAAAATGTCTAGCTGTTGGGAATTTTTTTTTCTCTCTTCCTTGTATTCAGGGCGGGGCATGCGGGTGGATGGCGGCGGCGCCCGCGGAAGGAGTCAGAGCCAAGTCCTGCGCTGAGTTCACTTCCGGTGCACGCCCTCAACCCCTCCTTTTTCCCCCGCCCGAGGTGTCTCCGCCTCCACCGTGGGAGTATGGGTGGAGACGAACCGTTCCCGGGTCGGCGGCCGCTTCCCGGGTTGGCGGCCCCTTCCCCGGTCGGCGGCCGCTTCCCGGAGCTCCGCCGAGCGTGCGCGGTGCGCTGCACCCGGACGATCGAGCCTGGAAAGCTATTCGACTCCTTCCGGCCCGAAAAGAGCCCTCGGAGCGTGTGCTAGGCAAACAGGAAGTGACGAGCTGGGAAAAGGGGTGGGCCCAGACCAGTCAGTCATTCAGGGAGCGGAGCTGACGCAGTCTCTGTACTTTGCCTGCGGAGCCATTAGGCCCCAGCCTCGCTCCACCGCGCCCCACGCTCGTCTTCCACGTGGAACGTCTAAAGCGAGCTAGGAGTGGCCTCCTTTAACTCCCCGCTTGTCCATCCGCCATGGAGGCACCCAGCACCTTTAGACGCATGCGCACTAATGCACGCGCCGCCTTCTCGGACGTGCACTCCAGCCTTGTGCAAACATCCGCCCCGCTGAGCGTGTTCTCTCACGCAGCTTTGCTTGGGACGCCTCCATGTCTGCTTCTCCTCTTGCTTGTATGCGCTCAACTAAACTATGTGCCATAAGCCTTAAGTTACACGTTTTGATTTTTTTTTCTATTTGAAGATGAAGATTGATTTTTTTCAGGTTTTTAAATCTAGGTTTCCAATTAAGTATATCGTCAACAGCACATGTGATAAATTATTTTTATAATAGAAATTGGGGGTGGAGTTTGCACGAATGCTTATTGTGTTTCATTTTAAGATAAAATTTTTATGGTGTATTAAAACATTCTGGCAAAAGCCATCGTGGATTTGAAATGCTGTGAAGAGCTGAATTAATCTCCAAAGCTGCCTGTCGATTAAATTAAAACCCCGAACTTCAATGGGAGGGAACGAGAGTCTTTGCTGCTATCAGATTCCCCACTTCCTCGCCTGAAACCCTCATTTTGTTTATTCCTTTTTCTTTTTTGGTGCAGGTTCTCATTCTATATCCCATGCTGGTCGGGAATTCTCTATGGAGCTGACAGCAGTCTTCCTGATGTAGCTTCCCAAATACTGGGATTATAGGATGAGCCACTGCACCCTGCTAACTCTGCCTTTTAAAGCACATCATTTTTCCTGTGATGATGGACACTAGCGCTATGTGTCGCTGGGCTACCAGGGAGCTCTGAAGCCTTCTTGACCTGGCTTAATTTGTTTTTTTGCATTGTGTTGTTTTTCTAATAGAGCTTCAGGACATTTGCAATCTCATAGCTATTCAAGCTCCATTTCCTAAATTTTAAGAACTTAAATTGAGGGCTGGCAAGATGGTTCAATAGATAAAAATACTTGCCAGGTAAGACTGCTGATCTAGGTTCTATCCTGGGGATCCATAGTGAAAGGAGAAAACAGACTCCCAGAAGTTGTTCTCTGTTCTCCACATGTGCTCACACATCTCTTTCACACACACTAATAAAATTTTCAAATTAAAAAAAAGATAGAGCTGGGTGGTGGTGGTGCACACCTTTAATCCCAGCCCTTGGGAGGCAGAGGCAGATGAATCTCTGTGAGTTCAAAGCCAGCCTGGTCTACAAGAGCTAGTTCCAGGACAGGCTCCAAAGCTACAGAAAAATCCTGTCTCGAAAAACCAGAAGAAAGGAAAAAAAGGAACTTTTGCCAGGCAGTGGAGATGCACACCTTTAATCCCAGCACATGGGAGACAGAGGCAGGCAGATCTCTGTGAGTTCAAGACCAGCCTGGTCTACATAATGAGTTTCAGGACAGCTAGTACTGTTACACAGAGAAGCCCTGTCTTGAAAAATCAAATAGTTAAAAAAAAAGAAAAATCAAATAGTAATTAATAATATTACTTAATAAAAATAAATTTAAAATTTCAAGTTCTAGGGATTCTGATATCCTCTTCTGATCTCCAAGTGCAGCTTGCGTGCGCATAGTGTACATACACGAAAAACAGTCACAAACATACAATTTAAGAATGAATTATTTCATGGGGGCTGGAGAGATGGCTTTAGTGGTCAAGAACACTGGCTGCTCTTCCAGCACCCATGTGGTGGGTCACAGTCATCTCTAACTCCAGGTCCAGGGGACCCAACACTCTTGTCTGGTCGCTGTGGGCACATACATGTAGCACACATTCTCAGGTGCATGCATACATACATTTAATAAAAATAACTTAAAATTTCTTGTATTTTGTGTGTATGAGTGTTTTGCCTGCGTGTGTGCATGTGAACCACATATCTACAGTGCCCATGGATGCGAGAAGAGGATGTTGGAATCCCTGGAACTGGAACTCCAGACGTTTATGAACTATGGTGTGGGTGTGGGGGAACCAAACCCAGGTCCTCTGTAAGAGCAGCAGGCAAATCTTACCCACTGAGCCATCTCTCTAATCCCTTATTTATTTTTTGAGACAGAGTCTTACTGGTTTTAACTTATGACACCCACGCTGGCTGGTCTTTAACCAGTGTTTGAACCTGAGTGCTGAGTTTGCAAGTATGCATCAGCAGGCCTGGTTTGGCTTCTCGATGTTTCCACTTAAAGTAATACTTGCAAACACTGAGCATCGGGGAAATCACACTGTGTCCTGGGGAATAAAGAATTACTACCATTACTTTGTGGCATTGAAGGCCAAGCTAGAGCCTCACATGGTAGGCAAGCTCTCTACCACAGAGTGGTATCCCCAGTCCAGGATAAAGCAGCTCCAGCAAACAGTACAACTGGCTCCAGGCTTATGAGAACGTGGAAAACCTCTTGTGCAATAGGCATATGTATATACTTGAGTAATTCATAAAAGAGAAGAATTGTCAGGCGGTGATGGAACACACCTTTATCCCAGCTCTTGGGAGGCAGAGGCAGGTGGATCTTTGAGTTTGAGGCCAGCCTGGTCTACAGAGTGAGTTCCAGGACAGCCAGGACTGTTACACAGAGAAATCATGTCTCACAAAAGAAAAACCACAACCATCACCACCCCGCCGCCAAACGAAAGCGAAGAATTGAAAACCACCAAACTCCATCAGTGAAGTGCCCAGACTATGTAGGCCCGAGAAACAGGAACACTAACAATGAGGCAGTGCTACCTAGGCCCACTCTGTGCCAGTAGTTCTATGTTACTCAAGTGACTAAGGGGGAAATCTTTTGATCCCACCTGTTCCAAACATTGACTATAGGTAGAGCCCACCCCCCCCCTTTAAAAGGTATTTTATTTATTTATTTATTAAAGATTTCTGTCTCTTCCCCTCCACCGCCTCCCATTTCCCTCCCCTTCTCCCAATCAAGTCCCCCTCCCTCGTCAGCCCAAAGAGCAATCAGGGTTCCCTGCCCTATGGGAAGTTAAAAGGTATTTTTTGATTTATTTATATTTTATGTACATTGGTGGGTAGGTGTCAGATCCCTGGAACTGGATTTACAGACAATCATGAGCTGCCATGTGGATGCTAGGAATTGAACCCGGGTCCTCTGGAAGAACAGTCAGTGCTCTTAACTGCTGAGCCATCTCTTCAGCCCCGAGCCCATCTCTTAAAATAATAACAGGGTAGGGGTTGTAGCTCAGTGGTAGAGTGCTTGTTTAGCATGTGTGAGGCCAGAGGGTCAATCTTCAGCACCACAAAAAGAAGAAAAAAAAATATTGTCTGTGGTGCCAGGACATATTTCTCCCTGAGAATTGTAAACCAATGGGATATTCTTTAAGGGTGGCTCTTTGAGAAAGCTACCAGCATTTTAGAGGTTGAGGCAGAAAGCGGTTTTGTTGATGTTGTTTGGTTTTGGTTTTTTGAGACAGGGTTTCTCTGTGTAGACCTCTCTGTCCTGGAACTTGCTCTACAGAGCCGCTCCAGGGGATATGATGCCTCTGGCCTCTGCAGGCACCTGCTCTCACACACGATCTTCCCTCCCCCTGCACACATATATACACGTAATTAAAAATAATAAAAATAAAATTTAAAAGATCTTTCACCGAGTGCTGGTGGCACTGGCCTTTAATCCTAGTACTCAGGAAGCAGAGGCAGGTGAACCTCTGTGAATTCGAGACCAGCCTGGTCTACAAGAGTTTGTTCCAGGACAGGCTCCAAAGCTACAGAGAAATCCTATCTCGAAAAACCAAAAAAAAAAAAAAAAAAAAAAAAAAAAAAAAAAAAAAGTAAAATAAAATAAATTAACAAAAACTCACTAAACAAAAGATGGTTGGTAAATTGGCTCAGTGGGTAAAGGTAACTTGTTAGCCTTACAATCTGAGTTTGATCCTGGGGACCTACATAGAGGAAAGAGCCGGCTTCCCCAAGTGATTCTCTGACCCGCGCGCGCACACACGCACATGCTCACAGTGGCATGTACTTCTCCCCACAAAAATAACATAATAAATAAATAATAAATGTAGTAACTGGTTGAAGTCTCCTAATGACGGAGAAAACATTAAATTTCTATTTGTAAAAAAATGGGACTGGAAAGATAGCTCAGCAGTTAGGAGCACTGGCTGTTCTAGAGGACCCGGGTTGATTCCCAGCACCCATGTGGCAACTCACAACTGTCTATAACTCCAGTTCCAGGGGACCCCATGCTTTCTTAGATATACAGGAAAACAAAACACCCACACACATAAAATAAATTAATTAATTAAAAAAACAAGGAAAAAAAGAAAACCTGTTTATGTTCAAAAGATACATGTACAAATATTAATTCTAGTATTATTTATTAGGACAAAATCATAAATCACCTTAATGTTAGTCAAGAGGATGATTAAACATGTTTTGTGGTTTATTTATTCTATTATAAAATGAAGGCATGAGCTGGCTTTCATTCTACCCTGGTTAAAATTAAAGGTGAAAATATTGATCCGGAAAGTGTTTTGTTGAAATCCCTGAGAGGAAATAATCATTTTGACTGAGAGTGATATGAGACTTCAACACGCAGTATCGATTATCACTCAGCTCAAGGCAAAGAAGAAAGAGGACGGTCAAGGGAACAAATGCCACATCAGTCTTAGACAAGCGCCTCATCAGTCTCATCATCGAATCTATTAGAGGCACAGCCTTCTTTTCTCTAACAGCTGTATAGGGAGAAACAGGGTATCATGTGTAGCTCAGGCTGACCGTAAACTTGCAATCCTTCTGCCTTAGCATCCTGAAAGCTGGGACTATAGGCATGCCCCACCGTGCCAAGCTCTGCCATGTTCATATTAGTATTTGGCTGAGGTATCCATTACAATAAATTTTCCTATCAGCTGTAATTTCGTAGCTGTGTGTGGTGGCACACACCTTTAATCACAGCACCCAGGAGACAGAGGCAGACAGATCTCTATGAGTTCAAAACCAGCCCAGTCTATATAGTGATACCCTGTCTCAAAAATCAAACAAACAGACTGGAGAGATGCCTCAGCAATTATTGTTCTTGCAGTGAACTTAGGTTCCATTTCCAGCACCCCACAGAGGCTCCCAACTATCTGTAACTCTAGTTCCAATTGGTTCAATTCCCCTTCTGACCTCTGAGGGCTCCTGCATGCACATGGTACACATACATGCATTCAGTCACACACCTACACATTAAATTCAATCAATAAATGTTTTAGAAAACAATATATCATTTCCTATTACAGTGAATCATATATTCTCCAACATGAATATCTGGTGGAGATTTAGCAGAGACAATTTTAAATGCTAGAGTCCAAAAGTGATAAGCTGCGTGTGTATGTGTGTGTGTGTGTATGTGTGTGTGTGTGTGTGTGTGTGTGTGTGTGTGTGTGTGTGTTAAAATGTCACAGTAAAAACTTCAAGGAGCCGGGAAGTGGTGGTGTATACCTTTAATCCCAGCACTCGGGAGGCAGAAGCAGGCGGATCTCTGTGAGTTCGAGGCCAGCCTGATCTACAGAGCGAATTCTAGGACAGGCTCCAAAAGCAACACAGAGAAACCCTGTCTCAAGAGCCCCCCTCCTCCACAAAAAAAAACCTTCAACTAATCAGGAATGCATTTTGGAGTTAGTAAGATAGATAATGTGTACTTCAAACTTAAACAAGAACTCTGCCCTGTTGTGAATTCCCCTTAAGTCCTAAAGACCTCATCATCTGTAATCATCAACCTCCAAAGGGTTGTGAAAATCCAACAAAACGTAACAGCTCTGTAGCAACCTCAAAAGCACTAATCCTATAATCTTGTTTGTCTCAAGGGTTCTTAGCCACATGACTTGTTGGTTTTTTTTTTTTTTCAATTTTACTATTCTTTTCAAAAGACCAGTTTTTGACTTTGTTAATTTTTCCTATTGTACTTTATTGCATGTGTCTGGTACATCTGCGTCACAGTGCACGAAAGATCAGCAGCCAGCCCTGGGGATACTCTTCACCTTTCATCTTTTTCTCTTCTTCTTGTTTGTTTCTCTGGTTTTTAGACACAGGGTTTCTGTGTGTAGCTCTGACTGTCCTGCAGCTCACTCTGTAGACCAGGCTGGCCCCAAATTCAGAGAGATCCACCTTCCTCTGACTCTCAAGTGCTGGGATTAAAGGTTGTACACCACCATACCGGGCTCATCTTGTTTTCTCTCCTCTCCTCTCCTCTCCTCTCCTCTCCTCTCCTCTTCTTTCTTTCTTCCCTTCTTTCTTTCTTTTGTTTTTGAGACAGGGCTTCTCTGTAGCTTTGGAGCCTGTACTGAAACTCACTCTATAGACCAGGGTGGCCTCGAACTCACAGAGATTTGCCTACCTCTGCCTTCCCATCTTGTTTTCTTCTAATAAAAACATTTAAAGTGAAGCGTTTTCTACTTGAGACTTGCATGATTAAATCAAATAAAGTTTTGTTTACTTATTTTGATATCTAATAGTCAGTAAAATGTACAAATCTCAAGAATTTACTTCAAAAAGTTTGACTTGTTTATATATTCATGTATCTGTCAGACCAAGCAAGATACAGAATGTTCTCACACTCCAAAGATTTCCCGCATCATTCTACCACATGCAATGTTTTGGCATCTGAGCTGCTTTTCATTTTGTCCTTACTTATCTGAGAGGGGGCCATAGTGTCATGGCATGTGTGTAGAGGTCATAGGACATCTTACAGGAGCTGGTTCTCTCCTTCCACCATGTGGGTCTGGAGAATCAAACTCAGGTCATCAGGCTACACCTTTACCCACTGATCCATCTTGCTGGCCCACATCTGCATTTTTTTCACTTCAAATATTTTTGAGATTCATGTATATTGTAGTGAGTGCCAGTTTTAATCTTTTCATTGCAGAACAATATTCTACTGTAAAGATATGCCACGCCCTGCCCATTCATTCTCCAGTTAATGGACATTTGGACTGTTGGCATTTTACCTACTGTGAGTATAATGCTGTTGTAGACATTCACATGTAGGTCTGTGTGTAATGATAAGATTCTCTGCAGCAGATCTTAGAAGTGTGATGTTAGGTTATATGCTAAGTCTATGTCTGCTTTTTTAAAAAAAATATTTATTTATTTGATATGTATACAATATTCTGTCTGTGTGTATGCCTGCAGGCCAGAAGAGGACACCAGACCCCATTACAGATGGTTGTGAGCCACCATGTGGTTGCTGGGAATTGAACTCAGGACCTTTGAAAGAGCAGGCAATGCTTTTAACCTCTGACCCATTTCTCCAGCCCCTATCTCTGCTTTTTAAAAGAAAACTGTTATACTGGTTTTGAAAGTCACTACTCCATTCTATATTCCCATCAGCAATGGAGAAGGGCCTCAGTTTCCCCAAGTCTTCTCTAATGTTTTGTACTATCCTTTCCATGTTTATTGTACTGGGTGTGCAGTGTTTGTCATTTCAGTTAGTATCTTCCTAACTAGTGAACATCTTTTATGTGCTTAGTAGTGTTTCATACATTTACATGCATCCCCCCCCCTGCCCCTGTGTATGTTGCTGGGAATTAAATCGAAGGGCATGCACATGGTAAGCAAATTCTCCAGTCTTTCAACCTGTCTTTTCCTCCTTTTATTTGTTTATTTGTTTATTGGTTTTTCCAAACACAATTCCCCCCTCCTTTTATTGATTTTTATTGAGCTTTACATTTTTCTCTGCTCTCCTCCCTGACTCTCTCCTCCCCTTCAACCCTCTCCCATGATACCCATGCTCCCAATTTACTCAGGAGATCTCAGACAAAGTTTTTCTGTGTAGCCTTGGATGTCCTGGAACTCACTCTGTAGACCAGACTGGCCTCAAACCCAGAGATCTGCCTGACTCTGTCTCCCAAATACTGGGTTTAAAGGCGTGCACCATCACAGTCTGGCCCTCCTTTTCATTTTTTAAACACATGTACTGATGTAGCCCAGGCTAGCCTCAAAGGTACAGGCCTGTACTACCATACATGTTTTTTTTTTTTTTTTTTTTTTTTCAAAGGAATCTGCTCTGATATACATGTTTTTTGTTTGTTTTTTTGCTTTGACTTTTGACAGGTCTCTTTATAAAACCCTGGCTTGACTAGAACTCTCTACTTAGATCTGGCTGGCCTTGAACTCACAGAGATCCACCACCTTTCTGCTGCCTAAATGCTGAGATTAAGGGTTTGTGTTATCACACTCTGCCAATTGTGGTGCTGGGGATTGAGCCACACTAGGGCCAGACCCTCAGGCATGCTCAGCAAGCAGTGTGCCACCAAGTTACATTCCCAGGCCTTTGCTGTTGTTTGTCTTCATTGGAAAACATATTTAGCCCATCTTTCATTGTGTTTAACCACCCCCTCTTTGGGTGTGTGTCTTGTGTTGTGTGTTGGGGATCAAACTATACATTGCCGGGCAAGCACTCTACCTAAACCCTCAGACTTGGCTTTTTCTTTTGGTGCTAGAATTTGAACCCAAGGCCTAGCACACACCAAGCACACTCTACCACTGAGCTACAATCCTAGCTTTACCTTTTTTTTAAAGATAACTTTTGAAGTCCAGAAACTTCATTTTTATGAAGTACAGAATGTTTTTCTTGTAGAATGTGTTTTTAGTGTCATAGCTAAGAATTTGTTGCCTACTTCAAGAACTTCTTCTAGAAGTTTTTTTTAATATTTATTTATTTATTATGTATACAACATTCTGTCTGTGTGTATGCCTGCAGGCCAGAAGAGGACACCAGACCTCATTACAGATGGTTGTGAACCACCATGCGGTTGCTGGGAATTGAACTCAGGACCTTTGGAAGAGCAGGCAGTGCTCTTAACCTCTGAGCTATCTCTCCAGCCCTCTTCTAGAAGTTTTATAGTTTTTGTTTTGTTTGGTTTGACAGTGCTGAGGATGGATCCCAGGATCTCACACGTGGTAGGCAAGAACCCTAACTCTAAGCTACATCCCCAACTCTTTTATATTTAAGGCTGTTTTGACTATTTTAAGTTCTTGTTTCGGCTGTTTTTTAAGGCCTTGATTTCCATATGCTTTCAGTACCAGCCTGCTAATTTCTCCAAAATAGTCTGCTAGAATTTTGTTGAGGATTGTAATACATTTCTAGACCAGTTTGGAGAAAATTACCATCTTGACACTCTTGGGAATTCCAGTGACTAAGTGTGGAATCTTTCCATATTTCATTCTCTTTCATGTTTTGTTAATTTTCAGTGTACATGTCTTATACTTCTTTTGTTAAATTAATTCCTAACTAGCCATTTTATGTTATTTTTAATTTCATTTTTGAATTGTATATAAAAGTACAGTTGGCTTTTGCATATTGACCTTATTCAGCCTTGTGTGCCTGAAACATGTGCTTATTGATCTGGGTAGCGATTGTTTCCTTGTTTCTTTCACATGTGTGCATTATTTGGATTTTATTTTACTTGATTTTGGCAACAGAGTTTCTCTCTGTAGGCTTGGCTGTCCTGGAATGGGATTTTCATCACAGAGGATCATGTCTTCTGCAAGGAAAGGCAGCTCCATTCCCGTCCTATCTGAATGCTTTTCATTTTTCTCTACTGATTTAGTTTGCTAGTCAGAATCTCCAGAACACACAGATACTTTTTTTTCTTCGTTTGTTTTGTTTTTCAAGACAGCGTTTCTCTGTGTACCAACCCTGGCTGTCCTAGAACTGTCTTTGTAGACCAGGCTGTCCTGGAACTCACAGAGATTCACCTGCCTCTGCCTCCTGAGTGCTGCTATTAAAGGCGTGTGCCACCACTGCCCAGCGCACAAATAACATTTTCATGATGCTTAAGGTCAAACCCCAGGTCTTGCACAAGTTGGTAAGAACTCTGGCCCAGTGCCAAACCTAAGTGACAATAGTAGATATTCTTCTTTTGTCCCCAGTTTTATTTCCTTCTGAGAATGGAACTAAGAACCTCACATGCTGGGCAAGCACTCTACCACTAAACAGCATTCCTAACTCCTACTAATTGATTTGGGGATATTATATTAACCTTGTGTTCCTAGCATATCTTCCAATAGTAACATCTAACATGTTTAGGTTTAAATTCTATTTTATTTTTAGATTTTTGAGACAGGGTTTCTCTGTAGCTTTGAAGCCTTGTCCTGAACTAGTTCTTGTAGAGCCAGGACCTCAAACCCACAGAGATCCGCCTGCCTCTGCCTCCCGAGTGCTGGGATTAAAGGCGTGCGCCACCATCGCCCGGCTGGCTTATTTATTTTTTATTTTATGCGTATTGGTGTTTTGTCACGGGTGTAGGGTCCCCCCTGGACCTGGAATTACAGACAGCTGTGAGCTGCCATGTGGATGCCAGGAATTGAACCCTGGTCCTCTGGAAGGGGAGTCAGTGCTCTTAACCTCTGAGCCATCTCTCCAGCCCCATGTGTTTAGGGTTTTAAAAACCCATTAACTTGTTTCTTAGAGTGGATACACTGTTTTGCATTCTCTTAAGCAATGCATCCTGTTTTCCTGAATCCTTCCCAGGAATTGACACCACCCCTTTTCATTTGAACTATTCTAATAGGCACGTGATGGCCCCTCTAGCAGCTGATGGGGTTGGATGCCTTTCCATGGGCTTATTTGCCTTCTGTGTATCTCTTTTGACAAAAGTGGTTCATAACTTTCCCTCATTTTGTACTTGCATTATTTGCTTTTGTATTGTTGAGTTTTGAGATACCCATCCTTTGTTTAACGTGTGGTTTGCAAATATTTCCCCCACATTTGTAGCTTGCCTTTTCATCCTCCAAATGGGTCCTTCCCTGGTATAACACTTGGATGTCAACTCTAAGAACATTTTGTCTGGCCTCAGATCCTCCTGTGTATTCGCTTGTTTGTTTCCCTGAAGTCTGTGTGTTTTACATGTAAGACTGGGATGTTGGAACTAAGTTTCTCTGAGACGTGAGGTTAGGCTGAGTAGTATTTTTGCTCATGGTACAGAATTGCTACAACATCTTTTATTGAAAAAAGTTGTTCTTTCTCCATTTAATTACTTTTGCACTTATTTTTTTTAAATCAATTGGGTGCTGAAAACTGAACTCAGGTTCCCTAGAACAGCAGGAAACGGAAGCACTCTAATGACTGAGCTAGCCCTCCAGCCCCTTTATAGACCTCATAGAGAGAATCATACCATCTAAATCAAGGGACAGTATAGTCAATTTCTGGTCAATTAAAAAAAAATCCCCTATTTTGTTGCACTTGCTAGAATTTCCAGTGTCGTGTTGAATAAGGTGACAAAAGGGGACAGCTTTGCCCTTCACTAGTGTATATGTGAACTAAAGAATTTTTTGGCAGCTTTTCTTTGTCAATATGAAGAAGAATTTTTTTCTAAGTTTTATTTTTATTTTTCGCCTGAGTGTTTTGCCGGCATGTGAGCCTGGTGCCTGTGAAATCCAGAAGAGGGTCAAATCTCTTGAAGCTGGAGCTACACAAGGTTGTAAACCATCATGTTTGCTGGGAGCCAAATCTAGGGGCTCTGCAAGAGCGGCCTGTCAGGGCTCTCAACCCCTGAGCCATCTCTCTGGCTAGCTTCTGCGAAATCTGAACAGGAATGGTGGTTGGAATTATAGATGCTTTTCCTTAATCAGTTGATATGCTCTTGTCCATGGTGGCACTTACCTGTAGTTCCAGCCCTGGAGAGGAAGAGGCAGGAGTGTCAGGAGTTCAAGGAAAGCCTCGAGTACATCCTGAGGGCAAGGCCAACCTGGGGCTACGAAAAACCCCCTCCTCAAAACCAAATTGAGGACTGGAGAGATGGCTCAACAGGTGCGACCACAGACTGCACTTCCAGAGGGTCTGGGTGTGATTTCCAGCCCCCAGTGACAATTCAGGACCTTCTGTAACTCCAGTCTGTCTTCTGGCCTCTCTATGGACACTAGGATTATAGGTGGTACACAGACAGACATGCAGGCAAAACACTCATACATATAAAAATAAAACCAAAAAAACCCTGATAATGATTTTCTGATCTTTCTTCTTCAGCTAATCAATGTAATAGGTTACACTGATTTTAAATATTGAACCAGATTTGCATCGATGAAATGAACCTAACTAGCTTGTAGTGTTTGATTTTAATTTTTTTTTACTTTCACACGAAATACATATCTCATTTTCACTTTTTTTTTTTTGATTTTCGAGACAAGGTTTCTCTGTAGTTTTTGGAGCCTGTCCTGGAACTAGCTCTTGTAGACCAGGCTGGCCTCGAACTCACAGAGATCCTCCTGCCTCTGCCTCCCAAGTGCTGGGATTAAAGGCATGCGCCACCACCGCCCGGCTTCATTTTCACTATTTTTTTAAATGAGCAATTGATATCAAGGGCTTTCACGGCGTTGGGCAACCATTCCTGATATCTAATTCCAAGACATCTTCATCTCTCCCGAAGGAAACATTATACCCATGAAGTACGTACTGCGCATTCCCCTTCCCCTCTGCCCCCAACAACCACTAACACTTGTTTTTTGTTTATATGCATTTGCCAATTCTGGATAACTCACATAAATGGAGCCCCATATTCTGTGTTCCTCTGTGTCTGGTTTCTTTCACGTAGCATACTGTTTTCAAAGTTCATCCATGTTGCACCCTGTGGCAGTACTTCATTCCTTTCCGTACGTGCATTGCATGCCATATTTTGTTTATCTGTTCATCTGTTGATGGACATCTGGGTCGTTTTCATTTGCAGATAGTGGTGCAACGAACATTTGTGTTCAGGCCTTTGTTTGAACACCTGCTTTCAATTCTTTTAGGTACATACCTAGAAGTGGAATTGCTGGGCCAAGGTAATTATATATTATACCATTTGAGAAACTGCCAAACTATTTTTCCAAAGTGGCTGGACCATTTCACATGGCATTTTTAAGCTTAAGAATTCAGTGTCTGTGGGTGGGGGATGTGTGTGTGTTTCAGTGGTAGAGTGCGTGCCGAAGATTCGTGAGGCCCTAGGATGCTGTGCACCACTGAAAAGAAAAATTCCGTTTTCTTAAGAAACTTGGGACCAACCAGGCATTGTGGCTCTCGCCTGCAATCCCAGCTACTTGGGAGGCTGAGGCAGGAGGATTGAAAGTTCAGGGACTGCCTGGGTTACACAACACGTTCAAGATAAGTCTGAACAATTTAGGAAGATACTGTCTCCTAAAACTGAACAACAAAATTAATTTTAAATTTTCTTTTCTTTCAATTTATTTTTGAAAAAGTAGAGAACTGTGTTTCATATTGGGTTCTTTGTGGTAGCTTGTGGGTTATCTGAATTTATTCCATGTGCATTGGTGTGAAGGTGTCAGATCCCTTGGAACTGGAGTTACAGACAGCTGTGAGCTGTCATGTGGGTTCTGGGAATTGAACCTGGTTTCTCTGGAAGTGCTCTTAACCACTGAACCATCTCTCCAGTCCCAAGTAGTTTGTGTTTTGAAAGTAATTAGTGCACTTCATCGTATTTGTCAAGTTCTTGTGTGTTGAATTGTTATTGTCCATTGAAGTCCTCAGATCTCTACATCCCCGGTTTATTTCATGGTTGTTTTTTCTGTCCTTAATTCTTCTCTATCATCCTGTGGTCAGAGTGATTGCTGTGCTGTCTGTGTGTAAGGCATGTGTGAGGGTAGAGCAGGTCCTCCGCATGAGCAGAAGCCAGCACATTGGTGTCTTCAATAACTACTCTTCAAGTTTTTTATTTGTTTTGTTAGTTTGTCTATTTGTTTAGTTTTTGTGGTTTTTCTTTTCCTTTTTCTTTTTTTGATTTTTCGAGACAGGGTTTCTCTGTAGCTTTGGAGACTGTCTTGGAACTAGCTCTTGTAGACCAGGCTGGCCTCGAACTCACAGAGACCCGCCTGCCTCTGCCTCCCAAGCGCCACCACCGCCCAGCTATTTGTTTTTTGAGACAGTGTCTCTCACTGAACTTGCCGCTTGCCTTTTTTGACCAGACTGGAGGCCAGGAAATCTAGGGCCTGCAAAACTAGTGTTACAGACATGGGCCTTCACATGGCTTTTACATGGTACTGGAGATCTGAACTTTGAACTCAGGCCTCGTGCTTGTGTGGCAAGCACTTACCTCACTCAGCCATGTCTCCATCTCTTCAGGTCTAGGTGTTATCTTTATTATTTCTTTTTCTGCTTCTTCTTCTTCCTTTTTTTTTTCAAGACAGGGTTTCTCTGTGGCTTTGGAGACTGTCCTGGAACTAGCTCTTGTAGACCAGGCTGGTCTCGAACTCACAGAGATCTGCTTGCCTCTGCCTCCTGAGTGCTGGGATTAAAGGTGTGCGCTACCACCACCCTACTCTTTTTCTGCTTCTTTTGAGTTTAATGTTCCTTTTTCTCGAGTTTTCTGTCAGAGGCCTAGACAAATGCCCTGAGTCTTTGTCCTTTCAGCAGTGCTTTTGCTGGGTCTTGAGGAAGTTTGTGCACTTGTTTTCCTTCTGTAGACTGTCTTTAGTAATAGGTAATTTATTTTCCTTTCCAGTTTTTCCCTAATAGATAATATCTTTGCATTTTAAATTGTGATTTTTAAAAAAACAGAGTGAAGCCGGGTGGTGGTGGTGCACACTTTTAATCCCAACACTCAGGAGGCAGAGGCAGGTGGATCTCTGTGAGTTGGAGTCCAGCCTGGTCTACAAAGCAAGTTCCAGGACAGCCAGCGCTGTTACATAGAAACCCTGTCTCAAAAACCAAAACCAAAACAAACAAACAAACCAAAAACAAAAAATAAATTAATGAATTTTACTATCTTAACGTCTTCAAAACCATTTTTCATCTATTTATTTTTGGCGGGTGTTGGGAGTGGGTAGCACAAATACCATGGCATGCATGGAGGCCAGAGGACAACTTGCAGGAGCCTGTTTGCTCCTTCCACCACGTGGGTTCTGTGGATGATTTCAGGCCAGCAGGCCAGCAGGCTTGCCAGCAGATCTCCTTACCCGTTCAGCCATTTCACCCACCCCATCGTAATCTTTTTGTTGTTGTTGTTTGTTTTTGAAATAGGGTTTCTCTGTGTAGCCCTGGCTGTCCTGGAACTCACTTTGTAGACCAAGCTGACCTCGAACTCACGGATCTACCTGCCTCTGCCTCCCGAGTGGCGGGACTAAAGGTGTGCACCACCACCACCCATCTTATCTTAGCCATTTTCAAGTGTATAGTTCAGTAGTAATAAATGTTCATATTTCTGTGAACCAGATTCCCAGGTATGAAACGAGCTAGCTTAAAACCCTTTACTCAGACTGTGGGTATTGCTCATTTATAGAAAAATTTCCTACTATATGTGAGAAACCCCAGCACCAAAATAGATAGATAGATAGATAGATAGATAGATAGATAGATAGATAGATCTGAGTGTGCTAACACACACCTATAATCCCAGTAGTAGGTAGACTGCGGTGAAAGGAGGAAGGGTCTCCAGTTGGAGGCTATCCTGGTCTACATAGTTAAGACTCTGTCTAAACAACCAAGAATTGATGTGGCTCATGGGTAAAACACTATTTTGCTTGACATGTGTAAGGCCCTAAGTTGGGTAACCAGAACCGCAAAATAGATAGATAGATAGATAGACAGACAGAGATAAAATTTAAAAACAGGTGAAGTATAGTGACGTATGCCCCTAATTCCAACACTAGAGAGTCTGAGGCAGCAGGATAATCATGAATTGAAAGTCAACCTGTTCTACATAATAAGTTATAGGCCAGAGTGGGAAAAATTAAATGCAGCCTTCATTGAATAGTCTTTTTAATTTTTTAATTTTATTTCATTGCTTTGAGACAGATCTTACTATGTAGCCCTGGCTCCCTGAAACTTGCTATACAGACCAGGCTAGGCTTGAATTCTCAGGGATCTTCACTGCCTTTGTCTCTTGAGTTTTAGGTGGTTTATGCCATCATGCCCAGCTAAATAGCTCCTCTTTATAATTTCCTCTGATCTCATGTTAATCATCATTAAAGTTTGTGTTTTTATGAATTTTAATGATTTAGACACCTCATATAAGTAGCTATATAATATTTATGTTTTAACTGTATTTTGGTTTCGTTTCCTTGGCTTTCCTCTCTGATCCAGTCGTTATTTAGAAGCCTATTTGTTCCCATGTATTGAGACATTTTGACTTCTACCTTTATTGCGTTGTTGTCCGAGAAGACTCAATATGATTTCATTCCCTTTAAATTTATGGAGACTTGTTTTACTGCCTATGCCATAGCTTATCCTAGAGAATGTTCCCTGTGTGCCTGAAAAGAATGTGTCTTCTGAAGCGGTTGGATGGAATGTTCTAAAAGTGTCAGTTTGGCTGAGTTCGTTGCTAGTTCTGTGAGTCTTTCTTGTTGCTGTAGTAATTGCCACAAAAGTAGTCGTTTACAATAACAGGAATGTACTGTTGTGCATGCACGGCAGGCAAAAGTCCGAAACAGCTTTCACTGGGTGATGGTGATACTGGCAAGGCTGCATTTTCTTCTCGTGACTCTAAGGAAGTGGTATAGTTTGGATAGAGCCTCTCCCCTAATCTCGTCTCTCCCTGCACAGCGTTTGAGGTTGTCTTGCAAAGGTCCCAGCATTAGAAGCTTGGTCTGCAGTGATGTTCGGGGTGTGGGGTGGAAACTCTTAGAAGTGGAGCCTGTGGAAGTTTATTGGTCTCAGAAGAGATTTAAAATAAATCTTGGGCTGGGGAGATGGTTAAGTGGCGAAGATTCACAAGCCCGACGGCCCGAGTTCTATCCCTAGGACCCACACAGGAGAAGGAAAGGACCCTCCTTCTGTAAATTGTCCTCTGTCCTTCACATGTATGACTCGAAACAGACACACAAATAAATAAATTAATGTTTAAATTATATTACTTGTGGGAACCCTGAATTAGTTCTTTTTTACCCTCGCTTCTTTTCGTGCCATGAGATTTTTTTTATCATAATCTTCCTTCCCTCCCTCCCTCCCTCCTTCCCCCTCTCTTTCTCTTCGATGATACTACCATGATGTCTTACACCGTGAAGGGAAGACCCTCCCCAGAACCAGCACCATGTTGTTCAGACTTTCAGCTACCAAAACTGTGTGCTCTTTAAACAGTCGCCCTTCTTTGTAAAGTAGCCAGTCTGAACTTTGTTGCTAGGATAACAGAAGATGGACTGATCCAGGGAGTAGACATTTCCTTGTCTTTTCAGCTTCTCCAGGCTGCCTTCATCCCTTGGCTCAGGGTCCCTTTCTGTCTTCAGTCAGCAAAGAACTGGTTGTGCCTTTCTCTTCTGCCATCACGCCGATGCTCACTCTCCTTCCTCGCTCTTTCAAGTAGGAGAACCTTTGTGGTTACACTGAGCCCACCCAGAGAATGCACGACAATCTCCCTATCTGAAAACCTTTCATTTCATCACACCTACAAAATCCCACTTGTCGTACAAAGTGCCATATTCATAGGCACCGGTGATTAGGATGGGGCAGCTCCCAGAGACCGTCATTATGGCAACGCTACCACATAATGTAATTTAAATTTTCTTCTTTTTCTTCTTTTTCTTTTCTCATCCCTTCCTCCTCTGCCTCTTCCTCCTCCTTCTCTTCCTCTTCTTCCCCTTTATCTTTATTATTTCTTAAACAAGGGTAGGGTTGGAGGACAGCATCTCAATACGTAGCCCAAGCAGGCCTTGAACTAGTTCTCCCGTCTCTCAAGCGCTGGGCTCACAGAAGTGCACCACCGCACTCAGCTACTTGCTGTGGATATCTTTGCCTATTGTTTCTGAATTAATTAATGCACCTTTGATGTCTTTCATTTTTTTTCATATGGTTTGAGGTTCTTTTTAGGTGTATATACAGTCTATGACTACTATATCTTCCTCACACAGTACCACTTATAGCCCCATGAAATAAATGTACCTGTCAGTCTCTGATAATATTTCTTGTCTTTAAGTCTGTTTTACTTGATGCAGCTCAACCAGGAATATGATTGCTCCTGTCACTATGTCATCACTGGGCTAGAAAAGACGTTGGTCCTCCCATCTCTACCTTTACCTAAACTGTCACTTCTTTTCTGACAGTGCTTGCATTGGCATCACTTCCTGCTCCAGTTTGAGTGAAATCACTTTGTAGATAGTAGCTCAAATAAGAAAAGCCCAGACACATATCCAGGTGGTGGTGGCGGCTCACATCTTTAATGCCAGTACTAGGGAGTCACACCTTTAATCCCAGCACCAAAGGGGAATATAAGACAGGAGGAGACAGAGGCTCAGCTCTGTCTGCTGTCACCCAGCTTTAGTAGAGGTAAGATTTTTCTAGGGATTTGGCTGTTTTGCTTTTCTGAACTTCAGCTTGAACCCCAATATCTGTCTCTGAGTTTTTATTCTTTGTGCCACATTGGATGAAAACCTGCCAGTTCCCATAGGTAACCCAACCACTGCAGACTTTCTATGGTAACAAACTGGGGAGGGGGAGTGCATCCAGGAGAGGCCTCCGGGGGACTGTCACAGTCTCCCATGAAGCTTTCGTGCATGGACACTTCACAGATCATTGTATGATTGTCCTGGTAAAATTTGCCTAACTTTATAGTCACTTTTTGGGGGAGGGAAGTTGACTACTATCCTCCTTGGAAGTTGCCTCTCTACTCCATAGTGTTTTTAATGCTCTGAAAGGAGTTTTTTGTTTTGTTTTAAATAAATGAAGATTTATTATCGCTTAGGGTTTTTTTGTTTGTTTTGTTTTGTTTTTCGAGACAGGGTTTCCCTGTAGCTATGGAGCCTGTCCTGGAACTAGCTGTTGAGACCAGGCTGGCCTCAAATTCACAGATCTGTCTGCCTCTGCTTCCTGAGTGCTTGGATTAAAGGCGTGCGCCACCACCGCCCAGCTTCTTTTCTTCTATTTTTTTTTTGATCTCTTAGGTTTTCAATGTGAATCTATAAAATAGATCACTATATTTTTTGATGTGAAATTCTTTGTGATGTGTTACTACTGTCTCGGTTACTGTTCTATTGCTGTGATGAAACATCACAAACAAGGCATCTTAGAGGAAAAAGCATTCAGTTGAGGGGGAGTGGCTTGCAGTTTCAGAGGGGCTAGTCCATGGCCATCATGTCAGGGAACATGGCAGAGACAGGCATGCAGGTATGGTGCTGGAGCAGCAGCTGCGAGCTCACATCTGATCTGTAAGACGGAGGCAGAGGGGGAGCAAGACTTTGTGCCTTGTGCCATCTTTTGACACCTCCAAGCCCACCCTCAGTGATACACCTCTTTCAACAAGGCCACGCCTCCTAATCCGGTCCCAAACAGTTCACCCACTGGGGGCTAAGCATTCAAATATATGAGCCGATCAGGACCATTGAGAGCACCACAATGACTCATAAAAGCATACTTGATCACTCCACATTACTTCCTTAATACACTGCAAAAACCGAGTTTGTTATATTATTTAGAAGTTTTAGGGCCAGCAAGATAGCAAGGTACATACAGACACTTGCTATCAAGCCTAATGACCCAAGTTCAATCCCTGGTGGTGAAAGAAGAGGACTTACTCCTGAAATCTGTGCTCTGACCCCGACATGGGAGCTGTGGCAAGTATTCCCACTCTCACCCACCCCAGCCCCAAACTAAATAAATGTAACAAGAAGAAGTTTTACATACATCTTAATAAATATTAGGGGACTGGAGAGATGGCTCAGCGCTTAAGAGCACTGACTGTTCTTCTAGGGGACCTGGGTTCAATTCCCAGCACCCACATGGCAGCTCACAACTTGTTTATAACTCCAGTTCTAGGTGTTCCAACACCCTCACAAAGCCATACATGTAGGCAACACCAATATACATGAAATAAAAATAAAATAAAAATAGTATTGGTCTAAATATTATTTTAAAAATATTTTATGGGTTTGATACCAAATTAGCACTAGCTTATAGAAAGGACTAATGCATTTACTTACCTACTTTTTGTAGTTTAAATCTTTTAAGTTTATTTACTTATTGAAATAGATTATTTTCTCATATAATGCATCCCAACCACAGTTACCCTCCTTCCACTCCTTCCAGCCATCTCCCATCTTCCCTCTCCCTGAGATCCACTACTCCTCTATTTCCCTTCAGAAGAGAACAGGCCTTCTAGGGATATCAACGGAACTGGGCATATCAAGATACAACAAGACTGGACACAAAGTCTCTTATCAAGGCTGAACTATGTAAGCTAAAAGGGGGAAAAGGTCCCAAGGCCAGGCCAAAGAGCCAGACACCTCCATTCCCACTGTTAGGTGTCCCACAAAAACTCTAAGCTAAACAACCACAGCATATATCTCCAGGAACAAGCGAAGACTCATCCAGGCTCTGTGATTGTCCGTTCAGTCTTTGTGAGCCCCTTCAAATCTTGTTTAGTTGATTCTGTGGGCCTCTACTTTTGTTTTCTAAAAATGTACAGCACAATATAGAGATCATCTTCCCTTTGAAAGTCTGGGAAGATTTCTGACTAATTCTGACTGACCTTGCTAATTCTTATAATGAGAAACATTTATATTATTATTATTATTATATTTTTTAGACAGGGTTTCACCATTCAGCCCTGGCTGTCCTGGAACTTTGCTAAGTAGACCAGGCGCCCTTGAACTCACAGAAATTCTCCTGCCTCCTGAGTGCTGGAATTAAAGGCATGCACAACTATACCTGACTTGTTTTGTTTTGTTGCTTGAAACAGAGCTTCATGTCGTACGCCACGCTGGTTGGAATTTACTGTGTAGGCCAGGGTGGCCTTGAAAGTATGGTAATCTTTCTGCTTTGGCCTCCTACGTACTGGGATTGCAAGTATCCACCACCACACCTGTCTTAAAAATTTTGTTTTCTGTCATTAGTTTTCTGCTCTTCTGTTCTCACAGGCCCCTGACGTGACTTGCTGCCCCTTTGACTCTGCTGGAGATCAACCCAGCACCTAGCCTCCCACACTAGACAGGCATCTCTGACCCCAAATTCTTGGACTGTTTTTCATAGTCTCTTGTATATGAATTTTTTAGATACAATTATTTTATATACAATTCATCCAGCATGAAATTCACACGTTTAAAGTGTGTAATTCGGTGGTTCTATGCATACTTACAAAGTTACGTGATTACCACTCCCAGACTCCCCCACCGTTGAGACTGGGTCTCAAGTACCAGAGATTGGCCTTGGACTCCGGATCTTCCTGTGTTCACTTCATGAGTGTTGGGATCACAGATGTGTACCACCATGTCCAGTTTTATGTGGCACTGGGGAATTGAACTCAGGGCTTCCTGCGTGCTCTACTTCCCAACTGAGCTCCATCTCTAGCCCTACTCCTGGCTAATTCCAAAATGTGAAATTTCATATCCATTAGGCAGTCATTCCCAACCCATCACTACCCAGGCCCTGGCAAGGACTAAACCAATTTCTGTTCTTCATGGATTTGCCTCTTCTAGACATTTACATACAAGGAGCCATATAATATATAGACTTCTTTCATTCAATGTGATTTTTTTTCAAGGTTCAACTATTCATGTTGTTGAATGTTTTAGTATGTGCATTAGTCTTTAGAAGTAGTCACAACAAACCACCACGTGGGTGCCTTAAACAACAGTTTATTCTTAGTGTTCTGTGGCTGGAAATCTGATCTCAGACGGTGCTGTCAGTTACTGCTTTGAACGTGTCATTTTGACGAAGCCCAGTTAGTTTTTGTTTTGTTGGAGGTACTTCTGATAGTTCATCTAAGAATCCATTGCAAAGCCTAACTAAGGCCGTGAAGACTTGCTCCTGTTCTCTTCTACGAGTTTTATAGTTTTACCTCCTAACATTGAGGCCCATGAGCAACTCTGAGGTCGTTTTTGTGCATTGTATGAGAAGGGTCAAACTTCATACTTTTGCGTGTGTATCTGGTTGTCTCAGTAGCATTTTTAGAAGAGACTAGACTATTTTTCCCCATTGAATGATCTTGGAATCTTTTTCAAAATCTGTTGACCACAAAATATAAGGGTTTATTTCTGAACTCTTAATTCTGTTCCATGAATTTAATGCCTTTCTTAACATGCATGTGTGTATGTATATATATACACCCACAATTTTAAATATTTTTTTACATTTGATTTATTAATCTGTGTGTATATGTGTTTGTGAGGACCACAGCATGAGTTAGTGTAAGTCAAAGGACAACTTGTGGCAATCAGCACTCTCCTTCTAGCATGTGAATACCAGGGATTAAACTGAGGTCATCAAGCTTCATGGTGAGCATTTTTACTCACTGAGCCATGCAACCCTTGGGAGGCAGAGTCAGGAAGATTGCCACTAGTCCAAAGGACAGCTCATTTTACATAGCAAGTGCAAGGATAGTCTTAGCTACAGAATGTAAACACCAGCAACCATTGAAACCGCACCAAAACAGCAACAAAACAAAACGACATAATATATTACACAATATTTTTGCAATATTTAAATTTCAGTTGAGGTAGAAATATGTATTAACTTTTATTTTGTTCTATTCTTGTTTGATTTACTATAATCTATAGTTTGATCTTCATGTAGTCCAGGGTGGCCCAGAACTCACTATGTGGACAAGGATGGCCTAACTAACTTCTGATCCTTTCTGTACTTCCCAAGTGCGGGACTTACAGGCATGTGCCACCGTTCCTGGCTCAGTTTGGCAATTATGGACAAATATGCTATGAACGTTCACATACAAGTTTATTTGCTGACCTGTTTTTAGTTCATTTGGGGAAAATACAGTAAGCATGTATTTAATTTGGTAAAAAATTACCAATCTCTCCTCCAAAATGGTTGTTCTATTTTTCATTCTTACAATAAATCGGAGTTATTGTTGAAGATTTTAAATTCTAGCCTTTATGGGGCTGGAAAGATGACTGTTCTTGGAGAAGATCCGGTTTTGATTTCCAGTAACCACATGGCAGTTCGCAATTGTCTGTAACGCCAGTTCTCGGGGATCTGATGCCTTCTTTGGGCCTCTACGGGAACTGCACATGTACTGCACACATTTGGTGCCCAGATGTGCACAGACATGCACAGACATATATGCAGGGAAAACATCCATACACAGAAAAGTAAATAAATCTTTAAAAATTTAAAAAAGAAAGTTAGTCATCCTATGGGCTAAAAAGTGGCATCTCATGGCCATTTTGATTTGTCTTCTCCTAATGGTGAACAATGTAGGACATCTTTTGTGTGTGTGCTAGCTGTTTGCACATTCCTGGGAGAAATGGGAGAAATACAGGCCTTGTCTCCCTAGATCCTTTGACATTTGTTTATATTGGATTTTCAGCTGTTCCGAGTTCTTTATTTATTCTAGGTACAAAGCTCTTATCAGATCTGTGATTTGTAGATATGGTCTCCCTCCCTGTGGCTTTCCTGTGCATGGCATTGCTGGTGACCAGAGCTTTAAATGCCGATGAAGAATTTATTCATTCTCTCTATCACTGTAGCTTCTGGTGTTATCTAAGAATCATTTATTAAATCATGACTTACCAATGAACCCATGACTTATTTAGTAACATATTAGTGTCTACACACCTTTATTATTATTACTATTTTGACGTTCATTTGATACAGGGAATTCCCATATGTCCCAGGCTGGCCTTGGACCCCTGGTCCTGCTGCCTCAGTCTCCAGAGTGTTGGGATGACAGGCATGCACCATCATGCCTGGTCTAAACATTTACTTTTCATATTATCCCTTTATTGTTTTTCTTCATTCAAGCTTGGGGCTTGTTTAATCTTGATTCTTTGAAATGTATTGGAATTCTATTTGTCATTTATAAGTGATCATTTTAAATAAATACCTTCTATGTGATTGAGAAGAATGAACAAAATATTTTCAAGTATTGAATGATGATATGTACCTATGGCCTTGACTACTTGGGAGGCTGAGGCAGGAGAATTCACTTGAACCCAGGAATAACAATAACCTATACCAAGAAAGTTAATTTTTTTCTTCTTTTTAGTGAGTTTGCACTGCTTTGGGTTTGCTGATCATGAACCTTGATATTCATTTTTTCCAAGTTTGGAAATTTTCAGTTATTTCTTTCTTTCCTTTTCTTTTTTGTTTTTTCAAGACCGGTTTTCTTTGTGTAGTCCTGGCTGTCCTGGAACTTGCTTTGTAGACCAATCTGGCCTCAAACCTGAGATCAACCTACTTCTGCCTCCCGAGTGCTAGAATTTTTTTTTGTTTGTTTGTTTTTGTTTTTCGAGACAGGGTTTCTCTGTGGCTTTGGAGCCCGTCCTGGAACTAGCTCTCTAGACCAGGCTGGTCTCGAACTCACAGAGATCCACCTACCTCTGCCTCCCGAGTGCTGGGATTAAAGGCGTGCGCCACCATCGTCCGGCCCGAGTGCTAGAATTAAAGGCTTGTACCACCACCACCCAGCCAGTTATGATTTCTTCAAATATTTTTTTCTGTTCTGTGTGCTCTCCTGGGACTATGTTGTTATAAGTGTTAGACTTTTTCATAAATTTTCATAAGCCTGAAGTTCTGTTAATTTTTTTCAGTTTTCTTTCTTTTCATTCTTCAGATTACAGAATTCCCATTGTTCTAGCTTAAAACTCAGTGACTTTATTCTCTGCTATTTCTGATGGTAAATCTTAGAATTACATTTTGTTTATTTATTTGGGGGGAGCACACATATGCCACGGCACACATGTAGAAGTCAGAAGACAGCTTTCACAAATTGGATCTTCTTTCTACCTTGTGCATTGAACTCAGGTTGCTAGTCTCGACAAATGTCTTTCCTCACTGGGCCTTCCTGTTGGCCCAGTGGTTAACTTGGATAGATTATGGTACCTGTTGTTTGTTCAAACACTGGGGTAGATGTTGCTGTGAGTCTAATTTTTGGATTGGATTAATGTTTAAGCCTGTCGACTTTGAGTAAAGCAGATTGTCCTCTGTAATGTAAGAGGGCCTCACCCATCCCACCAAGGTTCTTGGGAGTAAAGATTGACCTTTCCTGACAAAGAAGGAATTCTGCCTCCAGACTGACTTTTGGACTCAAGCCTGCAGCCTCAACTTTTTCCTGGTTTCCAGACTATGGTTGTACTCTACAGATTTTGGGCTTGCCTATATATTGTATGATTATATTCTATTGGGTCTACTTCCCTGCAGAACTCCCCCTTTCTTTCTTTCTTATTTTTAATTTTTCAAAACATATAAATATTTTTCTCTGTGTAGCTTTGACAGTCCTGGAACTCACTTTGTAGACCAGGCTGGCCTCAAAGTCACAGAGATCTGCCTGCCTCTGCCTCCTCAGTGCTGGGATCAAAGACATGTGCCACCACTACCGCGTTTGTGTGTGTGTTTATGAGATCACTTAGTGATTTTTTAAAATTTCATATACTGTATTATTACTATTGAACATTAGTTTTTTCCTAGCTTCCTCCTTTCCTTTTGTCTTTGACATGATCTCATATAGACCAGAGAACTCTGTACATATAGCCTAGAACTCTGTACATAGCCCAAGCTTATTCAAACTTTTGAACTTCCTGTTTCAGCCTCCTGAATATTGAATGTTCATTTTTAAATAATTATTTAACTTATTTATTTATTATATCTGTGCATTGGTGCAAAGATGTCAGATCCCCTGGAACTAGAGTTACAGAAAGTTTTGAGCTACCATGTGGGTGGTGGGAATTGTACCCGGGTCCTCTGGAAAAGCAGCCAGAGCAGCCAGTGCTCTTAACCCTTAAGCCATCTTTCCAGCATTCTTGAATTTATTTTTATTTATTTTTGTCTATTTGTTTGTTTATGAGACAGAGCCTCACTATGTACTCCTGGCTATCATAAAACTTGCTATGTAGATCAGGCTGGTCTCAAAATTTCTATGCCTACCAAGTGCTAGGATTAAAGATGTGTGCCACAGCTGGACAGTGGTGGCACATACCTTTAATCACAACACTCGGGATACAGAGGCAGGTGGAGCTCTGTTAGTTTGAGGCTAGCCTGGTTTACAGAGTGAGTTTCAGGATAGGCTTCAAAAGCTACACAGAGAAATCCTGTCTTGAAAAACAAATAAACAAACAAAGAAAAAACAAAACAAAAGAAAGACGTGCGCCACCATGCCTGGCTATAATTTCGTTATATTCTACCGAGACCTGTATCTTCATTTATTTAAAGCAACATGTTTGTACTCATGTAACAGGTATAAGGCTCTGGGTTCAATCCCAAGCAGTGGAAAATAAAAATAAAAATAAATTTGTTTACCTTTATCTCACAGATCAGTATTATAACAATGGCTTTAAAGTCATTGTTAAAGGGGGCTAGAGGGATGGCTCAGTAATTTATAGCACATGTTGCTGTTAAAGAGGAGCTAGGTTCAAATCCCAGCAACCAAGTTGCAAGTCAAAACCATCAGTAGCTCCAGTTCCAGGAGATTGTCTTTTGCCGTCTAAGGGCACCAGGCACGCACATGGTGCACACACATACACACAGGCAAAACATTCATGTACGCAAAATAAGCTAAATCTCAAAAGATAAAGCCATTGTTAATCTCAGCAACTGAGTCATCTTGATTTTGACATTTACTGAATGTCTTTTCTCTCAGAAACTAGTGTTTTCTTGGCTCTTTCTGCACCAAGTTTTGTTTCTGTTTTTGCTTGTGGTACTAGGAATGGAAGCCAGGGCTTCTCAAATGCTAGGCAAGAGCTCTAGAGTTATATCCCCGGGCCTGGTTCGGCTCAGATTTAAACTGTGTTTCATCTTCTGTACGCAGCTGTTCCACAAACAGCCCTGTTTCCAACGCCTTTGCCCAACTCCTTTGGGTTTGCTTCATCTACGGTTTACTCAGGGGTTAGTCTGGGTGGCGTGTGATATCATAGTTCAGTTCTCAAGGTCTTTGTGGTGTTGCTTTGAGGCTGACGAATGTTTGTCCAGTTTAGAGGTAAGCCTGGGATTCACGCTGTGTTCACACAAGATAAAAAGTTGCCTCCTCAAGCTCTCTTTGTGCTCACGTTGTGTGCTTTTCCGAGGCCCTAAAGATGGGATTTCTCAGAGTCTGTCCTCTTTCACAGTTTACAGCTCCTCAGAAAGCAGGGTTGATGGCATAGGTAATTCAGCCCTCTGAGAATTCTTTCGCTTGGTCTGGAGAGATGTTTCAGATTAAAAGCGCCTACGGCCAAACCTGACAATCAGAGGCCTATTCCCAGGACCCATCCGGAGGAGGGAGAGAAGCATCTCCAGAACTCTAACCTCTGGTCTCTACTGTGCAGTGTGCTACATGCTCCTTAAGAACTAAAGTGTAAATTAAAGTATTTTACGTATACATATTATATTTCAGAATATCTTCCCCGATACATTCTCCTCTCCCTCTTTTCTTCCCTCTTCCCATCCCCACTCCTCCTCCTTTTCTCTAGAAAACTTCTTAAAAAAAAAAAAGATTTATGCTAGGCAGTGGTGGCACAGACCTTTAATCGCAGCACTCAGGAGAGAGAGACAGGAGGATCTCTGTGAATTCAGGACCAGCTTGGTCTGCAAAGAGAGTTCCAGGACAGCTAGGGCTGTTATAGAAAGAAATCCTGTCTCCAAAACCAAAACCAAACCAAACCAAACCAAACCAAGGATTTACTTATTTTTAGTTTGTGTATGAGTGTTTTCCGTGCATGTATGTAGGCATACTGCTTGCATGTGCCTGGTGCCCATGGAGGCCTGAAGAGTTTCTGATCCCCAGGAACTGACGTTGTGGGTGGTTGCCAGGTGTAGTGGCACACATCTTTAATTCCAGCACTCAGGAAGCAGAGACAAGTGAATCTTTGTGAGTTCTAGCCTAGCTTGCTACATAGTGAGTTCCAGGACAGTCAAGGATATAGAGAGAGACCTGTCTCAAAAAAGAAGGAAGGAAGGAAGGGGAGAAGGAAGAAGGAGGAGAGTTCTGGACGGCTGTAACCTGCCGTGTGGGCCCAGCAACAAGGCTTGGGTTCCAGGCGAGAGCAGCAAGTCCTCTTAACCTCTAAGCCATGTTTCCAGCCTTTCTAGACAATCTCATTTCTACTGTTATTTAATCTATACATATAAGATTTTGTGTAGGAACTATAAATGAGAGGAAAAAGAATATTTATATTTTTCAGACTGATTAAATTTATGTAATATGTAATTTTTCCCTCAAATGTCATAACTTTATTTTCCCTTATGGGTGAAAAAAATTATATATAATATGTATACATATAATATCTATTTTCCTTATCCATTTCTGTCGTTTGAGACAGAGTTTCATGTAATCCAGGCTGGCTTTGAATTTGCTTTGCAACTGAGCCTAGTCACGAACTCCAGATCCTCTGCTTCGGTCTCCCAAGCTCTAAAATTACAGGCAAGTCAATTTTTCAAGTTTTCTGTTTTGCTTTGTTTTTCTGGAGATTGAATTTAGGGGTCTTGAGCATTTTTTTTCTGGCCGTCCCGGAACTCCGCATGTAAAGAAGGTTGGCTTCAAACTCTTAAAGATCGGCCTGCCTCTGCCTGAGTGTTCGGACTTAAGGTATGCGCCAACACGCCTAGTTTTTCAAGTTTTTTTTTTAAATTTGTTTGTGCAGTTTTGCACGTCACAGCGCTTATGTGGAGGTCAGAGGACAGCTTCGTGGAGTCAGTTTTCTTCATCCCCTAGTTCCGGGGACCAAGCCCCGGGTCCAGAGGGGCGTGGCTAGAGCCTTTATCTACTCAAAGCCCTCTCGCTTGCTCGCTCACTAGGCACGGAGGCGCGGACGGAGCCTGAAGAACGTTTGATCTCTCCTCCAGATCGGCCTCTTCTGGCTTGCTTCTCCGAGACCTCAGGTAATTCTTTTTCTTTTCTACAGAGACGTCCGGTTGCTAGAAGCAGGTAAGAGTGATTATTGTGGATTTATTCCTGTTTTGGTTGACACCAGAAATCATTGTTTCTTTTTTGAGTCGGAGAAACGGTAGACTTGGTCTTTGCATGCTTGTAAATTTTGCCTTGACTCTGAAAAGTGTGTTTACCTAGGTATACAACCTTTGGAGGCGAATAACTTTTTTTCCCGCTTTAAAATGTTCAGAGCTCTTCCCAATGGTTGGCGGTTAGCTGCTAATAATCTAACTTTTATTTCTTAGCGGTAAGGAATTTATCTCCTGTGGGATTGTTTGTTCATTTTTTTTTGGAGGCAGAGGCAAGTGAGTCTCCGTGAGTTCAAGGCCTGCTTGGTCTACACAGCAAGTTCCAAGTCGGCCGGGGCCTCTGCCTCCCACGTGCTGGGAATTAAAGCTGTGGGCCATCACGCCTAGCTTCTTGTGGTTTTAAAGATTCTCTTAGCATTTCTGTTTTGCAGTTTTGTTTTATTGTGTTAAACAAACAAACACATACAAACTTTGAAAATGGTCGGCGGAGGGCAATATCACCCATAGTATCCATAATATTCTTGGGAGAAAATCTCTCCTTTGTCTGTGTCTCTGTGTCTTTCTCTTTCTCTGTCTCTCTCTCTCTCTCTCTCTCTCCAGGCAGGGTCTTGCAATGCACTCCAGGCTGGCCTGGAACGCAGGATTCTCCCACCCCCCACTCCAGACCGCACTGAGATAGCAGAAGTGCGACATAGCGAGCGGCTCAATTACTGTCCCTTTACCCTGAGGTTGCTTTTGGACAGAGACTGTGGTTTGTGAAATTTGGGCTGCAGATCTCCAGTTTCTCCTAAATTCAAAGGCCTGGCTAATCTCCTTTTTATAGACAAAATATAGATTGTGAAGTTTTAAAATACAGGATGCGCACAGGATCTTCACCCGTGACCATCTGTCCTGCTAATGCCCGCTTCTTTTATTGGTTCGTGGAAAACTCTGCAGCCTTCACCAGTGTCCTGGATGACCTTTGCGTTTCGTTATTCTTTTTCAGATATTTCAAGTATTTTGAATAATTACTTTTGTGTGCACGTATGTGTAGCACATGCACGCCTGGTATATTCATATGTGTGCAGGTGTGTCTTCTGTGCATGACCACGTGGAGGCTAGAGCTCAACAGGTAGGGGCCCTTCCTCTCTCGATCTCCACATTGTTGCTATTAGTCTTTTGAGTGAGGGTCTCATTATGTGGCCTTGCTTTCCTGGAACTCATTAGGTAGACCAGGCTGGCTTGGAATTCACAGCCACCCGATCCCGACACCTGCCCTCTAAGTGCTGGGCTTAAAGACTCCAGCACTCTGCCTGGCTTCCATCTTAGTTTTTGAGTAGGTCTCTTGCTTGACTTGGAGTGTTGATCCAGTTAGACTGGCCGGCCAACAGCAAGCTCCTGCAACTCTCCTGCCTCCACCCAGCACAGCACTGGGGTTACAGCTCCTCATGCTAGTGCAGCAAGTGCTTTTGTCCACTGAAAAGGGGGTGTCCCAACCCCCCTTTTCTGATATTCAGATATATTTTATCCTAAAAAAAGGCACTTAGGGCCATCTCACCGACTCATTTGTCCTTCCTTCCTTTCTTTCTCTTTCCCTCCTTCCCTTCTTTTTAATTATCCACTTGTTTGTTTAATATTAATTGAATTAAAATACCAGGTTCTGTACTAGGCCTCGAAAAAGAACAATAAATAAAAGCTTTCCTCCAGGTTCCCTTAGCCTTTCCTGCACACTGTTCATCCAGACAAAACAGTTTCATGTCCTAGAACAGAGGCTTAAGGAACACGTGAAGCTGTAGCAAGTTTTTCACTTAGTTCATTTCTAGGGTTTTTTTGTTTGTTTGTTTCTGAAGGTTCTGTAAAGCTAGCCTAGCTACTTTCTTTCTATGAGAAATCCATTACAGAAATACTTAGAACCCTGGGCAGGGTAGTTAGGAGGTATTTCACAATGCTTATTGTCAGGTCAATGGAGAAATTGCTACAGGATTATCACTTTGGGGAAATGCTTTTTTGTCAGGCTGTGTTATCCCTATAATGCCTCCTGTTAAATGACATACTTGAGATAGAGTATCTAAAATGAATCTGAGTAATTTTTCAATCAACCTAACAACGTTTCAAATGAACATTTTAAATTATCTAATTTTTGTCTGTCTGAGACAGGGCCTCTCCATGTAGCCCGGGCTGTTCTGGAACGCAACTCTGTAGACCAGGCTGGCTTTGAATTCGCAGAGATCTTTCTGCCTTTGCCTCTTGAGGGCTGGGATCGAAGGTGTGCAAGGCTATGCCTAGCCCTAAAATATATGATTTTTGAGCCGAAACATTAAGCTGTAAGTTGTGTTTCTTCCTCTCTTCTGACATTTATTTGTTCCTTGGGGAGAGGTGGGCACGCGTGTGCTGCAGCATGAGGACAGCTTGCAGGATCAGTCCTCTCCTTCCAGCACGTGGGTTCCGGAGACCCAATTCAGGTGACAGGCTCAGCAGTAAGCACTTTTATCTACTGGATCATCGCGCTGTTTTTTTTTTTTTTTTGAAAAGTCATTTTTAAAGCATGCAGGTGCCCTGTTCGGGGGAATAAGTACTTGCTGGCAAGCAAATGATTTGTATGATAATTTTGCCTCCACCGCATTTCCGTGAGTTGAACAATATTCCAAAATTTATTAGAGAAACTCATGTATGAAAAAAAATCTTTTAATCCCACCGCTTGGGAGGCAGATCTCTGAGCTCCGGGATAGCCTGATCTACACAAAGAAACCCTGTCTTGAAAAGTAAAAGAAAAAAATATTTTAAGCCACATAATGCTACATTAACAGGGGATATTCAACTTTTGTTAAGAGTTGAAGGGAATTCAGGCTACCGCATTGCAGAGTGCTTTCACAGACATAGATGACTGAAAGAAGCAAGCTTTAGAAATAAAGAATAATCGGTTCCTTTGGGGGAGGGGGCAACACGAGGGGAAAGAGCCTTTATTTTCATTGCTGTTGTTCACAACTTGAGTCGTGCTCTTCCAAGGAGGAGTCTCAGTAGGATAAAAATCCAAGAAATTAAGGGAAACACCATATGGTGAACTGGAATTGAAAACATTTCTGTAAGCACATGGCTGAGAAAAACACGGCTGGAGAGTTGGCTCAACAGTTAAGCGTACTCGTTAGTCTTGCAGAGGACCCAGGTTTGCTTCCCGAAATCCGTGCGGTGACTCAGTTCCCGAGGTTCTCATACCTTTTTCTGACCCCCACACACCAAGCACTGAAGTGTCTGGCTACAGGCATATATGCAGGCAAAACACTCATACACATTTCAAAAATGAAACAAACTTAAATTTATTATTTTTTAGCTAGAACTATATCAGTTATCTGTTCCTGTTCAATAGTTCTACCACAGCGTAGAGGTTTGAGACACATGGCTTTTGCATGCTTCCTGTGAGCCAGGAGTCGGAACATGGCTTGCGCCAGGATGCTGATTTAAGGAGTGTCTGCACTGTCTGTTTTAGGGTCTCATAAATCTTCATGCACAGAGGGTGAAAGGGTGAATGTGGGCTTATTGTACCTGAAGCCCTGGCTTCAATGTCCGACTCCCAATTCCCCGCCCCCCCCCCCCGCAAAAAAAAAACCAACAAGCCAGAAGCTGTCCCCAGTTTTTTGCCACATGGCCTCCTTCATAGTTAGTCTGCTTCTGTAAAGCCAGCAAGGGAGGAAGTCTCCCTACAAGAGGGACAGCCCATCATGTAATCATTATAAACATAATATAATCACGTATGTGTCCAGCTGAGGCAGGACTATTGCCAAGAATGTGAGGCCAGCCTAAGGGGGGAAAAAAAAAGACATGGTGACCTGAGTTCAATTCTGGAACCCACGTGGCAGGAGAAAAGGAGAAAACCAATTCCCACAAGTTGTCCTGTGACCTTCACACGCACGCACCAGGGTGTGCACACCCACAAACATACACACAAAAATGTAGAAAAAAAATCACAAAAGCCGCGATGGCGCACACATAATCCTACCACTAGAGAGATGAAAACCAAAACCAGGCCTGGGAATGTAGCAGTTGATAGAGTGTCGCCTAGCATGCACGGTGGCCTGGGCTCAATCTCCAGCACCTCATAAACCTGGAATCCCAGCTTTCTGGATGTTGAGGCAGGAGGATTAAAAATGCAGGGTCATCCTCAGCTCCACCGAGCTATGTGAGCTCCTATCTCAAAAGTAAAATAAAATAGCAACAGCAATATTGTATGTCCCATCACCTCTGCTATATACTACTGGTTAGATGAAAGGAACCAGTGGTTTGGGAGGTCCTCTTTCGGATTATGGGGGCAGCTGTAGAGTTTGTCTGCCCCAAATGCGTATGGGTTTCCCAGCTTTGTAATGAGTGTCACCAGTGCTTGGGTTGTTGTCTTTTAACTCGTTCTCTGTTAAGAGGAAGTTGGGTCCTCTGCAGAAACGGCTTGTTCCAGATAAGGAGGGAGGAAAGCACGCACAGAGCCAGGGGTAATTTTATGGTGCTGGAAATCAGTAACGTTCAAGCCAGACATGGTGGCGCATGCCTTTAATCCCAGAACTCGGGAGGCAGAGCTCTGGCAGATCACTCAATTAGAGGCCTGCAGGGGAGGGGGGGAGGGGAGAGAGAGAGAGAGAACAGAATCAGTAAGGTTCTCAAGGATGAACAGGGTTGTGTTTCATTGGACAGTCATGATATTTATAGCATATAAAGGCTAATGGTGGCAATGAAATGAGACAGATTGAATTTACATGAAAATTCACGGCCAAATCATGATGTTCAACTTAGGGAAGGTCTGAAAATATTTGTTAGTATCTAAAGAAGATATTGGGGCCAGGGAGATGGCTCAGTGGGTAAAGTGCTCGCCGTGCAAGCCTGCCACCCTGAGTGCTATCTATCCCTGGGATCCACGTGGCCAGAGAAGTGAGTCTACAAAGCCGTCCTTTGACTGCCACATGCTCAGGGAGGCATGCCCCGACCCACGCCCACAGACACCATGTGCTCACGGTCACAGTAAATAAGCTTGTTAAAAGAAATAGATTACATTTAACTGCTGATGGGGCTAGAAAACTGGCTCAGCAGTTAAAGAGCACTGGCTGCTCTTCCGAGGACCCTGGTTCAGTTCCCAGAACTCAAATGGCAGCTCAGAACTGTCTGTGGCTCCAGTCCCAGGGGATCTGATACCCTCTTCTGACCTCCAAAGGTACCAGGCAGGCACATGGTGTACATACATACATGAGAGCAAAACACTCATAGACACAACATAAAGAAATCTTAAAAAAGTTAATTCATCTTAAAAAGCCAGGTATGGTGGCTCAGGTCTTTAAGCCCAAAGCCAGCCTGGTCTACACAGTGAGTTCCAGGACAGCTAGGACTATATAGAGAGACCCTGACTCCAAAAAAAAAAGGTTAATTAAAAATGAAAGTTAAAGAAGTTAACTATTTGCTTGTAGGATTTAGCTCAAAATAATATAGGACTAATGAAGCAGATAAGAGCTTGTAAAAAATTAAGTTAATTATTTACTGTGAAAAGTGGTCATTAATAATGCAAAATTAAGCTTTTTATCCAGCCTTCCCAGAATGTTATATATATTTTGTCAACTAAATATCACTAGACAATAAGGAGAAGCTGTACTCAGGTAAAATCCAACTAATAAATGTGGAAAGGATGGTGGATTTAGCAAAACACAACAAAGATTTTTAAAGTTTTTAAAAAGCTTCATGTGTACGTGTGGGTCTGCATGCACACAGACCACGTGCGTACAGGCGCCCAAACTTCAGAAGAGGCCCTCGGATCCCCTGGAACTGCAGTGAAAGGCAGTTGTAAATTGTCATGTGAGTCTTGGGAAAGCAGCTCCAGTTCTCTGGAAGAGCAAACACTCTTTAGTTACTGAGCCAACTCTCCAGCCCCTGTCCCTCATACGCTTTAATGAAATTATTAGGATAATGATAATTTTCACGTTGGTCATTAGATTCAGACATGATGACCAACTGTTGTCTAGTGAGGAACTTGGTGTGACAGTGCATGTGCGCACTCCTAGAACTCAGGGAACAGGCAGTTGAATTAAGAATCTGAGGCTGAGCCGGTGGTGGTGGCGGGGCAGGGGCAGGCGGATCTCTGTGAGTTCGAGACCAGCCTGGTCTACAAAGCGAGTTCCAGGACAGGCTCCAAAGCAACAGACAAACCCTGTCCTGAAAAACAAACAAACAAAAAGAGTTTGAGGGCAATGAGAGACCAAAAAAAAGCAAGGGCTGACCGGCTCATACTTGTAAGCCCAGTTTTGGGGAGGCAAAGGCAAGAGGATTGCTGTGAGTTTGAGGCCAGTCTGGGCGACTCAATGAGTTCTGGTGTAGGAATCAGCCTGCACGCCTATCAGCAGATGAATGAATAAAGAAAAGGTGGCATAAACACACAATGGAGGTTTCTCAGTGATAGCAAAGGGAATTTGTCAGGTGTGGTGGCACAGGCCCGTAAGTCCAGCACTCGGGAAGCAAAGGCAGACAGATCTCTGTGATTCAAAGCCAGCCTGATCGACATAGCGAGTCCCAGCCCAGCCAGGGCTATGTAGTGACACTTATCTCAAACGGAAAAAAAATATAGTTAAATATTATATTTTTCAAGTGATGTGAAACGTCACATTTTTTAGCTCAGTGTAAAGTATAATTGTCTCATTTAGTCAGCATTTTCTTTTTTGTACTAAATCAGAAAATTCTGACTCAGAGTTATACATTTAAACAAACACACAAACAAAAGAGAGGAAATTTTGGGGGTCAGAAATTTCTTCCGTATGCTGGATTGAATGGGGACTCATAAATGGAGAAGTCATTTCTTCCATTCAGTGTGGCCCCAGACACTAAAAATGTAAAGTTTCATACTGAAATTCTGCCATGTTGACTATTTTACCTTAGGAGAATGGAGATTACTGTGAGCAGCATCCCCCAAAGGTATGCTTCCAAAACGTGGGAAACATTTTGGTAATTATAGTGATTAACAGGAATCTCCTGACGAGGGTCTCCTAATGAGCAGTGGGCAGGAGCCAAGAATGTCGCGTTTCTGACTGCATGTGACATTCCTAAAGATTTTTTTCTACACCTTCATGCTTTCCAAATATTCCCCCGACACACATGTATTTTAAAGGCCTACCTGTAATTATCGTTCCAAAGCCCTTGTTTTCTAGCTCTAAAATTGCGTTAAAGAAAACTAGGGAGCACGCTCACAAAGCTCCGTGTCATTCTAGAATGGGGCCACAGGGTGCTTCTCTGTATAACTGCAGTTGTAGCGTAAGCATAACTCAAAGTAGTTTTTGTATGGCTTGAATGTACACGGAATTTTCCAGGAATGGAACTCCTATGTAAATTGAAAGGAGTGTGGAGCAGTGTTTTGTTTGGAACTTTCCCAAGAATGGCTTAATGCTTTTGAAAAACCACACCAATGACATCAATGCCATTTATGGGCTGTGCTGAATATCTTTCCTGACCCTTCCAGACACTTTCTATCCTTCTGTGTCACAGAAAGGGGCTGTGACTGACAGGATTCCCTACCCTCCATCTTCTGTGAGGCATGGACGGATCCAAGATCTGGAAGATGGACGGCGGATGAGTTAGGGTTCTTAATATAAGCGGCAAGAGCTAGGCCAAGCATGCCTAGCTCTTTTCCATCACCATGTGATTGCATTGTGTCGATTTGGTTCCCAGGGTGGGTAGAAAGCACGAGTCAGCTGTGGGGCATGAAGAGGTAGGTAGTTCTGATGCCCGTTGCACTTAAGGCAACAAGACTATTTCTCCTTTAATCCACATTTATGGCTTTCTGGAAGTTTCCCATGAGCAGCCAACAGAGAAAGGGTACAGACCTACCAACCATCAAACGATCACAGCAGCTGCATTCGAGGCCCTGCAGGGCAGTGGAGGAGGGAGATAGTTCTGGGGCAGAGCATTAGTCAGAGGACATCTTGTCTGCTTCGGGAAGAAGTGGAGACAGCCTAGTTTCTCTGGGGGCATATTGCTGGAGATACAATCCTGTGTGAGCTGGGCTGCCCCTGTTTTTCTTTTTAGGGTATGCCAAGAATGCAAAGCCAGGACAGGGCTATTATACCTGAGTTGCATTGCAAGGAGCTGCCTGGGGGGATAGGTGCTATCTCCTTTTGGGTCAAAGAGCAGGATTGCTAAAAGATGCCAGTTCCTTAGGCCAGTGTTCTTTGGGTTATGATAATAAGCACTGTGACCACAGCTTGCACGCACGCACGCACACACACACACACATGGCAATAGGATAAGATAATTTCTTGGTCTCTTAAATATCTTTGAATTTATTTCCAGAAAAGAGGTCTGGAACGCAGAGCTTGTGACTTCTTTTAGAAATGTAACTTTGGCCTTAAAAAGCCTGTAATTCTTTTTTTGTTTGTTTCACTTAATAATCTGTTTCTCTGGTAATGATATTTAATTTGTTTGCACAGTCTAAAAGCTTATGAGTTTTCTTAAATAGCCAAGTGAATTGAAAATTTATCTGACACAAAATGTATATGCAAATATTTATAGCAGCTTTATTCATAAAAAATTAGAATCAATGCCAAGCATGGTAGCATATGCCTACAAACCCAATTTTAGGGAGGCTAGGGCTGGCTAATCAAGGCCAACCTGATCTACATAATGAGTTCAAAGCTAGCCTGAGCTACTTACCAAGACCATTAAAAAACCCAACAGAATTCTGGACAATCATGTCTTATTGGCCTGGAACTCTCTGTGTAGACCAGGCTGGCCTCCAACTCACAGAGATCTACCTGCCTCTACCTCCTGAGTGCTGGGATTAAAGGCGTGAGCCACCATGTTCTATAACATGGATAAATTTTAAATGCAGTTTGTCAGGGTAAGAAGCCAGACATAAAAGAGTTAAAATAATTGTAAGCTTCCTTATATGTGACATTTTGGAAAAGAGAGAGAGAGAGAGAGAGAGAGAGAGAGAGAGAGAGAGAGGAATAGGTGTTCATTTCCTAGTGCTCCATAACCAAGCACCACCGCAGACTGAACAAGGTTTAACAACTTCAGGATCTGCTTCGTTAGACTTAAGGCAAGGTATTGGCAGGGGCTTGCCTTTGCTAGCTCGGAGGCCATCTGCACTCCTTAGCTGAGTCCTTCCATACCTTACAAGACCCTCTGGTACTCAGCCTCACATCTTACTTCCTCCTTCCCCTTCTCAGTCTTATTTTTAAGTATTCGTGTCATTACATTTAGGGCCTACGTGGAAAGATAGCACCGGATGATTTTTTTTTCTCAATGTCCTTGATAGAATCACATCCTGTAAAGTTCTTTTGCCCTATAAGGCAACTCGCCCAGGTTTCTGATAGTAGAGTATGGGTATCTCTGTGGGCCATCATTCAGTCTAAAACGGGAATGAAACAGAGCAATGGTTACTAGGCCTTGGGAAATAAGGAAGAGTTGAGGCCATCATGGACTTTACTAGAACCATGGCTGATACATGACAAGTGTCAAAACCCAGAGAAAGGCACAGCAGACAACTCAAACAGAGCAAATGTTACTGCCTGAAATTTAAAACACAAAACAACAAAAACAAAAGACCCAAGCAGGCCATTCCTGATTCCAGGACAGAATGCAGAGTTCAATAAAAGAACAGGAAAATAGTATCATAAGCAGAATAAGTTGAAGAGACCTGCTGCCCCACGTGGGAGTACAATAGATAGATACGCTACTAAGAGAGGGGTGGAGAGCTCATTCTGCTTCTTTCAAGAAGCTCAAGAAATCTGGTGTGCAGGTACACCCTTGTAATTCTAGCACTCAAGAAGTGGAGGCAGGAGGATAAGTAGTTTAAGGTCATCCTCAGTACAAGTTTGAAAACCAGCTTGGGCTACGGGAGGTCCCGTCACCCTGTCTAAAAAGAAAGACAGCACAAAGGAAGGAAGAGGAAAGTAGATTCTACAGAAGCTGGATTTCAGGCAGTGGTAGAGGGTGGGAGGCCATTTCCTTCCTCCTCTACCTTGGGACAGAAGTTCGACTGTGTGCTTGTCAGACAATGGTACTCAACCCTGACCATTCCCACTCTAGTCTGCTCTTGAGGTGGATTCCACACCAGGAGGGACAAGACAAGCTAGGAAGCCTAGGGCCTGACAGCCCTCTCAAGGCCCATCTTGTAAAGCGAACGTGTCCCTCTGGAAGAGGTAGACCACTGTTTCTCTGCTCTCCACCCAGTTCAAGCGTGGTGATACAGAGGAGAGAGATAGCTCAAGAGAACAAAAGACCACTTGGTCTTCGAGGCCTGCATTGTGAAACAAAGCATGGTCATTGGGGGAAAAGATGGCCATCTTGGCAGTGAGCAGTTAAAAGAGGGCCAGGAGCTCCACGGTGTTCGTAGTGGAATGATATACCTTATAGAAGGTTAAAAGAGATAATATAGGAGAGACAGCAAAGAACTCTCCTGGCATAGGAGCAAGCTTCAAAGTTGGTCAATAGTGCTGTCCCTGAAAAGGAGACTGCTCGGATTGTGGCATTTATGCTTCGTGATGTATCAAAAATAGAGCAATCAGCTACAAATCGGTGGAGCCCACCGGCTGGGGGTGAGCCCACCGGCTGGGGGTGAGCCCACTGGCTGGGGGTGATACCATTTCCGGTAGGGCAAGCTAGATGAGTCAGAGAGAACCTAGCTGTAATGCGGGTGCTTCTGGAGGCTGTGATGTGTGTCCAGGGTTGTAGCCTCTGAGGAAGACATCAAAGGGCTCTGTCCTGTGCAGGAATCTCAGACTCACTGAACTAAGCCAGTCAAATGACCAAACAGCGGGCCGTGGGAGGTAGGGGAGAGTCAGCATCCAGATTTGCTCCAATATCTCTAAAACATCCGGTTGTCAACAACAAAGCACAAGATACACAAACAAAACAGAACAGGACCCACATGGGGGGAAAAAGCCAGTCACTAGAAATTGCCTTTTTGGGTCGTCTTAATCTGTCTTTTTTTCTTATAATGAAACACCAGAAAGTAGATAATTTACAAAGAGCAAAAGGTTGTTTGGCTCCTAGTTCTAGAAGTTGGGAAGTTCAAGACCATGAAGCTAGCTAGCATCTGGTAAGGGCCTTCTTGCTGTACAATCCTATGGTAGAGAGCCTCGCAGGATGAGACATAAACAGGCGTCAGCTGAAGCCATCCTAACTCTTCTTATGAGAGCCCTACCCTGATGACTTTACCTAATGCTGGTTTCCCCCCCAGATACCCGCAACATGCATTTAGGCATTACATTTCCAGGACAGAAGCACATTGGCAAGGCAGGTCCCCCAGAAGCAGCTTTTTCTGCTGCCTTACAGGATGGTTTTCCTTGTAATAAAAAAATTGCTAGCAAATGCAGCTGCGTGTAGGCAGTCAGGTCTCCCTGGAATGTCAAGTCTTTCATTCTGGAGATACCACCTTCTGAAGCTCAGGGCGCTCTTCTTTGTAAACTACCATTCCTGCTCTGAGCTTTGGAACAATAAGTGCCCCTATCTATGCTGGCGCCAGCTCTGTATTCTCCGCATCGCTCATCTCTTTCATCATCTCCCCTCTGCCTCAGAAGGCTGCAGCTCCTCCAGGCTTGGCCCTAGGCACAGTATTCATCACAAGAGTGGTGGACTCCTTGTGCTGGCCCAACATTCCTGGGTCTCTGTGGCACAGGCGAGGCAGCTAAGCAGCCCCAGGCCACATGAGGGAAGGGGTTCTGGTTCTTTCCAGACCTCCATTATCTCTGTAGCAGCAGCTGCTGGCAGGTAAGTGTGTGTGAGTCACCGGTGACAAGACTCCATGCTTGGTGGGGTGGGAGAAAAGCCAAACTCTGCAGGATCCCAGAACCCCTTGCTGCTCAGAGCAGCAGCTACCTGGGGCCTCTCTGTGGGAACTGGCTACAAGGACACACCCACCCTCAGGCCCAGACTGGACCCTCTGCGTTCCAAGAGGCCCCTTTACAGTGGCCCAGGACTGTGTGAGCATCCAAGTGTGTGGCGATCTGCTCCAGAGCACAGGCTCTGCTCCCTTCTTAATCCTTGTTTTTCTACCCAGCCAGTTATCTCCCAGTAAAATCTCCAAGGGCCTGGGCAGACCAAATCGTGGACTGCGCTCTCTCTCTCTCTCTCTCTCTCTCTCTCTCTCTCTCTCTCTCTCTCTCTCTCTCTCTCTCTGTGTGTGTGTGTGTTGATTTTCATGTGAAATTCCCCCTAACATGGTGGTACTATAGAAAACCCGCTCCATTGCCAGGCACCTAGGAGTCTTGTATGTACAATTCATTCAGACTTCATTGGAATTTTAATTTTGCTCTGTCAGGCTCCTGCTGTGTCCTTGGCTTGCCTCACCTTTGCCAGAATTACAAAACTTTCCACAGTTCTGCCAGCTGCTTCTTCCTGTTTTGTTCTCAATTTGGGGGTGTTTATTTCTTTTGCTTAATGTCTGGATGCTAAGAGAAATAAGTAAGCAGAAAACATTTGTGGTTCATTCAAGACAGGGCACCATCCAAATTTTTTCCATATGATACTCTCTGACTGAGAATTCTTATGTCTTGTAATTAGTGACTTTTTTTTTTGCCTTAAAGTGTAATGTTAAATTATCACTTATTTTAGCCTTTTTTTTTGACCTGCTATGTGTAGCCTTTAGCTGTCCTAGAACACTATGTACATGTAAGACCAGGCTAACTCCCACTCACAGAGATCCATCATCCACTTGCCTCTGCTTCTCGGATGAAAGGTATGTACCATCACGCCTGGCTTTACATGCTGGGCTTTATTTTAGCATCTATGTATTGACTATATCAGGTGCAAGGATGGAGGAGTCTTTCTTTAAAACCTGGTTTAATTTTCAAGACCTGATTGGGCCAAAGTTGTTAAGTGAAGGGCCGTTATGTAAGTTAGTTAAATATTATGCTATGCTGTGCACACGCTGCAAAGGCATGCTGTCACCTGTGTAGCTTCTGTAGTGTGCCCGCCAGTGGATTCCTTGTTAGCAGAACTTGACAAGATAAAAGGGAATGTGTTTTAAAACTTTTTTTTTTCTGAGACGAGGTATCACAGTATCTCCCCACTGATTTCAAACTCCGATTCCTTTGAGTGGTATTCATGTGCCGCCTGGCCTGTTTTCTAGCATTTGATGAACATTTTATGCCACTATCTTGAATAGTAAGTTCGCGGCCTATTTTTTTTAATGTCATTTGAAAATATCACCTCTCAGGGCTGGACAGACAGATCAGCAGTTAAGAGCACTGGCTGCTCTTCCAGAGGACCTGGGTTCAATTCCCAGCACCCACATGGCGACTTAGAACTGTCTGTAGCTCCAGTTCCAGGGAATCTGACACTCCCACACAGACATACATGCAGGTAAAACAACAATGTACATAAAAAAATAAATGAAAGCCGGGCGGTGGTGGCGCACGCCTTTAATCCCAGCACTCGGGAGGCAGAGGCAGGCGGATCTCTGTGAGTTCGAGACCAGCCTGGTCTACAAGAGCTAGTGCCAGGACAGGCTCCAAAGCCACAGAGAAACCCTGTCTCAAAAAAAAAAATGAATCATTAAAAATACTTTATAAAGGGCTGGGGAGATGGCTCAGAGGTTAAGAGCATTGGCTGTTTTTTCCAGAGGCCCTGGGTTCAATTCCCAGCAAACACATGGTGGCTCACAACCTGTCAGATCTGGTGTCCTCTTCTTGCCTGAAGGCATACATGCAGAACTTTATAAAAATAGTACCTCTCAAGGACTTAAACTAATGAAAAGCAAATAAGAAAAAAACAGATTTGTATTCTGGTCAAAAAATAATTTATCTTGAGTCTGGAGAGATGGCTCAGCAATTCAGAGCACTTTTTGTTCTTGTAGGGGACCCAGGTTCAGTTCCCAGCATGCACATGGTAGCTCAAAAGCACCCATCCCTCCATTTCTAGGTAATCTGCCACTTATTTTGACCTCCGCAGGCACCAGACACACATGTAGTGTACATAAACACATTCAGACAAGAGACAAAATGAGATAAATATTTTTAAAATTACCTTAAATGATATTTTTTCTAATGTCTTGTTTTTATTCTAGTTTATACAAATAGTGTATAGTAGATTGGGGTTTTGTTTTGCTTTGTTTTGGCTTTTGTTTTTTTGTGCAAACCCCAAACTCTGCATTGCTTTGTCTGATGTCAAAGAGCTCTTCAGATCTCCACCTCCTTCCAGCCTTGTTGATTGTGATACACTTCTTTCTCTTGGGCTGGTTCCACTCCCCGTTAGCAGCTCTCCTGGGCAGGTGTCCCACAGCGCTGGCATCTCCACCATCTTGGGGGTCTCCAAGGCAATCCAGGCTTCACCTTCACAGCTTCATGCAGTGGTCTTTCTGGGCTTCATGCAGGGGCAGCCCTGACACACACATGACCTCAGTGACTTCCCTTAGTTGCTGGGGAAGATTCCATAGCCCTTTTCTTCTGGTCTTGACTCTAAAGCCAGAACCACAAGGCTAAACCCTCCAAGTTCTGCTGCCTGCTGGGGCTGGAACATGGCCCTCTAGTTCGGTTATATCGTCACATACTTCACTTTCTGGTTCTGATGCCTTCCTTCACTGCTTAAACTTTCCTTAAAAGCGAATCCAAAGACAAACACATAGGCATCCTCAGGAATATTAACCTTCATCAGGCGATGAAAGGAGACAGAGACAGAGACCCACACGGGAGCACCGGACAGAAATCTCAAGGTCCAAATCAGGAGCAGAAGGAGACGGAGCACGAGCAAGGAACTCAGGACCACAAGGGGTGCACCCACACACTAAGACAATGGGGATGTTCTATTGGGATCTCACCAAGGCCAGCTGGCCTAGGTCTGAAAAAGCATGGGATAAATCTGGACTAGCTGAACATAGCGGACAATGAGGAATACTGAGAATTCAAGAACAATTGCAGTGGGTTTTTGATCCTACTGCACGTACTGGCTTTGTGGGAGCCTAGGCAGTTTGAATGCTCACCTTAGGAGACCTGGATAGAGGTGGGCAGTCCTTGGGCTTCCCACAGGTCAGGGAACCCTGATTGCTCTTCGAGCAGATGAGGGGGGGGGGACTTGATCGGGGGGAGGGGGAGGGAAATGGGAAGCGGTTGTGGGGACGAGGCAGAAATCCTTAATAAATAAATAAATTTAAAAAAAAAAAAGAAAACCCATTGAGAGGGCTGTCAGGATGGCATAGCAGGTAACGGTGCTTGCAGTATAAACCTGGCAACCTAGATCAAGCTCCCAAACCTAAATAAAGAAGGAAGGAAAGAAGGAAAACAAAAAAAAAATTCTTTTTCACTAAGACTTAAAGGGAATATAATCTAATATAATAAAAGGGATTTTCTTAGGTGAATGGGGTCTTGCCCTGATGTCACCATTCCCTTTATTCCGTCTAGCATCATGATTTTCATTAAATGCTTTTTATCCTCAGGCACTGGGCTTAGCTCCACTACACTTCCTGGTGCTCTTTTCTCCTCAAACTGTACATTTTGAGGTTTTTTTTGTCCAGCTTGCTCCTTTTCATTGTAGACCTGCGTGAGAGTGACCACTAGTAACTATGTGACCCAGCCAACACTAGCCTGTCTTAAAATCTCTCCTGCCAATGATATTAGTTTATCCTCAGGCAGAGTTTTCGGACGAGGGCAAACAGCAGCCACATTTTCTGCCAGAATATCACAAGAATGGTCTCTAAGTCACTTAACTAATACTCTTCCCCTCTGAAACCTCTTGAGCTGGGTCCTCTTAATCTGCATTGCTCTCAACACCACTGTCTTCCACACGCCTGCTAGGATGACCCATTAAGCAGCACTGAATGCATTCAACTGCGTTCCTAATACAAAGTCTCAGTGTTCACGTTCCACCAACAAACAGTGTGGTCAGGCCTGTCACAGCAATACCCTTCTCCCTGGTCCCAACTTCTGTCTTAGTCAGTGTTCTTTTGCTGTGAAGAGACACCATGACCATGGCAACTCTTTTAAAAGAAAGAATTTATTTGGGGGCTGGCTTGCAGTTTCAGAGGTGTAGTCCATTATCATCATGGCAGGAAGCATGGTGGCATGCGGGCAGACATGGTGCTGGAGAAGTAGCTCAGAGCTACAAGCTACATCCAGATTCTTAGGTAGGGAGAGGGAGAGGGAGAGGGAGAGGGAGAGGGAGAGGGAGAGGGAGAGGGAGAGGGAGAGGGAGAGGGGAGAGATTGGGCCTGACGGGCTTTTTGTTTTGTTTTTCAAGACAGGGTTTCTTTGTAACCTTGGCTGTCCTGGAACAGCGCACTCTGTAGACCAGGCTGGCATCTAAGTCACAGAGATCCACCTTCCTCTGCCTCTCAAGTACTTTTAGAATCTCAAAACCCACCCCCCAGTGACCCACTTCTCCAACAAGTTCACATCTCCTACTCCTTCTAATCCTTTCAAACAGCTCCACTCCTGATGACCCCGTGGGGGCCGTTCTTATTCAGACCACCATACAAGGTATCACTATGTGTTCCTGGATGTCCTGGAACTTGCTCTGTAGTCCAGGCTGGCCTCAAACTCACAGAGCTCTGTCTGCCTGCCTCCTGAGCTCTAGGATTAAAGGCCTGTCCTACTACTCCTGGATGGATTTTTTTAAAAAACTAGTCTTTCACTACAGGTGGCTTGTGCCAAGTACAACCTCTGGTTCAAAGAGATAAATCATATTTGGTATGAATGATATGCAAACAATCTTGGCCTCCCTTGCTGGGCTCTCTTCCTTTTCTCCCCCCTCCACCTTCCCCTGCACTGTTCTCTCTTTTCTCCCCCCCACAGGATCTCTTTACAGTGCCCTGGATGGCCTCTAACCTCTGGGTTAAAGCTATCCTTCTGTTCCGGATTCTTCAGTCCCTGTAACTACTGACGCAAATCCAACATCCGACTTCGTAGGGACATTTTAAAACACACCTAAATAATGACGTTAAAAGAAAGAGACTCAAAGGTCTGTGAAATAGTTCATCAGGTAAAGGTTCTTGCCGCTAAGCCTGACAGAGTTCAATGCAAGTAAGCTGTCCTCTGGACTTCCTCATGTGCGCTATGGTGTGCATGCGTCTCTCTCTCTCTGTCTCTCCCTCTTTCTTTTTCTGTCTCCCCCTCTTACATACATACACCCAACACACACACACACATACACACACACCACAGTTAATTAAAACGGGAAAAACTTCTGAAATGTTTAATGCTCGACAGCAACAAAACAATCCGTCAAAGTTTGAGTGATCCAGGTAGAGGTACTGAGAAGGAAGTTGGTTTTACCTGTGTACTTTAGAGAAAAGAAAGTGTAATGAGTCTTTTTCTGTCCTGCCATTCAGCTCCCAAATAATGACACAGAGACTTCTTATTAATTATGAAAGCTTGGCCTGTAGATTAGGCTTATTCCTAAAATAACTTAAGTTAACCCATTTCTATTTATCTATGTCTTGACATGTGGCGTTACTTCTCTTCCATCTTGCACTTCCTGTTTCCTCTCCTTGTCTCCTGACTTCTTCCCGTGTGCCTAGATTTTTCCTCTTACTTCCACTCTCTCCCTGGAAATCCCACCTCTACCTCCTGCCCTAGCTATTGGCCCTTCAGCTTTTCCTTACCTCAATCACAGCAACACACCTTCACCCAGCGTCCAAATATCCCACAACCAGAAAGCACTGAGAACATATGATCTAACTGTTCAGAATAAGAAGATGAAAGGTAAGGCTTAGTTCTTTTTTTTTTTCAAAGAGCCCTCAAAACACAGACATTTAATACTATTTAACTGTATTTCCATCCCACAAAGTAATCCCATGGTGGCGGAAGGTGCAGGGTTGGCAGGCATCCATGCCAAACTCGACACGTGCTTCTTATCTGCATCCCCCAAGTAGCACTGTCAGGCTGCTGCCATGTCCAGGCCATCAGACAATGGCGCAGAGCCCACGAGAGCGCAGACATCATGTTTTAAAGAGCCCTGAAGAGGCACTTAACCTATCTTCCCCAGTTCTGTTGGTAAGAACACAGTCGTCTGGTAAGCTGAGCGGCTGCGGTCCCATTGCCTCTCACCCCCGCAGGACAACGAGTGGAGACAGGAACCAAATCTTGAAGTTGTGCTTTATTCAGAGGCTTTGAGAAGGCAGCAGAGCAACACACTTAAGACAAGACAAAACAAAAAACCGAAACAACCCCTGCCTTCCACCATCAGCCAGCCGTGGGCTATAGGGGGAGGGGAGGCAGAGGCAGTCAGTGAATCTCTGCAGACCTCAGTCTTGGCCCTCTGGTTAGGCGTTGAACCACACTTCGGAGACTTGTGCTGACCACGCTTCTCTTGTTATCAGCCTGTGTGCTCTTCCCTCGCCCTGTGGATGTCTGAGCTCAGGTACTTGAAAGGCTGAGTCCACTTAGCTTCTCCCGATATCAACATCTGGGTTGGGGGAGGTGGGGGGGAGATAATGCGAAACAAGGCAACAATGAACAGCGGATACTTTCTAAGTTATTAATAACATGTATATGCAGATTCCTTTTTATAATATTGAGTACAAATGTTCCTTTATAATACAGAATACAGTGGCGCTCCCGCCCTCCCTCCTCTACTATATTAATGTGGTGACAGCTAGTGGCAAAGGGGACCAGGAAGTGTATAATTTAGCTAACGCCCTATGTCTAATTAAAATTCCCTTATTATGAAGGAAAGGGAGAAATACACTGGGGAATAAATTCAGACCGAATTGAATAAAAGCAGAATGCTGGCGCTAGAGAAAGGGCTCACTTATTAAGAGGACCCAGGGTCACTACCTAACGCCCACGCGGGAGCTTTTAACTAACAGTAACTGCATTTCCATTCAATCAGACACCCTCTTTTGGCCTCCCTGAGCTCTCGATGCACACATGGTGCAGAGACATAACAGCAGGCGAAACACCCACGCACATAAAATAAAATACAAAAAAAAAAAAAGAATTAAGGCATACCTTGCTTCTCTTTCTCGCCTGCAGGCTATTTACAACACAAAGATCCTAAAGACAATTCAAGCCTATTTCCTGAAGGCTTATTTTTCTCATGAAGGTGATGTAGTTGAGCTTCCAATCCCTGGGAACAAAGGCCCAAATGAAGAGTAGAAAGAGTCCAAGGTGTGTGTGAGTGTGTTGATCTTTTGGAGGCATCTGCTTGAAAACCATGGAAACCGCACCCAGCACTCAACTTTCTCCACTTGCCCAGCCCCAGTTCTTATGAAGCGTATATTAAAGAAAAGAACAGCTAGGTAATGGAAAAACTAAGTCAGCAGTTCGAGTGTGTTCCTTCTTGATTTTTGAGACATGGCCTCATAGAACCCAGGCTGTCTTCAAAGTTGCTATGGAGCTTACGATGATCCTCCTGCCTCCACATTCTCAGTGCTGGGATTACAGGCATGCACCACCACGCATGGCTCGGGAAATGTAAAAGTTCCATCTAAGTGGTCTATAAATTCAACGTAGTAAAAAAAAAAAAACCCATCAAAGTCAAGGGTGGTGGTGTACACCTGTAATCCCAGTGAGCAGAGAGGATACTATAATTAAAACCTGCATCATCAGTGAAAGTACATCAGGGCCTTAAGGGCACCTCAGATCACTGAGAGCATTTGGTAATTAAGCTTTAGGTGATTAAGCACCAGGCATTTTGCACTAAAAGCCTATCTTGCTGTGTTACTTTTGATCATTGTTTTGGTGTTAGGGATGCTACAACCCTGGGCAAAAGGAATAAAAAAGATCAGGTGTTTGCCCTTGGGGATGTCAGTAAAGAGGCTGTGGAGCAGAGAAAATAGTCTTAGAAAGTCTGGTATCCTGCTGCAAGCTGGCAGTTCTAGCACTTGAGAGGATGAGGCAGGAGGATCATGAATTTGATGACAGCCTGGGCAAAATTCAGGACGAAAATAGCAAGACCCTGTCTGTCTCAACAAACCAAATTAAACCATACCAAGCCAAACCAAAATACAAGCTTTTAGAAACCATTCGGATGTACTGTAAAATTTGATGAGGTAGTTTAGTTTGTTTCTGTTTTTATGTGTGCACCAGGGGCATGCAGTTCTGATAGAAGCCAGTAGACGGAGTAATATCACCCTGGAACTAGAGTACGGGTGGTTGGGTGTGAGTCTCCACGCAGGTGCTGGGAATTGAACCCAGGTCTTCTGGAAAAGCCAACCAGTGCTGTCTCCTCAGGTCCTTGGTGAGCTATTTTTAAGTTTTACATAGAAATTGTAAGATGATCCAAGATAATCCTGAAAAATGACAGAGAGATTGAGGTGGCGAGGGACCTGATGAAACAGAATAAAGGCATAATAACGATATAGTCGTCCTGACCAGATGGTTTTCATGTAGGAATACATGAGCAGGTTATTCTGTCAGAAGAGTGAGTGCAGGCTCATTCTCACGTGCAGATGATGAATTACAGAACTGAGGACATGGTAGAATCCCCCCTTGGTTTACACAAGGCTCAAGGTTCACTCCTCAGAACACAAACACGCAACTCCAACAACAACAAAAACTATGTGACACAGTGGGTGCTATAAACCAATAGGGAAAGGATCCGTTTAGTGATTTTTATAGAATTGATTTTATACCTAGAAAGAACTGAAGTGGAATCCTTATTTTATACCATACACAAAAATAGATTTAAGGTAGTTTTCTTTATATTTCTACCTCATTTATTCATTTATTGCATGTGTGCATGCATGCACTATCATGCATGCCATGTCATATGCGGCATGTTGGTGGCCACGGGGCAACTTGAGGAAGTTGGTTCTTTCCTTCTACCGCATGGGGTCTGGGACTGAATTCAGGTTGTCAGGCTTGGTGGAAAAGGCCTTAACCTGACGAGCCATCTTATTGACTCAATATAAGATATTTTAAGGACTTAAAAAGTTTCTTTATTTCTTTGCTTTGCCTTTTGCTTTTTGAGACAGGGTCTTGCTATGTAGCCCAGGCTGGCCTTGATTTCTCTGCCATTCTCTTGCCGTGGCTTTCTAAGTGCTAGGATTACAGATAGGTACCATTATGTCTGACTTCAAAATATAAATTTAGGGGCTGGAGAGATGGCCTAGTGGTTAAGAGCACTGGCTGTGTTTCAAAGAACCTGGGTTCAGTTCCTGGCACCCACATGGCAGCTCCCAGCTGTCTGCAACTCCAGTTCCGGGACTTCTGACATACTCACACAGGCATACATGCGGGCGACACACCAATGCACATGAAATAAAATTTAAAAATGTAAGTTTACTAGGAGAAACAATGGGAGCCAATACGTACGATCCTGTGAAAGATTTCTTAGAGAAGACACAAGAGCACAGGCTCTAAAGGAACATTAGCAAATTGATGTACGATGTGTACTCTGAGACGATGCTATGCTTTACCTTAAAGCCAAAGCAAGTGAAGCCTCTGAGAGCGCTTGGCGTATATATATATATATATATTACATATTTTGTATATGTATACATTCATATACACACATACATACAAACATATGTTCTATTTTTTGTGTAGGAGTGTTTTGCCTGCATGTATATATGTATACTACTTGCATGCCTGGTGCCCAAGGAAGTCAGGAGAAGGCATCAGATCCCCTGGATCTGGAGCCATAGATGGTTGTGAGCCCCCATGTGGGTACTGGGGATAGAACTTGGGTCCTCTGAAAGAGCAACAAATGTGTGCCAGGAGGTGGTGGTGCGCACCTTTAATCCCAGCAGCTGGGAGGCAGAAGCAGGTGGATCTGTAGGTTTGAGGCCAGCCTGGTCTACAGAGCAAGTTCCAGGACAGCCAGGGCTACACATAGAAAGCCTGTCTCAAAAAGCAAACAAAAAAAAAAAAAGAAAAAAAAAGAGAAAAGAAAGAAGGAAGGAAGGAAGGAGGAAGGGCTTTGAACCTACGGTATAGCCAAAGATGACCTTGAACCTCTCATCCCTCTGCTTCGACTCCCATGTGCTCCAAATGTGAATTTCTTTTCTTTTCCTTTTTTCTTTTTCTTTTTTTTTTAAACACAGGGTTTCTGTATGTGACTACTATGTAGCCTTGACTGGCCTGGAACTAGCTTTGTAGACCAGGCTGGCCTCAATCTCATAGAGCTCTTCCTGTCTCTGCCTCCCAAGTACTGGGATTAAAGGCATCCACTATCATACATACCAGGCTGGATCAGGTTTTTTGTTTTTTTTTGTTTTGTTTTGTTTTGTTTTGTTTTTTCGAGATGGGGCTTCTCTTTCTCTGTAAATCCCTGGCTGTCCTGGAACTCACTTTGTAAACCAGGCTGGCCTTGAACTCACAGAGATCCTCCAGCCTCTGCCTCTTGCACGCTGGGATTAAAGGCATGTGTAGCAGCTGTCGCAGCCACCACTGCCTGGCAAGATCAGAATTTCTGAGACCCTGTCTCAACAAAAGAGCCAAAATAAAACAAATTAGGAAGCTGGGGTTCCAGCTCAGATGGACTCTTTGCTTAGAGTTCCTGGGATATGGGCTCCAGGCTTCCTCCTCTTTACCAAAGTGATCCTTTACAAATTTGGGGAACATTACTGTTTCCCCTTTCTCCTTCTTGTCCTTTCTGGGCTGGAGATTGAGCCCAGGGCTTCACGCGCGCTAGGCAAGCACTCTCCTTCTGAGCTGTGTGCTTGATTGATTGTCATGTTCATTTTGGAAACGGGCAATGTTCACATGGCCCATAGAAAAGTGAGAAAGGAAGCCATTATATATGCACTGTTTCGCCTACTTCAAGGATGCACTGCCACTGGCCACTAGCCCCTTCCTCTGTATATACATGCATACAGGGCTTAAACTCGCTAGGGAAGATTTCCAGCCGGGTATGGCAGCTCACACCTGTAATCTCAGCACATCCGAGGCCGAGGCAGGGGGCTTGCCATGAATTTGAGGACAGTCAGAGCCACACAGTGAATTCCAGGTCAGCCAAGACTACATGGTAGCCAACACTGTCTCAAAAGAAAGGAAGAAAATTTCAGCTATATAGACGAGGAAAAATAAGATACGAAGCCGTTTTCTGTCTGATACCCAGCTTCAGTCTGCTTGTGCCCCGATTTCATTGATGTCGCCCAGCCACTGACTTCACCCTCAGTCTTTGTCTCGTTCGTAACCACCCCGTGTCTTTTGAAGGCTCCTCTGATAGTGTATTATTTCACCGGAAAACATTTTGATCTTGTACCTCTCAACGATAAGGACTAGTTTTCAGGTATACTGATGTCATCATTATCATCATCCCTAAATGAGTTCATAACTTGTTTCTAGCAGCTGTATATCACCTTATTTTTCCAATTCTCTCATCAGTTTTCTCATTTGTTTCTTTGAATCAATATTGAAATGAAAAGGCTGGCTATGGTGACACATGCCTGTCATCTCAGCCCTTAGAAGGTCAAGGCAGGAAGATGGCTAGCGGTTCCACACCAGCCTGGGTTGCATAGCAAGACGTAGTCTCAAAACCAAGAAGAGATGCAAATTCATGTATTGTAACTAGTAGACGTCTTTTAAGGCCTTTCCAACTTTTATTTTGCTTCTTTGTTTTGGAGATAGGGATTTAAGTAGTCCAGGCTGATCTATATAGCCTAGGATAACCTTGAACTCCTAATCCTCAATCCTCCTGCCTCTATCCAGTGCTGGTTATCTTATTGGTTTTCCCCTCCAATTGTTTCTTTAGAATTTATTCGTAGAAGAAAGCAGACAACTTCATTTCTAGACTTTCTCAATAATAACATGTTGTTGGTCACATAGCTGGCTTTTCCTTCCTTCCTTCCTTCCTTCCTTCCTTCTCCCTTTCTTTTTTTTTTTTTTTTTTTTTTTTTTTTTTTTTTTTTTTAGTTTTTTGAGACAGGGTTTCTCTGTGGCTTTGGAGTCTGTCCTGGCACTAGCTCTTGTAGACCAGGCTGGCCTAGAACCTTTCTTCCTTTCTTGTTTTGTTTTTTGAGACAGGGTTTCTCTGTGTAACAGTCCTGGCTGTCCTGGAACTCGTTCTGTAGACCAGACTGGTCTTGAACTCACCGAGATCCGCCTGCCTCTTCCTCCCAAGTGCTGGGGTTAAAGGTGTGCGCTGCACTCCCTAGCTTCACTGACGTCTTTCTTTGTCCCCTGTGTTTCCTGTAAATTGGTAGTTAAAGCAAGTGACACTGTGTGTGTCCGTCATGAGTCATACATCGGGGAATCCATTTGCTTAGCAGCCATTGACTATTGTTGCCAAGATCTGTTATTAATCTGGTGGTTACAAAATGGTGATTTTATCAAAGCCTTCTTCGTGTATTAGCAAGAATACTTCTATCTAAAGGTAGTTCCCTAGCAAACCATTTGGTTAATCTGATGAACAGTTCTTACGTGGCAAATGTTTCATTTTTACCTTTCACTATTTCTCAAAATAGTGAGTGGATTCCTTAGCATTCTCCAAAGGCGATTATTAAAAAAAAGACATAATTTACATGCCATCGAAATCACCATTTTAAGGTGGTAAATCTAACATCACGCACCTGTAATTCAGGAGGTAAAAACAGGCAGGTTGTGAGTTCCAGGCTAACCTGGGCTATCTAGGGGAACACTATCTCAAAAACCCAGGGGCTGGGGATGTAACTCAGTTGTAGAGGGCTTGTCTGAGGATCTAGGTTTGAGCCCTGTTATTGAAAAAGAAAACCTCCCCAAAGTCACCTAGAATTTACTAGTTTTTTTTACACTTTTACTGAGTTGTGCAAGCATCACCACTAGTTGGAAAGCCTTATAAATTCATGAACATATCTGCAACAAGCTTTTTTTTCTATCCTACCAGCCAGATCCCAAACAATGACACAAAGACTTTGTATTAATTATGACAGCCCAGCTTATAGCTTAGGCTTGTTCCTAACTAGCTCTTATAACTTAACCCATTTGTATTAATCTATGTTCTAACACGTGGCGTTACCTTTCATATCTAGTCTATTTCAATCTACAGAAGTTAGTATTCTTTTGGTGTTCAAATTTTCTGAACTTTAGCTGGCTAGAATCTTTGGACTGGCCCCTGAGACCTTTCTCCACACAGCTGCTAAGCTTGGACACTTTCTTTTGTTGCTTTCCTGGTAGAAGATGTTCCTGGCACATCGTGTGCTTTTCTATTCTTCCGTCATTTCTCTGAGCCCAGATTTCTCCAGTGTGAAAGAGCAGTTGAAATCTGGGCTCCAGGGCTGCGGATCACTGCCTTTTGTCTCTAGGCCGCTGTCTTGGTCTTTCCTTCTTCAGTGGGGCTAGTTGGTTCGGCCCTGTGATTTAGAATCCACGAGGTAGAGTTTAGGCATTGGTGAGGTTCAGGAATTATGCATCTTAGTTAACTAATGATTCATATGAGAAGCATTGCTTGAAACATCACCTACTTGTCAGTCATGATTTTAAAATTTCTTTCCTTGAGGAAGGCACACAGCTTGGAGATCTAAAAATTCTTACTTGGCATTAATTATAGCCAATTGCTCGAACTCTTACAGAAGATGCAACTTGCTCATGTTAAGCATAAGGACAGTATAAATAAATTTAAGAATCAGGTGTCAGAAAAGCAGTTCTTTTTTATAGGGCCCAATCAGATAGAAATATAGCTTTTCTAGGGGAAATTTAAAAAATTGAAACATGGGGTTCTAAAATAAATGCATCATCACAACTTTATTCAAGCAAGTCTATATTTACTCATAAGCCAGCAATATATCATCTTCTGTTTGGATTTCTATTAGTGATAGACGTGGGGTACAAATCAACAGCTTCTTGTTGCTCTAATCTTTCTCTGGAGAAATGATGAACGGTCTTGCGTGGCTTCTGGCTCAAGCACCTATAAATATGTCAGAAATTCTATGATTAAACCATCCGCAAAACCTTGAGTGGATTTTTAAAAAACGTCCATGAACAGCTCTGAAGGAACACATATGTGTTAGCACACTGTCAGAATCCTTTTGACTGCTTTGAAATCGGCCATTTTCCATTACTACTATAGGCGCCCAGTTTCTTCAGAGAAAAGGTCCTCTTATTTTGTGTTTACTTAGCTGAGAGCTAATGTAAATGGAATGAAAGCGCTTTGAGACTGTATTTTCGTTAGTTGTTTGAGATAGTCTCTGTCTAGCCCCTTCCTGCCTCAGCCTCTGCATTTTTGAGATTACCAGCCTGCCCCACCATGCTGGGCTGTCAGGAGCTTTTTCATCATTCCACACAGCCTCCTTTTTAGAAGTTCTGCAAAAGTAACCGGTGCGTCCTTGCTGCTCCCTTTCACCAAGATCCTCTGCTCCTCTTAGCCAGAAGGCAGAGAAGTGATGCCCACGAGTCTATAGTCATCAACACCATTAAAAATTAAGTATAAGGTGTCTGGTGCTTAATCACCCAAGGCTGGAGTAACAAATTCTTTCAGTAATTTTAGGTACATTCAAGGTTCGAGTGTACTTTCAGGAATGATGTAGTTTTTTGATGATAGTTCACCTCCTCCTTCTTTTTGGATGCGGTTCTGGCTACCAAATCCAGGACCTTGCATATGATAGACAAGTACTTTCATACCCCGTTACTTTCCCTGTTTTGAAAATTCAAATACATATACATGTGTGTGTGTGTACACATTTGACTTTATTTGTGCAATCATTAATAGGATTCTAATTGTGCTTTAATAGAAGTATATCTAATTTAAACAATAAAACTAGGCTATCCTTTCCCTTTTTCCATCAAAGTTAAGTTTCTTTATACATGCCAATTTATCTGAGGGCTCTTTGACACTGTCAGTACCCAATAACTTGTGTGATCTTGTAAATTAAGGTGGCATCTTCTCTTCTTTATTCTCCTTGGACACTCCTTTCTTAAGTGCTTAGCAGCTTCGAGAGTAGTTGCTGGTAATAAGGGCAAACCCGAGAAGAATGCTGACCTCTGCTTTCTGTTTTGAACCTGATGTTTATGGTTGTGTGGCTGATGTAGAGATTCCCTTCTGGGCGAACCTAGTATTAAGGGGAGGCCCTTATAAAGTCTTTAAACACTGGTTATCATTTTAAAAAACTATATTAATGTGACCCCATAAGCTACCTTACTGCCTGCCTCCCCCACCCCACCCCAGATGAGGTCTCTTTATTGGTGAGGCTGGGCTCCAGGACGTACACTGAAAGAATCCTTCCTTTTCAGTTTCCGGAACATCTGGAAATGCAGTGCCTGCCTGCCAACTTTTTTTTTCCCCAACTTTTTGAGATGGTCTTTCTGTGTAGTCCAGACTGGCCTGAACTTTTGATTTTCCTGTTTCAGACTCCTGAGTGCTGAGATTAAAGGTGTGTGCCGTACCTGATTGTTTCTCGCTTTTTTTACTTGAAGTAATCTTGCTTAGTTTTATTTTTAGATGGCTACAGCCTGTATCACAGCCTGAAGGAATTTTCTGTAAATGATGAAAATTTGTGTGGTGGCAGGAAGCTAAAATCCTGAGAAGAAAATGACTATCTGGTTACTATATAGATCTACTAGATTCTAGTAGACTTTCAGGAAAAAAAATTGTTGGAACCCTTCACAAATTTATGCCATCCTTGCTTAGGGTCCATACTAATTTCTGTTCCAGTCTTAGTACAATTCTACCTATGAGAGTGCCTCCACCAGTAGTCCAGTCTGGCCTGGAACTTGCCGAAATCCTCTTGCCTTGGTTTCTAGATTTTGAGGATTACAGGTTTGAGTTACCACGCCTGTCTCGGCGGTAGTTCTTAGACTACACGTTTCCCCTTTTTAAAGCTTTTTATGATTGTAAGATGGAATTAAAATATATGACCTCGTCGGCGGTAGTGGCACACGCCCTTAATCCTAGCACTTGGGAGGCATAGGCAAGCGGATCTCTGTGAGTTCGAGCTCAACCTCTTCTACAGAGCTCAAACTGCTACACAGAGAAACCCTGTCTCAAACCCCCCACCAAAAAAATCCACCCCCCAAAAACAAAGCTCTCCGTGTTTAAAGTCATTTCTCAGTATGTCAGTAAGTTATAGCATGTTAGTTAAATTCTACATTGATGTACACCGTTTTCCTGGCAACTTTTAAGTGTCGTTTTAGTCCGTATTTCAGTATAGGACTGTAACATAGGTTGGTGTGGTAGCGCATGCCTTTAATCCTAGTGCTCGGAAGGAAGGCAGAGGTTAGTGAATCTGAGTTCGAGGCCAGCCTGGTCTACAGAGCAAGTTCCAGGTTAGCCAGGACTACACAGAGAAACCCCGTTTTGAAGGGGGGGCAGGGGGAAGAAATGTACCATTACAAAATTCTTATTTTATAAATAATTTTATAAATATTTTGTCGAATCACATACATTTTCCCTTCTCTATTTTCTTAAACTTTAAGAGACTTGCTTACGAATTTTATTTAAAAAATCTTGTTTTCTAGATATTTCTGGAGGAATGTATGACATGATCACTGCCACATAAAAGTAAAAATTTATACACTCCAAATAATGTAACACACGTGTCCAGAAACTATACCACTAAAAATTCCTGTTCACTGCAGTGTGAGAAAGTCTTCAAGATGCACTCCCCCCAGACCAATGTGGCCTCCTGACAGAAAGCTTATTTATTAAAAAAAAAATACCAGGGTTTGGTAGTTGTTTTAGAGACCCCCCTCCCCTCATTCAAATTGGCAAGCCCATTTTCATTTTGTTTCAAAGTTGTTTTTTAAAAGGAAGACAGGAGACGGCGGGGGTTGCTAAATTTATCTTCTTCCCCAGGCACCGGGGATGGAAAAAAAAAAACCACATTTATGGCGGGAGGGGGTCTGAGGGCCTGCAAACGACTCGAGCCACCGCCTCAGGCCAGGACCCTCGCGGAGAGGCAGTAGGTCTCCCTGGAGGCCCCCAGGGGGTGGTTGCGGCCCACAAACATGGTGGGGGGCGGCCCGGGCCTCCCGCCTCTCTACGGGGTCGGCGGACCACGGCCTCGTGCGGACTTTACAGCCCAGGCAGCGGTGGCAGCGGTGTGTGTGTGGCGGCGGTGGAGGGCGGGAGCGCGGAGGTGGAAAGAAGGGGGGCGCTGTCACGGAAACTCGGGCCGTCGGAGACCCCGCCGCAGCGAGTCCACTGGGCTGCCCGGTTGTGGGGCGTGAAGGGCGCCGAGTAGGGGTGTCCTAGGCACCCACCGGGCGGAGGAGGGGGCCCCTCTATCCTTCCGCATTTTCCTGGGTCTCTCTCCCGGTGGTGACGTGACGTGCTGACGGCGGGCCCGTGCCGGGGAGCTGGGCCGCTTTTTGTCAGCTCCGAGCTCGGCCCCTCCGCCCGCCCCACCAGCCGGAGCCCGGCCCAGTGCTCCAGAGAAAGGCCGGCCTGCAGCACCCGCCACCGTCGCCGACCGCCGCACGCCCGTCCGGTGAGTCCGGGGTGCCGCTGCTGCCGTGGGGCCTAGCGCGCGCGCCGGCGGCCTGGTCCCGGCCTGGTCGGGCGGCCTGCAAGGCGCCCTCCCGCGCTAGGCCGGGCGGCGTGGCGCGCAGCGCCGTGCAGGCCCGGAGGAGGCCGCAGTTAGGCCTGGGGTGGCGCCCGGGTGTGGGGAGCGACGGTTGAGGCGCGCTCCGTAAACGGGCGGCGGCCGGGGCGCTGTTGCCCAGAGGTTGGGGAGGCGGCGGACGGGTCCTAGGTGGGCGACGCGGCCGACCCGGGGCACCGTGCGGGGGCGAGGCCTAGCGAGGAGGCTAAGGCTGCAGGCGTGAGGTGAAGGCCGCAGGCCGGGCCGGCCGATTTTCGCTATGTAAATATGGGCGAGGGGGGGCAAAAAGACGGACGGGGGACAAGATGGCGGCCGCTCGGCGCCTGCTGCAGGGGACGACTGAGGGGGTTGCCGGGAGGGGGAGCCGCCATCTTGAAGGCGGCGTCTGAGGTGAAAATTCCGCTACAGCCCGTGAGGGGGGGTGGGAGAGCGGGCAGCGGCCGCGGCGGCGCTGGCGACGGGCACCGGAGCCCGGGCGCGGCGTCGAGTGTGCGCGGAGGGGCGTGTTCGTTCCCCATGGCGGCCATTGCCCTCGCCGCCATGATGAACACTCGGATTCCAGGCGCTTGGCGGCAGCGCCACCTTCCTGCCCAGCCTCCCACAGCCCCGTGACTGGCTGCTGTTTCCGCTGCATTTCGGCTCAGCAGCCGCAGGCGGCCTTCGCGGTCGCCTTGGCGCCAGAGCCACCTCATCTGTTTCGCTCCGGGACTCTGAGCTCTTGCCGCCGCCGCCGGTGAGCTGCACCGGTGACAGTCGCGAAACGGGAGACATTTTTATTGTTTTGTTTTGTCCCCCCCCCCCAGAGACAGTCAGCCATGGCCGTTAGGGTGACCCCAATGCGGGTGTTCTCCGCCAATCGTTGCATTCACGAGTCCGTGAATAAAGAAAGAAAAACGATGGGAAAGTTCTCACCACCCTTTTGACCAATAGGGGGAAAAAGGCGTCCTACGAAAGCGGAAGACTTAGTGGCGGAGGGAAGTTTTGGTATTCCTTTCCGTGGAAACAAGTTGCTGGGGAGGCTGCCTTTGAAATTTTGGTATCTCCTTTATTTATTTTAGTTGAGGGAACTAGGAGGGAAGGGAGCGAGTCTTCTGGAGCAGTGAGTGCCGTACCCCCTAGCGCACCTCACGTGCCGGGCTAGCTAGGGTGTCCGTGAAGTTGGGTAGCGCGCGGCACGCGACTCGGGGAAAGTTGTCTCCATCGCACCGCACCCAACTTTCTTGGGAAGCTCGGAGTGAGTCCCGTGTTAGCGGTGCCGCTTTCCGACGGGGCGCCGGGGCCGCAACCCCCCCCCCCGAGGTTCGCGGACGGACGTGCTGGCTGCAGGTTGGTGGAGGCAGGCGAGCGAGGGCTGGCGTGCGCCGAGCGCCTCCGAGTTGAGCTGAAGCTCCGTCCGAGCCCCGTGGGCTCCCAGCGAAGGCACAGCTTCCGTTTGAGGCGTCGGGAGGGGGTGCCTGGAACAGGGGCCGCTTTGAGCTTCCGAACCGGGGCCGTTTTTAGGTGGTGGCCCAGAGAGGCAGAGGGCGTTTCAAGGGGGAAGTTTCTCCAGGGAACGTTGAGTGTTTTCACTATTGGCCTGAAGCGGACAGCCTAGGTAGGAGTGGTGGGAACTGAGGCTGCGAGAGGTGGGCCGCGCCTTGCTGGGCGGGAGGGTTTTGTGCCCGCAGGGGACGCAGCAGGGGCGCCCTCCCTCGCGGGGTCGGTGCTCAAGAGCGTTTGGCTCGGCTAGGATAAGTTGCAGAGAAGTAGTTGTAGGTTGACCAGTGTTTTCCCGGCGATGATGAAGCCAGAGTGCTCAGAAGCCAGGTTTTTTTACCCTCTTAAGAGATGTTTATTACATTTTGAATGATGTTTTCGTCAGACAGCTGCCCTTTTCTTTACTCGCTGTGAATATCGTTTTGCTCAGAGCTGTTAATATTTCCGTGGTAAACTGAGGAGGGTTTCCTGTAATCTCATCCACCATCGTTGAAAATTAAGATTGGTGCAGCTTGAAGATGAGAAATGAGCCTGTAAGTGTTTCTATGGTAATTTTTTTAAGAAGTCGGTTTTGAAGAGTAGCTGGAAGGATGATTATTAAAACCAGTGGCCTTCAGGTGCCCTTTGCAATCTGTTTTTTCTCCCTGCTGAGAGGAACCACCGTTTTGTTTGAGAGGCTAACTAAGGTTATTTGCTAAGCCAAGCCTCCCTGCGGTTTTTTTTTTTTGGATTAATATTTGACTTATCTAGACGCACAGGTGGGAAGTGTGTTTCAGAATTTTATGATACAAGCTTGTGAGTTGCGTCGTTATTGTCAGTGTTTCCACTTTTGTAGACAGCAACAGGTTGGAAATAATGCTCCTGAAGAGCGTGGAAGACCTGGGACAGTTTTTCCATAGAGGCCATGGCAAACTTAATAAAGATAATAAAGATAATAAAGATAACTTATCTTGAGCCTGACATGCCATTTGCCCTGGCACTGGGAGGTGGAGGCAGGCAGGTGGACTTTTGTGAGTTCGAGGCCATCTTGGTCCACATAGTGAGTTCCAGGACAGCCAGAGCTACATAGTGAAGCCCTGTCTCAAAAAAAATCACATTTGAAAAATTCTCTTAAAAGGCAATTTAAGATGCAGTTTTTGGGTGTGTGTGTGTGGGAGAGCAGTCAGAATGGGTAATATATAGTGTGCAATTGTTGAGTTTAATTAGTACAGTCAAGCAGTTCTTTATAGTGGGTATTTGAGGATTGAGAAGAAATTAATTTCAAATTGTGTAATTAGGAAGATTGGGAATGTATAGTTTTCATCAGGAGTGGTTACACACAAAGTCCTTTTCCCTGCTGAGACACTTCCTACCTTACCCACCTTGGATAAACGAGATGCTTTTTTATATATATGTATTTTCCAAATAGATGGATATTTTCTTTCCTTTTTTTTGCAATTTCCATTTTCCAAAAAAAAAGTGCTGGAGTTTCCTTTCAGAGACATTCCCCTGTATTGCTGCTGTCAGTCACCAACATTTGGACTTGATTTATCACTAATAATGCACTGTTTGTGCTTGTGTACAGGGGCAGTTCATTTTATTATAACCTAAAAAACCCTTAACTGGCTCCTGAAATCCTTCACCCTCATCAAAGGTTTCATTTTTGTTTGTTTTGAGAGCCAGTCTAATTAAGTAGCTTAGTTAGCTTCAATTTCCCAATTCTCCTGCCTCAGCCTCCTAAGTGCAGGGGATTCAGGCGTGTGTGTTGCCACAAATGGCTTAGATTCTTTTTTTTTTTTTATTTTATTAACCTAACTGAAAAGGCTAACCCAGTTATCTGGTTGTCAGTGTGTCATCCTGTTCTGATTTTTTTTTTCTCCGTGTAGGCTTTTCTCTTTACCTTTTGTCTCTGTAAGGATTGCCTTATTTTGTCTAGCCTTGCCTCCTGCACACACCTTGGTCTGCCTCCTTTGGGGTGGACCTCTGCTGATTGAGTCCCTTTCTGGTTTATTTTAGCCTATTTGTTTGTTTGAGACACCAGGGAGCCTCGATCTCAGCTGCCGCTCCTTCCCTGTACAGGGATTAGCCTTCCAGATACAGTCTCCTGCAACTTAGCTCGTGCCTTCCTGGTCCTTCAAGTAGTCTTGGTTTTGCTTACTGTACAGAAGCCTCATCTCTTTTCTCGTTTGCTTTATGTACTACTTTTCACTTCACCTTTTCCTAAATCCAATAATTCCCAAGTCAGAAAATTTCTTCGGCATGCCAATGGGTTTGTCACACGAAAGGGTTCTTTTTCACACATTACTCTGCTGTCTTTGTCTCCTCAGTGTTTATCAGCTAGCTTCTCTCTGGAATCTTGTCTGCTAGTTCAATGTCTGTTACCATGTTCACATACCTAGTTTCTCATCCAGCGTTTGAAGTGTCTAATGTCTTAACATAGCTGAAACCAAACTTACCCAGCATAAAGATGACCAATACCATTTATAGGAAATTTTTTTTGAGACAGGGTTTCTCTGTGTGTCCTGGAACTCACTCTGTAGACCAGGTTGGCATTGCACCCACAGAGATCCTCCTGCCTCTGCCTCCCGAGTGTTGGAATTAAAGGTGTGTGCCGCTGCCGCCACCTGGCTTCTTACTCTTTCTGTTATCACCATCAGTTTTCCTGGATTGTTACACTTTGTTCCATAGAACAATGTGGACATCTTTAATTTAGCATTTAATTTTTTATGTTTTAGTGGTATATTTGTATTTTTGTCTTCTAAATAGAATGTAGAAGAGATAGCTTCTCATTTGTCTTTGTCCCCAAGCAGTACCTGGCAGATGTTCATTATCTCCCCCAAACAATTACCTAAATTATTGGGCACAGTAAATTTGGTTTATTTAAGTTGAATAGTTTCCAGCTATTCAAATTCAGTTATCTATCTAGCATGTCCTTTGACCAAGGAATATTCATTTTAAGGCACACCTATCTTGTGAGGACAGCAGGTCAAACCCAGGTGCTGAGTAACCTCTATCCCTATCCCAGATCTGATTGGAATATGGCCAGCATGCTCTTATTCCTGCCAAATTGTTTTTCCAGACAGCATTTTTTAAAATCCATGTAATCTTAACCCCCCCTTTTTTTGTTCAGCAGGAAGTACACTTAAAGAAACTACATGGCCTTGATGTATATAGTCATTTGTCTTTTAAAAATTAAAGTTTTAAATTATGAAGTATTTCAAAATTACGAAAAGTAAATATTAATGAGAGTTTACAAATTTTAGTGTGTTATGTTATTTGATACACACACATGTTTGATGAATAGTCTAACAGATTCAAGGGCGCATCCCCCTTCATCCCCATTTCTCTTTTTTAATATCCCCATTACGTTGCTCTAATATGTGTGTAATGAAAAAATAGCAAATATGTGTTTTAGCTGTCTATTGTGGATTGTTCTATGTATTCATTCTTTTTCTTCTTTTTTTTCGACACAGGGTTTCTCTGTAAAGCCTTGGCTGTCCTCTAACTCCTTCTGTAAACCAGTCTGGCCTTGAACTCAGAGATCTGCCTGCCTCTGCACCACCATGCCCTACCTATTAATTATAAGTTTTGAGATTCAATTTATTGGCTTTCCGATGTGCTGCAGGAATTTCTGGGATCCCTAATAGTCTTATAGGGGGGTCTATGAAGTCAGATTTTCATAATACCATTATTTGCTCTTTTCATCCACAGTCATTTGTACATTATACACGTATTAGAGAATTGAACAGTGTCATAATGGAGTAAGCACAGAAACGGTTGACATTCATCTTTTTCTCTGTGAAGAGAGTCATTAGATTTGCAGAATTGTAAAAGTTTCATTTTTACTTAAAAATTAATTCTAAAATTATTTATGCTTATATATAATAAGATTTTTAATGCATTAATGTTTTTAAATCTCTATCTCAGCGATGGTGGTGTTCACACTTTTAATCCCAGTGCTCAGGAGGCAGAGCCAGGTAGATCTGAGTAGAGGCCAGCCTGAAATACCAAGGGAGTTCCAGGACAGCCAGGACTACACAGAGAAACCTCTCCAAAAACCAAAACAAAACAAAAGCTCACTTCAGTTTCAGAGGAGTTTGAAACTTAGCAGTCCTGCTTTTAACCTCCCAAGTGCTTAGGTGTCACCAGGCTGGATGGACTTGTAGTTTCAAGTTCTTTAAATATGAATGACAAAAAAAAAACTTCTTGTGGTCCTTTATTTTTGAAAGCTTGAACGAGTCCTAAAACCAAAAGGTTTGAATGAAAACTACTGTTGTAGTTCACTCTTGATGTTTGGGGCAAGCGGTGCTGGGCTTCAGAGCCAGTCTTTGACTGCTAGGAAAGCCCTCCCCATGCTGTACTTGAATGTATGAAAACACTGTGATGTTTCCTTGGGGGGGGGCACGTGAGGCTGTTGGCAGTTTTCAGCACTTTCTAACAGTGCTGCTGTGAACGTCCTCAAACAGCTCTCTGTCCCTAGACTAGTAGAGGTGCGGTTGCTGCATTGAAGAAGTCTGCATTGTTAATTTTACAGGGAATTGCAAAAACGCCCAGTTGCATTTGACAATCTTACCAGTTGTTTCTGATCTTGATCATTGCCAAAAGATTAGATTTTGCTATTTTTGTGAAACTGTTGGGTATAAATGCACTCTGCTTACTGTGTTTATTTTGCATTTCTTTGGTTACTTTTGGGGTTGGCTGGACCACCCCCTTCAAGTTTAGTGCCCATTTGAGTTTTCTGGGAATCATTTGTCCATGCATCCTTTTATTGATTTTTATGTTGGTCTCTTCCTTCCTTTCTTTCTTTTTTCTTTTTTTGTTTTTGTTTTTCGAGACAGGGTATCTCTGTAGCTTTAGAACCTGTCCTGCTAGCTCTTGTAGACCAGGCTGGTCTCGAACTCACAGAGATCCGCCTGCCTCTACCTCCCAAGTGCTGGGATTAAAGGCGTGCACCACCACTGCCCGGCCTGTTGTCTTTTTTCTTACGGTCTATGGATATTTTTGTATTCTGGATCCTAAAGATTTGTTATTATATATGATGAAAATATCTTCCTACTCTGTGACTTTTCTTGTAGTTTTGTTTACTTTTTGTGTAGGTCTTAATGTGAAAGTAGCCAGATTTGGCTGTGTGTGTGTGTGTGTGTGTGTGTCCACTACCTGGCTGTGTGCTTCCCGCCCCCCCCCCCCGGGTTTCTCTGTGTAATAGCCCTAGCTGTCCTGGAACTAGCTGTTGTAGACCAAGCTGGCCTTGAACTCACAGAGATCCATCTGCCTCCCTAGTGCTGGGATTAAGGGCATGCGCACCACCACCTCCTGGTGTGCTTTTTCTTATGTACAATTTGGAAATTTTTTTCTAGTGTGTGATATAGGGATCTCATTTATGTTTGCATTTGAATTTCTCAAATAACTGAGCCTTGTTTCCCCAACCCCTGAGGTATACCATATTCCACACATCTGCACATCTGTTTTTATTTTGTTTAAATTTAATTACATTGTGTGTGTGTGTGTGTGTTGTGAGGTTCTCTATCTTGTGGGTCCTGGGGATTGAATTCAGGTTGTCAGGTTTGGTTGCACGTTCTTATGCCCTCTGAGCCGTCTCATTGGCTTCACATCTGTTTTTAGTTTCTCTTTCTGTTTTTATTGCCCTGTTTGGCTAGTTCTATCACTGCCACATTGATTTAATGATGATAGCTTTATAATTAAGTCTTTGTATATTCCTTTTTATCTTAAGGATTATTTTATCTTTTTTTTGTCTCCTTTAGGGTTAGTTTTTCAATTTCTGGGAAGAACGATTGGATTTTTATTGGATTTGCATCTACCTCTATTGAAAATTCTAGTCTTAGTTTATAATCTTGGTTGTGATTTAAGTCAGGTCTTCTCTTAGTTTGTTCTCTGACGCCCCTTTTGTGGCACTATGGACTAAACTCAGTGATTCACACATGCTAGACCAGTGTTCTTCTGCCAAGTTGTGTTTCTCCTTTTCCCCCTCATGTATCCCAGACTGTTACTAGTTGTATGTAGCTAAGGATAACCTTGAATTTTGGATCTTCAGTCTCCTCCAGAATTACAGACATTTATTGCCATTTCTTACCATTATGCTCAGTTCCTTGGTAGCCTTTTAGATAGCATGGTGTATGCAGTGCTGGGGATTGAACCTAGAATTTCATGCGTGTTAGACAAGCAAACAACATCCTCAGCCCCTGCATTCCTGTTTTTTTATTGTTAGTTTTTTTTCACATACTTGTTTATGTTGGCCTTGAATTTATTCTTTAGCTCAGGCTGGAATAGAATTTGAGGTTTTCTTACCACAGCCTATGGAATTAGAGGCTCTGCTGCCAGCTCCCTTCCCCCATTTGTGCTGAGGCTTGACTCCAGAACCTTGTGCATGATAGCTAGACAAGTGCTCTTCAACTGGGCTGTACCAGTCTAACTTTCTATTCTGTTTTCATAAGCAGCGTGGTGAATTGATCTTACATTGTTGAACTCTCAGGACATATGTCATGGATTTCCTTCCTACATTTTAACATCTTAAAATAAAAATAGAGCCCTGTTGATGGTATTGTATAATGAATTGCTTGCCCAGGCAGGTGTCATCATATAGTTACAATTGATTGCACAAGCACAGGCTTGGTCAGGACTCTTAATTTTCTTATCACTTTAGAGAATCTGTGCATTGTTTCATACTATTTCATGTCAAACAGTGCAACAGAACACAGAAGCAGTTGCTAAATGGGTGTTTGCCTTCAAAGAAAATCCACAGATAATAGTAAAGCGTTTTAGGGAACGCTGCATCACCAACACTTGCTGACAGAAAATAGTTTTGTTAGGAACAAGTGAACAGGTTTGAAGAGTTAGAAGAGCGACTCACAGAACCCTGAATGTAAATTAGGAATGCCCTGCTAATTTCTCTGAATCATAGGGCCATGGGTGTGTATGTGCGTGCACGCGTACATTCATACATGTACAACATAGTATAAAAGTCCTACCTAAATAATTTCAAAGGTTTTTTTTTAATTTTGGTAAGTCTAAATGAAAATCCTAGATACTAAGGAAATAGGATATTCTATTAATTGATTGTTTTTCCCTCTACAGGTGTGTATCACTGTGCCCAGCTAACCTTGTAAGATGAATTGGGGAGCATTCCCTCTTTTTTGAAACAGGTCTGTTTAGTAGAAGTGATCTGATTATTGAAAGTTAGACAGGTCTCCATTTGTAAAACTGTACTTGGTTTCTTTTTCCTTTTTTGGTAGGTTTTGGGTTTGATTGATGATTGATTTGTTTTTGGAGACAGGTTTTCTCTGCGTAGTCCTGGCTGTCCTGGAGCTTGCTCTGTAGCCCATGCAGAGATCTGCCTGCCTCTGCCTCCTGAGTGCTGGGATGAAAGGTGTGTGCCACCACTGCCCAGCTGGACTTGATTTAGCCATAGCCTCTTCTCTCCCATGGTATGGCCTTTTGGCTTTTCTTGAGTTTTTCTTTACTCTTTGGTGATTTATACAAAATAAAGTTTCCTTTCTTAGAAAAGTATAAGTTCTCAACTGTTTTGATAAATACAGGGTTTTTTCGATGATGTTTAGGAAATTGACTTTAATTACCATTTTTTTATTAGTGTTGTTCATAAGTTAGTAACTAACCTGTACTTTCCAGACTTCTCCAGCTGTTCATTTTATGGGTGCTTTGTGTTTCTACTCTGGGAACTATTATTGCCTTCCTTCTGCTTTGTTTCTGTGTGTTCTGACATTAAAACAAATTCATTTGGAGGCTTGCTTATTTTTCTTAATTCCTCCCCCCCCTTTTTTTAAGGCAGGGTTTCTCTATAGTTTTGGAGCCTGTCCTGGAACTAGCTCTTGTAGACCAGGCTGGCTTCAAACTCGCAAAGATCCACCTGCCTCTGCCTCCCAAGTGCTGGGATTAAAGGCATGCACCACCACCGCCCGGCTATTTAACTTATTTTTGAGGTACATATATTGAAATTTGAAAACTTTTCTCTGATAACTAGGTCTTATGATTTTGGTGCCTCTTTATTTTTGTGATTAAGTGGTTCTAAATACATTGCCCTTTTTTTTTTGTTAAAGATGAGGTCTCATGTAACTCTCTCTAACTGGCCTGAAACTTGGTGCTCAAACTTGCTGTTAGCCACTGTAGTTTTTGGTGCCTGTCCTGGAACTAGCTCTTGTACACCAGGCTGACCTCAAACTCACAGAGATCAGCCTGCCTCTGCTTCCCAAGTGCTGTGATTAAAGGTGTGCGCCACCACCGCCCAGCTGTTTTGTTTTTGTTTTTTGAGACCGAGTTTCTCTGTGTAGCCCTCTCTGACCTAGAACTTGCTTTGTAGACCAAGCTGGTCTAGAATTCAGAGATTTGCCTGCTTCTGTGAGTGCTAGGACTAAAGGCATGCATCACTACGCCTGGCCTGCTTCCCTTTTTGAATGATTTAATTTTGACTATTATTTGGCTCCTACCTTTAACACGGCAATGATTGTACTGTATTAACTTCTCTCTGTTTGTGGAGTGGGTCTGTACTATTAATATTTTTTTTGAAAGAGGGTTTCTCTGTGTAGCCTTGGCTGTCCTAGAACTAGCTCTTGTAGAGAGCAACCTGGCCTCAAACTCAAGAGATTCACCTGCCTGATAGGTGTTATTTATAATATTTAACTTGGAATTCATAATCACAAAGTTTCTAGTTTGGTTAAATTGTTTTGTGTTTTTGTTTTAAGTGACAAATCACTTTTGTAAAAATAATTGACAAAGCTTTCTTTGTGTTCTGGCATAGTTCATACAGTTTGGGGAAAACTTGATGATTTTTGAAAGTGTTACACCTTACAGCTATATTTATTTTAAAAATCTTTATGGTGATTACACTCGTTTTTTTTTCCTTCCTCCTCTTTCTTTCTTTGGTGGTAGGATTGAGCCCAGGATCTTGTACATGATAGATGAGCATGTTACCACCAAGCTGCCTCTCCAGCCTAGGTTCTGTGTCTAACAAAGTTACTGCTGGTAATTTGTATGTCCCCTCAATGTGTTAGCGTTAACTTAATCTTAGAAGTTTGCCATTTTTTTCTATATCAGCCCCCCCCCCCAACTTTTATTTTTAGGTTTTTAGTTTAGTAGTATTTTATTGTCTTTGTACTTTCTTAAAAAAAACAGCCTTAGATTATTCCTTCCTTAAATTAGGTGGTTCCTTAGTTTAGTTCCAGGGGAAGATTGAAGTTTAAACGCTCATTGATAGCTTGGAACATATTTACTGCTGGTCTTGTAGGGCAAACCCAGCCTGTTCTTTTGTTTAACAGCTCAAGGATTTATTAAGTTATTTGTGCAAAATTTAATTGCTAATTGCATTAACAGAAGATCAGTGTAGAAAGACTCTACAGTTCTGCAGCTGCCAGTTTAAAAACATTGTTCTAGTTATGGAAAGGCCCAATATTCTTGCCAGTGTTTAGGACATGTGGAGACCATTACTGGTGTTAGTAGTACAACTGCAGCATCTCCGAGACCTAACATAGCATATTTAGGAAAAGTGGTAATAGAAGTCGTGTTCATGTCGGTAAGGTATAGTAGTTACTTTTAGTGTTGGTGTTGTGGTAGGACAGTGATGTTAACTGTTCATAATTAGTTTACCATGGTGGCCCATGCCCTTAATCCCAGCATTTGGGAGGCAGAGGCAGGTAGAATCTCTAGTTCAAGGCCATCTGGTCTACATAGGAGTTCCATGACAGTCGGGGTTACATAGAAAGACTAATTCTCAACAAACAACCCCAAGCAAAAATAATTAATAAAACCATAAATAAATGCTCAAAGTTTATATTTGTGGTATTGCATAGAACCCAGTTTCATAATGCTGGGCAAGCACTTTAGCACTGAACTATATAAAAAGTACCAAGTGGCAATATGTGATTTTTTTTAAAGTAGTTACCAGACAATTAAGAAGAGAATTAGTTTGAATAAAGTAGTTGAAGGTGAGCGTACAGTAAACTATAAATGGAAGGCATATATATAGAGTAGCTCCACCTGTCATTCCAGCACTCAGGAGGCTGAGACAGGAAGATTGTTGTGATTCAAAGGCAGCCTGGGCTGTTGTGAGAATTCTTTTTCAAAAAATCAAAACCTAGCAATAGCAAATGAGTCGCCAGGTGAGGATGCCTGCTGCTAAGCCTGACTACCTGGGTTCAGTTCTTCGAGACCACATGATAGAAAGGGAAGGCTGACTTGGAGGCTGTCATGTGAGTCTTCACTAGGATGTGAGTCTTGCGAATATGCACATCCACATGTATCTACTCATAAACACTAAATAAAGAAGTGTAATGAAAATTAAAAACACAACGACACAAAACCCATTAAGTTCTAATGTAGTAGAAAGGCTTTGTTTTGTTTTGAGAGAGGGTCTCTGTGTAGTCCTGGCTATCTTTGAAGTTACTTACTATTTAGACCAGGCTGTCCTCAGTCAGACTCAAGGAGTACCCTCTGCCTCTTTAGTGCTGGGATTTAAGGTATTGCACTACCATGCCCAGCCTAAGTTGTTGTTTTTTAAATGCAAGGTTATATATATGACTCATTGAGAAAGGGACTGCATAAGAAAAACACTCAGCTAAGTTAACAAATTATCAGATGACTAGGCCAGCAATTAATTAAATACCCAGTTTGGTAAAAGATGGCTGCAGAGATTCGAGGAACTAAGGAAATGGACAAGGAAGCACTTCCTTATAACACTAACGTTTCTTTACCCTGCATTGCAGTTGATGGGAAATGATTTTTTTAAGTTTTACCTGTGGATGGTTTTATTTCATATATTTTTGTCCAATGTAGATTAAATTAATCTCTCTATTTTATGTTTAAATACCGTCTTCATCCTCGTTTTACACATTGCACTCCAGTACTGCACTTAGAGCTAAAGACAGAATACTCTACTTGAGGAGACGCGAGTAGGACTTTGAAAATCTCAGCAAAAGGTACAAAGCAACTTAAAAATCAGTCACAGTTGAAGTGGGAGAGGGTGAACCAGAGTTGTTACGTTTGTTCCTTTATGATAAACAGTAGAATGTTATATGGCAACAGTGGATTGGTAAATTACTGCATGAATTTAAAGGACATTGTTTTATAAAAGAGTTAATGCTTTCTATGTCTGAAAACAAGTGCAAAGCCTGTACTATTTCTACCATCGAGCAAGTCTTAAAAGCATTTAACACAGTATGGTATTGTTAGCTTTCAAATGCAGCTAAATTTAGAGGATATTTTTGGCAGTTCTTAATCTGAACAGGAATAGAATAAGGGTTTTGGAAAAATAAGGGTTTTAAGTTTGTCATTTTAGGGCCAATTTTTAATAGATTGTGAAAGTTCGGACTCAAACTTTAAACAAACAAAACCTTGAAATTACCAATTGGCACAGAATGGTTTTATGGAAAAACTAGTCTAACAACTTGGCATTGAATTCCTGAGTGAAACATACAAAAAGTTCCAAGTGGGACAGGGCAAAGAAGGACAGAGTTCTTCCATTCACAGCAGCAGGCATTCTCTCTGTGAGGGGCTTGGAGCCTCCACCTCACAGCTATGCCCACTGTGTGGGTGCTGGGAATTGACTCTGGGTCCTCTGGAAGAACAGTCAGTGATCTTAACTGCTGAGCCATGTCTCCAGCCCCAGATTTAATTTTTTAAATTTTTTTTTGTTTGTGGGGTGTTTTTGTTTTTTTCGAGACAGGGTTTCTCTGTAGCTTTGGAGCCTGTCCTGGAACTAGCTCTTAGACCAGGCTGGTCTCGAACTCACAGAGATCCGCCTGCCTCTGCCTCCTGAGTGCTGGGATTAAGACTTTACTTTTTTTAAATTAGTTTTTTTTTTAAAGAGTTTCACACATGCCAGCCAAGCGAACTCACAGAGACCTGCCTGTCTCTGCCTCTCAAGTACTGGGATTAAAGGCATGCACTACTACCGCCCAGCTTTTGTGTTTTTTTTTTACACACTTCCATACTAAATTTTTTGTACAATAAAAATTATGACTTTGGATTCAACATAGAATAAAGATCAAATACCTTTGCTTTTCCTTTCTGCCAAAATCAAATTGAGGATAAAAATAAAAACCTGGCGTTGGGGGGAACCCTGAAATGTACTTTTCATCAGAATACTGTGATTTTCTTCTTGAATAAAGCAATTTAGAATCTGTCAATGGCAAAAACCAAGAGTTTTAGAGAATCTGTGGCTAAGAAGTGGTATCCTGTAAGAACAAGCCGTGGATGTAGCCAGGTGGTGAAAGCTGAGCCATTTCCCTTTGGGTGTAGGTAGGGCTTATCTTTGGTGGTTTTGCAGAAGGAAATGCATTAAATTATCTGAGTTGCACATTTGTTTGTACACATGAATTTGCAAAATGGGTGCTGTGGCAACAAAGGTTGGGGTATCTGGGCAATGGTGGCACACACCTTTAATCCCAGCACTCAGGGAGGCAGAGGCAGGCTAATCTCTGTTTGAGGCAAGCCTGGTCTACAAAGCAAGTTCCAGGACAGCCAGAAATATACCCTGTCTCAAAAAAAAAAAACAAAAAATAAAACTAAACAAAATCCACAAAGGTTGGGGTTGTATTGCATGTTAGGCAAGGTACTTTATTTCTGAGCTATATTCTAAGCCCTCTTTTTCTTTTTAAGACTGAATTCACTCTGTAGCACAGTCCAGTCTCAGTCTCCCAAGTAGGATTGTCGGCCTGTGCCACCAGGCCCATCTAAGGGGCAGTGTTTTAGTTGGCTTATTCTGCAGGCTAGGATACTGGCCATGGAAAATGTTGCACTTTACCACTGTTGAATGAAAGCCTGACTGATGACACGGGTTTTTCTCTCTCTTGTATACTGATATGAGAAAGGATGCCTGTGACTTAGATGGTGACTGTTAGAACCCAAATTCACTACTTGTCAAAGCAGAGCTTTTCATTGGGGCTGAGGAAAGTCTCCCGGCTGTCAGTGTAACTAATTTAGCAACTTGTTTATAAATGTGAACAACCAAAAGGAACAATGCTTTTGAAGAAACCCAGCAGTTTGGAAGGGGCTTCCAAAACAGCCAACTGAATAATGGAGCACTAGAGAAGAAATAGAATAAGCATTGGGGTCTCAGAAATATCTGGGAAGATGTTTGTCTACCAAAAAAATTTAGAAGATAACTATAGGGGGGAAAACACCTCAGTTTGCTTAGGAACTCGAGGCTGATGGATCTCTAGATCCCAGGGCCCTCCGGGACAGCCAGGGACAACATAATAGACAGACCTTGTCTCAAATTCAAAACAAAACAAAGCATCTTATTTGTGACTGTCCAGGTAGCTAGTATAGAAAAGTTAGTAGAAAAGTAGATATAAGAAGAGAAAGTTGGGGGTCAGAGAGACAGCTCAGTGGTTAAGAGCTTATAGAAGACCAGCGTCCGTGTTGGACAGATCTACCATCTGTAACTTCAGCTCCAGAAGATCCCACACCTGCCTCTGGAACCCTGCACTCACATGCACATACCCACACACATCAATTCATAATTCAGAGGCAAATAAGAGGGAAGTTAGTGATAATAGAGGACAGATTTAGGAGTATTTATCCTGTAATAGGAACTCTAGTAAGAGCGAATAGAGAAGCCAGTAGAGTGGCACGCAGGAGTTTGAGGCAGGAGAATAGTTACTGATTTGAGACCAGCCTGGGGCTGCGTGAGTACAAGCCAGCCTTTTCTGAGACCACAAAACAAAAGGAAGACTAAATAGAGAAAATGGAAGGAGCTGGCTGGTGTTCCATCTAGTTCAGTGGTAGAGCACTTAACCTAGCATTAGCATGTACGAGGTCTAGAATCAATCTCTAGTTCTGAAAAAAAATGCATTAGCAACGCCTGGAAAAACAATAAGAAAATGTCTAGTATGCAAGAACTTAGCTTGACCTTATGACATAGATATTGTAATACCAGTGGGAAAAACTGAGGCAGGAATTGCTTCAGAAACTGAAAAAGAAGGCTGAGATTCAACTTTCTGGTAGACTACCTGCTCTTTGTTCAAAGACCCTTGAAATGTCTAGTACCAAAAAAACCAAGAAAATTTCCTTTGTTTAAGAAGGGGTCAAATCTTGATTGAAGGGCCCACTGAGCATACGTTTGAGTTGAGAAGAGCTTGTTAGAGTGATAACAGCGAAAATAAATAAAAACTGATGAGATTTAGGAATATCTGACTTTAGCCAGGCATATAGTGGCTAATATAGTACCAGCACTTGGGAAGCAAAGGCAGGAGGGTGAGTTTGAGAACAGCCTGGTCTAATAGTAAGTTTAGGCAGCCAGGGCTGAATAGACCCTGTCCTGAAAAATAAAAAGAATAGCTGACTTTGAGGGTTAACCTAAGAGAAATAAAATATGTGTCTGGATTTGAGACTATTTGGAGAAATAGCTAATAATGAACAACGTGGCAAAAAATTAGGAAAGCTTACTTTGGAGGGAAGATATTAGGTTTTTTCACCATTTTTACTTTCTGAAAATAATTCTGGATAGGCTTGCTTTTGTTACTCTTGGGAAGTTTGAACCATTTTTTTTTTTTTGGTTTTTCGAGACAGGGTTTCTCTGTGGCTTTGGAGCTCGTCCTGGAACTAGCTCTGTAGACCAGGCTGGTCTCGAACTCACAGAGATCCGCCTGCCTCTGCCTCCCGAGTGCTGGGATTAAAGGCGTGCGCCACCATCGCCCGGCGGGATTTGAACCATTTTATCTACCATATAGTTTACAAATTAGTTCTCTTGAGTGTGACAGAAATGACGGTAGTCAGCCATTTTATTAAATCAAAGTTCTAGGGGACCACAAGCAAAAAAGTGGTTTTTGTATATGTATATTGGCAATATACATATCTAAGACTCCTGTTAATTTACCGAAGAAAGTAGTCAAAGCAATGTGTGGATATACGGAACTAGAACTCAGCTGGATTGCCATAAGTTTGAAGCCAGCATGGGACTGCGCTGTAAGATCCTGTCTCCCTCTCCACCTCCTCAAAAGGAAATTAAAGAAATATAAAATCAGCAAATTATCATAAATTCTGAATTTAAGAGATAAAATGCCATTACTCTTCCTACTGAGTTGGTGGGAGTGTTTATTGTTCTATTTTAAAGATTGGAAGTAAGGAAGCGTGGGAATTTTGTGGATTTCTCCCAGTTCAGTATTTCCTTTAAAACTTCATTTTCCATTGTGACTTCTTTCAGAATTACGACTTATGTACCAGGAGGGAATAGTTTTCCAAACTAGGGTGAAGGAATCTCAGAGGTGCTTTGAGGGTGCTTGAGAAAGGTAGTAATAATTTGGTTCTTTGTTCTTTTTCATTTGGATTTCATCTTGGTGCTCTGAACCATTGTGTTTATTTGGCTACTTTTGGAGGTTGGTTCCTGCTCCACAGCACACAGACACTTCCACAGACAAATCCGTGTCATTGTTGGTCCACCTTTTGCAATGACCCTTACTTGATTTTACCCCAGAGAGTATTTCTAACAACACAATTTCATTTTGATTGTCAGAGGGAATTAACAAGTCTAACCCTGGAGGGGTTACAAAGCCCTCAGTATAGTCATTTCTACTTGTAAGTACAAAGTCTATTTTTCCAAACCTATTTGAGTTTTGCAATGGCCCTCTTCCATGTTTGCTAGAATATGTTAGAATATGTGTATGATTAAAAGATGAAAATAACAGCAGATAATTGTCTCCTGGCACGTCAGGTTCATATTGTAGAATGAATATGGGGGGTGGGGGGGTGGGGTGAGGTAGGGGGGTGCTGAAGTATTCTGAGCCCAGGGGAGTGCCGTGATCAAAGCAGTGGTAGGAGGATTAGTCTTCCACAGATAACAGGAATGCCTCAGAATTTGGCACCGATTCAACTTGTGCTGGGTTCCTAGATTTGTTATGGGAGTGGCAGTAAAGAGCAAGGGTACTTGAGAGGCTATTTTCATGCCTCAGGGATCAGGAAGTATGAAGCTGAGAGACAGTAATAAAGACTGGAGATAATAAGAACTGGGATGGATTGCTGAGAAGTTCTGCAAAGAAGTAGTTGACAAGATCTGGCATCCTGGACTGACAGTGAGTGGGGAAGAAGGAGAAAGGAATAGTGGCCAAGAGTCGTCAGTCTGGTAGAGGCTTAAGGTTCTGCTTTGAGTATATAAATTTTGGTGGTCTGTGCAAATAGCCCAGGGGAGTAGAGAGAAAACAGTAAGAGAAAATAGTTTAGTGTACCAGACTAGGATTAGGCTTCAGTTTTAGTGTGGTGAGGGGAGTCAGGGCAGCTAGCTGTGTAGAGAAGGGGAAGAGACTTAGGATGGCACTTGGAAAAACAGGCAGGAATGAACTTCAGAATCAGTGGAATTGATTACCTGTTAGAGTCTTAATAGAAAAGCCAAGAGAGATAAAAGTGGAGCAAAGTAGTTGTTAAACAAGTTGAGAATCTTTAGAGTTAATGAGAATTAGTCTTATGTAGGGAGATTTGAGGAATGTGGAACCTAAGAACCTTAATGTATCCCCTTAGTTGACTTAATTTCATGTAATATTTCGTTATGCTTAGAAGGTTAATTTAGCCGGGCAGTGGTGGCGCACACCTTTAATCTCAGCACGCCTTTAATTGGGCGGCAGAGGCAGGCTGATCTCTGAGTTTGAGGCCAGCCTGGTCTACAAGAGCTAGTTCCAGGACAGGCTCCAAAGCTACAGAGAAACCCTTTCTCGAACCCCCCCCCCCAAGAAAAAAAAGGGTTAACTTAGATTTGTCATTTCATAGTTGCAATTTTAGAAAGGGAAAAGAATTCTAGCCAGAGGTAATTCTGGTAGGGAGTGGGTGGTGACAGTTTAGAGCATGTACACTTTGTTTTTCATGGGTGAACAACCGGGTTTTTTGTTTATTAATTTAGCCATCATTTGTTTTAATTTCAAATTGTTTTTAACACAAAACAGCTATTTCCTGGAAGTGAATAGAATCATCGCTGACACACTGAAAAACATTTGTTATATAAGTTTTGGGTTTCTTGTGATATTTCTTTAAGAACTATATGGCCCTAGTGTGTCAGGCCAGGGTTGAGATGTTCTGACATTTTTGTTTACTGAAGTGTGTGTGCCTGTGTGGTGCTGGGAGGTACTTGGGAGAATGGTAGGAAAGAGAATGATGGAAAGACAGTTTGGAGTTAGAACTTAAGATTAAACAGGAATGATGCTTAGAAAAATTACTTTGTTAAAATTTTCATGAGTATATAGTATTTACTAACAAAATTAAAGGCCAAAGAAAGATGCATCTAATAGCTCCATTTAGATTGAATTAAAAAGTGAGAAAATAGAGATAGGGAAACTATTGAGGAGATTTACGCAGTACTTAGAAACAGGCAAGTAAAATCTTTGGTGTCAGATCTTTTGAAGTAGTAACCAAATAGTACTTGGTAATATATTACTTGATATGTTAAGTTTTTGCTTTTTGCTAAGTAGGTGAGATAGAATTAAGGTCATTGGGGTGCCTTGCAAAATCCCAAGGAAAGAAAAAGTGGGGCTTCAGGGAGTTCTGGGCTCAGAATCCAAAAATCAGTTGGTACTTCGTCTACTTTCTCAGGGCATTCACTTGATTCTTTTTGTTGGTAGACTTTATTTCACTGGTCTGAACCAAAGTGGGAAAATGACTTCTCAGTTCCTCTGTTCTAGCAGCCTAGACTGAGAGATGGAGGTAGGCAGAGAGTGCAAGCGGGATCACTGGAGGAGATTCTCATTCTTGCTCATGGTTGCAGACTTTTGAGAGTAGGAAGTTGATTTTATTGTGCTCAAAAATGAACTTTAAAAAAAACATTTCATAGCTAGTACTAATCACCTATGCCAAAAGAATTAAATACACTGAAAAATTGCATAAATCAATTAAGAAAGGCGGTGGCACACACCTGTAAGGTGTGGTCTGCGAGCAAGTTCCAGGACAGCCAGAGCTACACAGAGAAACCCTGTCTCGAGTTGGGGGAGGGGGGAGAGGAGTCACTCACTGTAAAATGGAATTCTAGAGTGTTCTTACTACCATTACCTTTACTATAATTAGATACTTTGGGTTTCTATGATTGTTCAATATAGTGGTTGAAAGAGAGGGTATATAAGTTTAAAGAAGTAATGCAAAATTGTGCAGAAATTTCCCACAGTAAATTACAGAATGAATTTTTAGTTGAACCTTAAACTAGTTGCCAGGAGGTGGTGGCATACACTTTTAATCCCATCACTTGGAAGGCAGAGGCAGGTACTTTGAGGTCAGCCTGGTCTACAGAATTGGGTTCTAGTACAGCCAAGGCTACATAGAGAAACCCTGTCTTGAAAAGTCAAAACAAACAAACAAAAAACCAACCCAAAACAAAAATAAAAGATCATTGACTGCTTTTCCAGAGGACTCAGGTTCAAATTCTAAAACACATGTGGTAGCTTATAACCATCCATAACTCTACTTCCAGGGGAAACTTGGCACCCTTTTCTAGCCAATGGCATGAACCATGTATGTTATGCATTCACATAAGGTAAATAATTTTTTGTTTTTGAGATAGGGTTTCTCTGTGTGGTCCTGGCAGTCCTGGAATTCCCTCTGTAGACCAGGCTGGCTTCAGACTCAGATATCTGCCTGACTCTGCCTCCCAGGTGCTAGCATTAAAGGTGTGCTCTGATACCACCACCTGGCTCAAATCAATCTTTAAAAGAGATGTGTATATAGGCAGTATCCCAACCTACCAAATTTATTTGTTTGTTTATTTTTGGGTTTTTGAGACAGGGTTTCCTCCATGTACCCCTGACATTCTGGAGCTTGCTCTGTAGACCAGGCTGGCCTGGAACTTAATAGAGATTGACCTGCCTCTTCCTTTCAAGTACTGGGTTTAAAGGTGTATATCACCACTACCCTGCAGTGAATTTATTTTTATTTTATTGATTTATTTGAGACATGACCTCACTAGACAGGCTCTTATTGTGTAGCTGAGACTGATTTGGAATCCTCTGTGTAGCCCAGATTGGTCTTGAACTTGTGAGTCTCCTGCCTCAGCCTCCCAAATGCTGGGATTATAGGTGTATACCTGGCATGTATCTCAGTTAATAATGGGCCTGGGTAAAGGTGATCCTTTTGATGTATATGTTTATTTATTAGATATTTGTCAGTCATAAAACTTGAGTGCTTAAAAATGAAAATGTGACATTAAAAAAAGGATACCCAAACTAACACTGACTTCACTTTTCCCCTTGATGTAGGAGTTGTGACTGATGAGAATTGAAGGCCATGGATGAAGATGGACTTGAATTACAACCACAGGCGCCAAACTCATTTTTTGATGCAACAGGTATAATGACTTGTAATTGCATTGTGCTTTTTATCTACCAGATGGAGAGTTTGTTATGGGCCCAATTGTTAACTCTCATAGTTAGTCACTCTTGGATTTTAGAATCTACAAATGGGAAAGTGAACACATTATCATCCTTCTACCCAAAAATTTGACTTACTTATAAATGATTTTAATATTCTTGTCAGTACAAGTTGAATATCCTTAATCTGAAAATCCCAAATGTTCCAAAACCCAAAACTTATGAGTGCTGATAGGACACCACAACTAGAAAGAAAATTCCACACCCCATTTCATGGCATGGGTTGAAGTAAAAGCACATGCATATGAAGAATGACCTTTAGGGTGTATATGTAAGGCACATATAAAAGAAATGAATTTTCGTGTTTAGACTTAGATCTTTACTTAACTCATAAAACTTAACTTTTTCTGGACTGGCAGCCAAGATACTGGATTTTTCAAAAATTTTGATTTGTATTTCTCATAAGGATGTATAGTTCTGTTTGTAGCATTTGTTGAGAACAATATTTACTGAGCACCATATGCTGTGCAAACTGTGATCTCAGTTAAGTTATTTAATCTCTGGGCAAAAATTGATTCATCTCCTGTCACCCCTTTAACTAAAACGGACTCTGGAAGAGTTTCCTGTATTATGAGCTGCTTTTGGGAGTGACAGTGGGGAGGAGGCTTAATAGAATCCAGTACTCTGAAGTCAGGGGTAGATTCCTTCTACTACCTCCCCTTATCCCACTGCCCCTTGGCAGTGGCATTTCTGTTCAGTGTCTGTCAGTAGAGATAGACAGCCTCAGACAGATTTTCTGCTGTCCTCCTTTTCGCTTATACCCCAATCCTTTTATGTTCTAGAATAAAGGTCAAAGTCTAAGATTCCATAGTCAGGTGGAGACTGTTGGTGGTGCCAGAACAAAAAGGAGAAGGATGTGAAGGAAGTGGAAAAAAATCATGGGAAAAATGGAAAATAAAAAATACAAGTTGTGGGAAGGGAGATAGACCAAGAAGGAAAATGCATGAAAAGCATATAAATGGATGCATTTGCCACCTGTAGTTACATTACTTAAGTTTTAGAACCATGCCTTAAGTAACTGAATGTGTTTTAGTGTTCCTAGAATTTTACTGTCTTGAAGGTTTTTTTTTGTCTCAATTGTATTATTATCAATAGTTTTTCCTTATCTATTGATTTGGGGTAAGTACTTAAAAGAGTATGCTAAAAAGTGTCTTTTAAAATTTTATTTAAAAATAGATTATTTTTCCAAGGCAGAGGATCCAGGGGAATCTAAATGTTTAAGAAAACTGATAAATTAGTGTATTTTGGGTGAAATTGAATAATAATTTTGCTGATTGGAATATTTAGTCCTGAAGTTGATAACTTTATTTACTTATGTCTTAGCCACTGTTGTATTGCTGTGAAGAGACACCATTTAGAAGAGAAAGCATTAATTGGGGGCTTGCTTATAGTTTCAGAGGTTTAATCTGTTACTACTGTGGGGAACATGGCTGGAGAAGTAGCTGACAACTACAGAGTTTTATCCAGATTAGGAGGGAGGGAGAGACAGAGAGAGACTGGGCCTACCACATGGGCTTTTGAAACCTCCAAGCTCACCCTCTGTGACACTCTTCCTCCAAAAAGTACCCACCTCCTAATTCTTATGATGCTTTCAAACAGTTCCACTCCATGATGACTAAACATTCAAATATATGATCTGATAGGGGTCACTTTTATTCAAACCACACTTGCTTAAGACTTTGCTTATTTTTCAGGAGCTGGTGCTACACACATGGATGGGGATCAAATTGTTGTGGAAGTACAAGAAACGGTTTTTGTGTCAGATGTTGTGGATTCAGACATAACCGTGCACAACTTTGTTCCTGATGACCCAGACTCAGTTGTAATCCAAGATGTTATTGAGGACGTTGTTATAGAAGATGTCCAGTGTCCAGATATCATGGACGAAGCAGATGTATCAGAAACAGTCATCATCCCAGAGCAAGTGCTGGACTCAGATGTAACTGAAGAAGTTTCTTTAACACATTGCACAGTTCCGGATGATGTTTTAGCTTCTGATATTACTTCAGCCTCGATATCTATGCCTGAACATGTCTTGACAAGTGAATCTATACATGTGTCTGACGTTGGTCACGTTGAACATGTGGTTCACGATACTGTAGTAGAAGCAGAAATTGTCACTGATCCTTTGGCCGCCGATGTTGTTTCAGAAGAAGTGTTGGTAGCAGACTGTGCCTCTGAAGCAGTCATAGATGCCAATGGGATCCCTGTGGATCAGCAAGATGACGACAAAACCAACTGTGAGGACTACCTTATGATTTCCTGTAAGTATCGGGGTACATTGTTGGGGTGCTACTTTTCTAAATTAAGCCATGTTAATTTTCTTAACACTGTTAAGAAAATTGAATAATAATTGCTTAATGTTCATTAAAATTAAATGTGTAAAAATACCTTGTCCAGGTATGGTGGTGCACACCTTTAATCCCAGCCCTTGGGAAGCAGAGGCAGGTGGATCTCTATGAGTTCGAAGCCAGCCTGATCTATATAGTGAGTTCTAGGACAGCTAAGGCTACATAGTGAGACCCTGTCTCCAATAAAACAAAATAAATGTGTAAAATGAGTTTTCAGTTTGGAGTCTGTAAGGTAATTGAAAATTGTGAAAAGTGCTTGACTTGTTTCTATATAAAGGTGGGATAGAAAGAGGTGGTTTCTTCAGTTACAGAAAGACAGTCTGTGACTTTGCAAAATCATGAAGGATGTGATTTAGGACTCTTTTAGCATTAGGAATCCTCCTCAAACAACTTGGGAAAAAAATGTATGACCAAACTACTTATTTTCTTGTATGCTTATAGGTATAGGAAACAAACCACTGGACAGAGAAAATCTGAAGTATGAACTTATGTTCTTGGATGTACAATAATACTTGCATACTTGAATTGTGTGTAAAATACTGTTTATGGAACAGAATGGGAAAGTGCACAGTACTGAGACATAATTTCAAGCATGACAAATTTATTAGAGCACTGAACCAAACTAAGGTGTTTGGGGGATAGCCCTCCAAATGTTTTAAGTTGGCATGAGGACAGCTGTTTCTTCTTATAACATTATACTTCTTGATTCCACTTTCAGATACAAAACTCTGGGTTGGGTAGAACTGTTTCTAACCCAGTATAAGTTCTTAACTCCTTAAAGCACTATACTTTGGTAAATAAAAACTCAATACACTATTTATAAACTTGCCTAGTTTTCATATATGATACCATATAATAGAGTTCACCAGCATTTTATAGGAAATATCTTTTAAAAGTTACTAAGGTATCTAACCTAGGTGTGCTGGTGTATGCATGCCTGTAATCTCAAAACTCAGGAGGCTGAGGAAAGAGGACTTCTGCAAGTTTGAAGTAAGCCTAGGCTGCAAAGTAAGATACGGTCTTAACAAGTTATGATAGAACTTTTAAAAGAAATAGTCCTTGTAAAAAGGAAGAAAAACATCCATTCCAACATGTTTTATGGAACTTGTGTGTTTGGCATTGCTGTAGGTGATCCAGTTATTGGAAACTCCTAAATACGCAAAGAAAGCCATTGTTTCTAGGGAGAACAAAAATCCTCTTCCACATATGTGCCCGCTACACACATGCACATACACACAATAATAAAAATTTAGAAAAGAATATGTATATTTATGTGTGGTTATAATACCTCCAAATGTTTTGCATAATTCCTCATATGAAGTTTATGAGATTATCTATTTTTCTAGATTCTAACCAACACACAGCAGTATTTTCCTTTTTTAAGTTTTTGCTGGTCTGTAGGGGGATTTGAGATGTAGCTTATTTCAAGTTTAAATTTATTTTGAAAGATATTCCTTGTAGCAGTAGAGAGTAAGAATAAGTGAACAAGAGACAGTCGTTCAAATACCCTTAAGTTGGGGTGTGGTAGTGGTGTAGTTCTGTAACCCCAGCACTCAGGAAGATTGAGTTCTAGGGCCGGTAAGACCTGGCTCAAAAAACACAACAAGCCAGGTGGAGGTGGCACACGTCCTTAATCTCTGCACTTCTGTGAGTTCAAGGCCAGTCTGGTCTACAGAGCGAGTTCTAGGACAGCCAAAGCTGTACAGTGAAGCCCTGTCTCAAAAAAAACAAAACAAGAAAATTAAATATCCCAAAGACTTTGATAATAAAGAGGATTGAAGACAGTTGAACTCAAGAGATTAGAAAGTAAAGTGGATAAGATTTGTTCTTATTGAAGATTGATGGGACTTGGATGGGGAAAGATAATGCAGAGATGACTGGCATTTGACGCTAAGATTTCTGTCTTGGAAGATTTGGTCATGATAATCATTCAATAGGAGGAGTAGGTTTGGTGGGTAAAGATTATGTAGGCTCTGTTAAAAATTTGATTTGCAGCCAGGCGGTGGTGGCGGCACTTGCCTTTAATCCCAGCAATGGGGTAGGGGCAAAGGCAGGCAGATCTCTGAGTTCATGGCCAGCCTGGTCTACAAGAACTAGTTCAGGACAGGCTCCAAAGCTACAGAGAAACCCTGTCTCGAAAACCAAAAATAAAGAAATAAATAAATAAGATTGAGGTTCCATTTCTTGGCAGTTGAAAATGTAAATATGCTATTTTGGAAAGAGGAGAAATTGATAAAGTAACAGAATATATGAAGTGTCTCACATGGAAATCGCTGGTATTTCCCAGAGTGTTTGCATAATAACAGTATCAAGTATGTGATGTAGCTACTATAGAACCAGTATGGAGATTTTCTTGAAATGTAATAGAACTAATATATGATTCAGCAATCCTCCTCCTGGGTATCTACCCAAAGGAAGGACTCTTGAGTCAGCATATCACAGAGAAACGTACACACCCAGGTTTACTGCTACATTACAATAACTAAGAATAAAACCAGCTAGGTAGCCACCAGCAGATGAATGGGAAAAAAAGTGCTAGAATATAAGTAGCACTTTTTCAGCTGAAAGAAAAACAAAATAGTTGTGGGAAAATGGATAAAACTAGAGACTGTCATGTTAAGAGAGATAAAACTCAGACATACTGTATGTTTTTAGCTCGTGATGACTCTAGATTTAAATTTGTGTTGGGGGGTAGGTTATAGGTTATAAAAGTAGAAATGGAACCATGAGAGGGGGAAAAAGAAAATTTAAGATTTATTTTGTATGTATGAATGTTTTGCCTGCGTGTATGTATGTGTAACATGTGCCCGTAGAAGTCAAAAGAAGGTGTTGGTTCCCCTGGAGCTGGTTGTGAGCCACTGTGTGGGTACTGAGACAAAACAGTTCCTCTACAAGAGCAACTAGTGCTATTAATCACTGAACCATCTCTCCAGCCCCAAGGAGGAACTCTTAAAGGAAAGGGAAGGTGCAGGACGGGGTGGGGGGGTGGAGTAATGGAATACATCTGGCATGAAAGCAGAAGTGTGGAGAGGAAGGCAGCCAACAATACCCGGTCATGAGGGTGAGTTGAATAACAGTATATAGCACATGTATGAAAATGCCATAATGAAACCCATTAGTTTGTGTGCTAACTTTAAAAAGTGTCGAGTATAGATATTTTGGGTATAAAATGATGTAGACATTTAAAGTTAGCTTAGGCTACAAAGTGAGACAAGGTCTCATCAAAAAGAGAAGAAAAAAGAGGTGAAATGAAAATTGGAGGTTTACAGAAGACAAAGTGACAAACTTTCAAAGTCTTTTCAACACTATTGAGGCTACAGAGGCTTCTTTAAAAGTGTTAGTCCCTGGGAAGAAAGGCTCTTGTTGGGCAATTAGAATGTTGTTGGTATTTAGATTAGTTTCAAAAAACATGTGTGAGTGGCTAGGAGAAGGAAGAAGTGAACTATAATGGGTTGAGAAATCAGTAAAAGTGGTATTAGAGTGAAACACTTTGTGTAAGCCATTATAGTTGAAAGACAGGAAGCAGTAGTATGGATTTTGCTGGCTGCTGAAATGGTGAATGTATGTTGAATGTGCTTATGGGTACAGGCACAAACCACTGGACAGGGCCACGCTGACAATAGAGAAAAGAAGGCTAATAAAATAGGTGGAGTAAGGTGCAGAGAAGAGGAAGGGACTGAAGTTTAGGGTCATAGTGGATGATTGTTGTGTCCTAGGCAGGGACATAAAATGTTAGTAGAATGAGGACCCTCGCTAGAGGGTTAGAGGAATGTTTGGATGTCGTAACTGCTTTTCCAGTGAGGCAGCTTCATCTCCATACCAATACAGAGTAAACACGACGTTGGGTGGAAAGGCAAAGGATGGTGAGAAAGGGTTGAAAAACTTGGATCTGATGGTGATGGGCCAGGGCCAGAGACTTATAGATGGATGTTTATGATATATGGAATGTAATTGAGCAGCCAGTGGAGAGTAAAGATACTTAAATTTATAAGTAAGATGCTCTAGTATAAAAATGGTATTTATTTTATTTTTAAAGTTGTAGCTTTATTTTTATTTAATGAGTGTTTTGTTTGCATGTACATGGTGCATCAGGTGTGTACTTGGTATGTACCTGAAGAGGGCACCAGTCTCCTGGAACTGGAGCTATGGGTGATTGTCAGTGTGCTGGGAACTGAACCTGAATTCTTTGCAAGAGTAGTAAGTGCTCTTGACTGCTGAGCCATTTCTCTGCTCCATTATTTTGTTTTTAAAATTACTTGTGTGCTTATGCCATGGTGCCTGTGTATAGAGGTCAGAGGATGTCTCGTGGATATCTGTTCTTTCCTACTGTGTGGGTTCCAAGGATGGAACACGATTGTCAGCCTTCGTGGCAAGCTTTGTCCATTAAGCCATCTTAGCCCAAAATACTGTTTTTTAAATATGAATGCCAGATTTTCTATAATAACACTAGGCAACCCAGCACCAAGGCCAGAGGAAATAGTTGGCTCTGTCCCAGACTGTGAAGGCGACAGCCCTCTGGCTTCTCTCTGCTTTCTACCTTTCTGACTAGGCACCCTTCTAGCTTTCAAAGGGCTTCTAAGGAGTAAGGCTTAACTGTGCACCAGCCTTTTGCCTTTATTGCTCTTTAGAAAGTTCACCTCTCTGATAGACTCATTTAAATATATAGAGATAGATTTAGTAGTGATTGACACCAGCATACCAAGTGTAGTATTGTAGAATCCAGACTTTAAAAATATTTACAGTTATCTTTCTTTGAGGTACTGGGGGTTCCAATTTAAGTGAGTTTTAATGGTCCTAAAAATGTAAATATGAACAGAAGAAAGCTTTTTAGTATATTTTGGCATATTTTAATGTATTTTATATATAATAAATATATTTTAATGTGCTATTTATTCCATTCCGGTTCAGAGAAATTCAAAGAAAGCAAAGGTGCATTTAAACAGGTATATATGTTCATGTTATTGTCCTATTTTGCTATAATGAAATAGGTTGTTTTAGAATTAGATGTAGAGAACATGGTGTTCTCTTGTACAGACATTTTTGAACTTTTTTCCCCTTCCCTGCCATCATCTTTTTTTATCCTAAGTAAAGATTATATTAAACAATCCACTTCATTATCTTTGGAATCAAACCGTTGTAGTGTGTTGGAAAATCATTAGTGTTTTCTTGATTTCTGCCATTCACAAAGATAGTTCATAAAGCCAAATTTTAATGAAAAACCTATATTGATTTCAAACCTTTAAGACTGGCAAAGGTTTTGTTGTAAATGAATAGGGAAACTGTGGAATGGTTACATTGAACAATAAACATGCATTGCTTTACATATTTATTTTCTTTGTGTTAATAGAACTTAAAATCTTTATTTGTAAAGACTTAACATTTTTTAGTGATTTTCAAGCATGTAGAACATTGTTATTATTTGTAGTTGCCTTAAAACTTTATCTTTAAAGCTTGTTTGGAGATTTTTCTGCTTCTCCATCTAAAATTGTATAGGTAAATTTCACAGATAGAGCTGGTCTTAAGTTGTATCTATAAAGAAATACATACACGTGCATACACATGCACACTCACACAGAAAGGGAAGGAGAATATTGTTGTTTAGGCATTCCAGAATAATGAATGGATTAACAACTTCAGTATAATGTAAATTTAGATGCTATAGTATTTACTGTCACCTCAAGTAATCATTTCTTAGTTTTCAGTCTTCAGGTGGTTTACCGAAGCTTCCTTGGAGGTGTGTAAAGTGTCCTTATGTTTACTGTAACTCTGTTATTACTAATGCGATTGTTCACCAGCATCTCACTTCAGTTTTTAGGTAAAATGTTGGGCAAGACTATATGAGGCTTGCTGGTTTCACTTTTTAGAGTGGAAAGAAGTGCGAAAAATTTACTAAAATGGGAGAATTCCTGGGTGGCTTGGGATTATCCATAATTTTTTTTTTTAGATACTGAGTTTTAGACACTGAACATTTCTTTCTTTAAAAACCAGTAGATGAGAAAGAGGCCTGGATTCTAAAGATGGGCGTGTCCTTGCACTTTCGCCAGTCTTCACTGTAACTGACTTTGACCAAGTTACACACTGTCTCAGTGCCTTTGTTTCTTTATCTGGAAAATGAAGTAAGAAACTTACATGGAAACATGAAGGAAATTGCAAAATGCAATGCAAATGGTAGTTATTATTAGAAGTAATTTTAATTTAAAAAATCATGCATTTCTATTTTGGAGAAGCCTTATTCTAAAGTACTAGTTCTTCATGACTGTAGATGAAGGCACTTAAGCAGAATCATACATATGATGACTCAATTTATTGAAGCTTTCTTTGTCTGTTTTTAGAAATTCATTTTTAATAGTAGCTTTAAAATTATAGTGAAATTCTGAGTACTTAACAGGACCATCAGAGTGTTCTTTTAAAAATCTCTTCTGGGGCTGGAGAGATGGCTCAGAGGTTAAGAGCATTGCCTGCTCTTCCAAAGGTCCTGAGTTCAATTCCCAGCAACCACATGGTGGCTCACAGCCATCTGTAATGAGGTCTGGTGCCCTCTTCTGGCCTGCAGACATACACACAGACAGAATATTGTATACATAATAAATAAATAAATATTTAAAAAAATCTCTTCTGTAATATTTTATATTCAGAATAATTTCGCAGGTTGAGTAGGTGGGGCAAGATCTCAAGGTGAAAATCTGAAGGTGAATTTTACTTTTGTATAATAATAGAACAGCTCTGTATCAGGGAAGTCAGTGTATTTTAAATGTGTTTTCCCATGTATATATGAAAGCAAACAGGTTTTTAAACTCTGAATTATAGGTAAGTGTATGTATGACACTTTGCATGTTCTAACATGATTAGATTTTCTAGTCATTGAAGGTTTTACAAGGGCACTGACTGGAAACTAACATGTGAGAACAGCAAGTTTGCTCTTGCTCTGTGGAACCAAAGGGGTGGGGTATTGGCTTTTTAGTACCGGCTAGAATCAGGTGTTAGCACATTTTTGTTTTTGTTTTGTGTGCGTATATCTTCTATGTTTGTGTGTGTCATATATGTACCCTAGGAAGTTAGAAGACGGTGTTGGATCCTCTGGAGCAGTGAAAGGCAGTTGTGAGCTACCTGATATGTGTGCTAGGAATCAAACTTCTGATTTGGGAAAGAGCCGCAATTGCTCCTAACCATTCTTCAGCCAGGTTTTGTTCTTTTGCTTTTCATTTTGGATGTTTTGAGTTGGTGTTTCTCTGTAACAGCCCTGGCAGTCCTGGAACTCATTCTGTAGACCAGGCTGGCCTCTGCCTCCCAAGTGCTGGGATTAAAGGTGTGTGCCACCACCACCCGGCTGCTTTTGATTTTTGAGACAGAGTTTTGCATTATGTTGTCTCAGGTTTCTGAGTGTTAGGATTAGTGCCTGGCTTAGGATCAGTTTATTAAACTTTCCTCAAAGATAAGGCCAACTTCATCAAACTTGAACTGTTTATAAATAAGGACTCCAATGGTAATCCCCATGTATTCTAGACTCTTTTCTACATAGATTGGCATCCTTCTGGTGCTACCCTCTGTTTGAAATTTGAAAATGACAATAGATTCAGTTATCTAGATTGTGAGAATATTTGAATTATTATCACAAGTAACCATTCACTTCTGAGTGTGTTGGCACATGCTTTTGTTGATTTTTGAAATTATATTTCTCTCTCTCCCTGGGTGTGTGCACGAGCACAAAATGTACTGCAATATATGAGGACACTTGTAGGAGTTGGTTCTCTCCTTCCACCATGTGAAGCCCAGTGATCAAAATCAGCTCATCACACTTGGTGGCAAGCATTATATTGACAGCCTAGCATAGACTTTTAGTGCCAGTATTTTTGAGGATGAAGTAGGAAGGATGCCTCAAATTCAAGGCCAGCTTGGCCTATAGTGTGAATTCCATACCAAGCTGGGCTACAAGAGTGAGATTTGTCTACAAACAAAAAAGATCCTTCTTTTTCCTTCTTTCTCTTACATTCTAGCCCACTCAGAATCAAACCCCTGACTTGGTTTCTTGTTAGATTCTTCTTTATGTAGGGTACTGCCCAAATTTACAAGTCCTGCTCATCCCTAAATAGATGTCCAACCCATTTCTCTTCCTCATTCCTGCTATCTCTTGTCCTTATTGAAGGCCTTGTCTCCTGTCACCTGCCAGCTACATGTTTGCAGCAGACTCATAGGGCTCTCCCTGCTTTGCCTTGATCCATTTCAGCCCATCCACTTTCTGAAGGCTAACAAGATGATAGAGCAAATAGGCATGTGATATCCTCATTGCTTGAAGATCTCCCATCACTTACGGCAGATGCTCTCACACCTCTGGTCAGGGTTAGGGCTTAGGGGCCCACTAAATCTTTCTTTTTCTGACTTTCTAGCCCCCATTTCCCTACATTTGGGTTATGTAGAACTAACTGCTTGACTAGAGACTCACCCCCACCCCAAGTTCCCCAAGAAATTTTGATGTCTGACCTGATTAAGAAACTTGCAGCTTTCCAGGATCAAGTCTGAGCCTCTCTGCCAGGTGCAGGAGGCCCTTTGTGATCTGACTTCAGTTTAGCAGTTGGCTGTATTCCCTACCATGCCTTGTGGCACACTTTCTGCTCAGTCCTTTCATTCCATTTCTTGTCTCTGTACCTGTGTACAGTTTGTCCTTCACCAAAATGGGAAGTAACTTCTCTTTTCCTTTAAGTCTGAGTGAGATACCCTTTTTGTATACATAGAATCAGTCAGTGTACAATAAAGCACTGCCATTCTGGATATTAATCCTTTTTCGTGTTCTGTATGAGCTTACTTTTAAAGATTGCATTCGACAGCTTAGCGTCTCTGTTCTTGTAATGTGACTAAGTAGACATCTGCCTTTTCTCCATAAGAGACCTTTATGTTCAGTTACTCTAAATTTTGCATGAAAAAGTAAAATAGTTGATCAACAAATTAGATATTTATAAACATTTTGGTGTTTTTTTTTTTTTTTTTGGTTTTTCGAGACAGGGTTTCTCTGTGGCTTTGGAGCCTGTCCTGGAACTAGCTCTGTAGACCAGGCTGGACTCGAACTCCCAGAGATCGGTCTGCCTCTGCCTCCCGAGTGCTGGGATTAAAGTCGTGTGCCACCATCGCCCGGCCCATTTTGGTGGTTTTTGAGGCAGGGTCTCACTATGTTGCCTTGGCTGTGCCGGAACTCATTCTGTAAATGAGACTGGCTTGGAACTCAGATTGCCTGCCTCTGTCTCCAGAATACTGAGACTCAAAGGTGTGTGCCACCATCGCTGGGCTGGCCTTGAATTTGCAGCAGTCCTCTTGCCTTTTATTTCTTTTTTTTTTTTTTTTTTTTTTTTTGGTTTTTCGAGACAGGGTTTCTCTGTGGCTTTGGAGCCTGTCCTGGAACTAGATCTGTAGACCAGGCTGGTCTCGAACTCACAGAGATCCGCCTGCCTCTGCCTCCCGAGTGCTGGGATTAAAGGCGTGCGCCACCATCGCCCGGCTTGCCTTTTATTTCTGAATGCTGCGATTACAGTGGCACTGTATCAGTCTCCCAACAAGTATTTTTTTAAGTGACATGTTTGGTTTTAAAGCTGGGTGTATGTTAAAATATCATTCACTATTTAATAATAATATACTGAGTGTCAGAAATAGACTAAAATGGCTGTGAATGTGTACTTCAGTACTAGGCCACTTATATATCATTCACAAAGCCCTGGGATTGATCCTCAGCACTATCAAAACAATCACTAAAATGTTTGCTTCCAGTGTTCTATGCATGGTTTAGGATTTGAATGATTAAATTTTATAATTATTATTTTTGTAAATGACAGATTAGAAGAGTTTGCAGAAGCTGTTTGCCAGCAGATCTGTGCAATGACGTATTTAGAATTTGAATGATTAGGGCTGGAGAGAGAGTTCAGCAGTTAAGAGCACTGGCTGCTCTTCCAGAAAACTCAGCTTCAATTCCTAGCACCCACATGGCAGCTCACAGCTGTCTGTAACTCCAGTTCCAGGGGACTTGACAGACACGTGCAGGCAAACTCAATGCACACAAATTAATAAATAAATAGATCTTTTTAAAGATTAAAAAATAGTTTAGATTCTCGTAAGTCAGAAGTCAGGTAGACAAACTGTCAGTATAGTCTTGCCTTTTTTGAACTTTTTTTGGTGTGTATGTGTTTGGGTAGGCACACACTGTGGCACACAGAAATAAGATTTACATATTCATGACTCTTTAGGGAGTTAGTACTAGGTGCTGGTGGTTCTGACCTCTGTAACATTTTAAATTCCGGATCATCTCTTTCGTAGTTTGCAACTAATATTAAACCAAGACAAAACTCAGATTGTGATGTCAAAAAGTCCTGTCATGCTCTCCCTCCATTAGGTTCAAAACTGCATTTACCTAGGCAAAATTCTTATAAAGAACATAAAGATGGGCCAGTATTTCAAAGCCAATAGTAAAAAGCAAGAATTGGGCCAACAAGATGGTTACGCATGTAAAGGTACTTGCCACCAAGTCAGAAGATCTGAGTGTGATCCCTAAAAAGTCATGAATATGTAAATCTTATTTCTGGTGGCCTCTTTAAATGTTACACTATACTCAAGTTTTTCATGTAATGTAGTTGCTTTTGCCAATATTGATCTCCTCCTCAGGAGACTAAAAGTTAACAAACTTGGACTGGGACTTGTGTGGCTTGAGATTTAAATTCCATGTAATTTCAAATAGTCAATGTTTCTAGACTTCCATTTGTTCTCTTATAAATTGTCAACAGTACTGTACTCTTCTTCACAGAGTTGCAATATGTATTAAATAGTACTTAGTCAATAAATTGTAATCACATTTATTGTTACTGCATTTAAAATAATCATCTCCTCTCTCACTGGAGTAGTCTTTGTCACACTGGTATCTTCTAATATTTAACGTAAGTCTTTTTTTAACTGTTAGTAAGTCAAATATGTTTCAGAAATTTCCTCAAGTATAATTTTATCACTTATTAAAGACAAAATCAAATTTGCACACTGAGATGGATGTTTATTTTTACATAAATAATTAAACCGGCAAATATTTGATACTAGATGAGTATCTTCAGGATTTTTGTTTGCAGTATTAGGGATTGAGCCTAACATGAAGTCTTAAAATATACAATTTAAACTCACTGTTTGATGAAGTAGTTAAAACATAAATGTCTAGCCAGAAGGTAAACAAATACATGTGGGAGGACACTTGCTTCCTGGGAGCATTGGGGCTTCTAGAACTTATTAAGGCCTTGGACCTGTTTCCTTCTGCTTGTGGCAAGCTGGCCCAAATAGAACTAGTTGGACTTAGAACAAAAAGAACATTTTTGTGTTTCTTTGAAAGACTTACATTAATGAATCTAACTTTTCTGATAGAATGTTCTAGGTACTGAGTTCTCATTAACCTTTACCGCACTTTCTGTGTTGCCGGAGATGCCCCTAAGTAATGTGTGCTATAAGGTTATTTATGTAGCAATTATATTTTTGGTCTTTAGTCAAATAATTTTTCTTGTGTTTTATTTTCCAAATAATATATAACACTGATTACTTTGGTGATTTCTGTAAAGCTTTTTAAAATTGTAGTGTTTGGCTGGGTAGTGGTGGTCCACGCCTTGATGATCCCAACACTTGAGAGGCAGAGGTAGATAAGTTTAAGACCAGCAAGGGCTATGACACAGAAAAACCCTGTCTAAAAAAACCAAAACAAAACTGTGGTGTTTGCTCTGTAACATTTTCCTGATTTTTGCCCTTTTTCATTTCTCTCTTCCATTTTCCATATGGCCCCTCTTTTTTTCTTTAAAACAGGACAAATGCACATTTCATTTTGTTTGAATTTATATATTGTATTTACTTTCCACCAAGGACCTTGACTTAAAGTCACAAGTTAAAGTTATATATGTGTTACTTACATAGAAGATAAATGTTGTAAGTTGTTTTTTTTTATTTTTTTTACTTCTTTGGGCAAGGTTTCCCATGTAGACTAAGTTGCCTGTCTTTGACTCCTGAGGGCTGGTATTAAAGGCATGTGCCATCGAGCCAGCATTTGTAAGTTTTAAGCAGATTGAATTTGAATTTGCATTCCCCATCTCATGGAGATATACTTCTCTAGCAGTCATGTTATTTTTTTTAAGCATATCATTCTGATGAAAATAGATCACATCAAATGTGTTCAAGAATAGTAACCATGAAAATAGTGCTTAAAAAATATTTGTATGAGGACCATGCTTTTTCATTTTACTACTAAAACATTATTTAAAGGTTCTTGTCTTAAATACTCAAAGGCTATTTTAAATACAGGATTGCTTTTATCTGTGGTTTAGCAAAGGCTAAATATATCCTTATTTAAATACATGTTATCAGGCATTTTTTCTATAGTACTGGTTTTAATATCTGATCCCAGTTTAAAAGTCTCTAGAAGTGTATTTATTAACCTTCTACTTGTCTGGGTTAAAAGCACCCAATTTTATGTGAATCAGGTTAAAGAGAATGTTTGTTAACAGGACTCTCAAAAACAGTAACTTTCTTTTTGAGCATTTTCTATTATTATTTGAGATGTATTTTTCTCCTTGTTTAGTGGATGATGCTGGCAAAATAGAACATGATGGTTCATCTGGATTGACCATGGACACGGAAACTGAAATCGACCCTTGTAAAGTGGATGGCACTTGCCCTGAAGTCATCAAGGTGTACATTTTTAAAGCTGACCCTGGAGAAGATGACTTAGGTGAGAGGGAAGCCTTAGCATCTTTTTGTTGTTGTTTCTGAGACAAGGTTTCTCTGTGTAACAGCCCTGGCTGTCCTGGAACTCAGTTTGTGTTTGTAGACCAGGCTGGCCTTGAACTTGAGATCCACCTTCCAAGTGCTGGGATTAAAGACATGTGTGTCACCACTGCTAATCTTAGACATCCTGATCAGTCTAACTGTTTTTGGCTTATTTAGATGTGAAGTTTTTATGAAGATAAAATAATTTTAACAGCGTCAGAAAAAGATGTTTAAAAAAGAAGTGGAAATGAAATTTTAAAATAAATTATTGGAGCTTCTGTTTGTTTTCCTTGATAGGTGGAACTGTAGACATTGTGGAAAGTGAGCCTGAGAATGATCATGGAGTTGAACTACTTGATCCAAACAACAGTATTCAGGTTCCCAGGGAAAAGATGGTTTATATGACTGTTAATGACTCTCAGCAAGAAGAGGAAGATTTAAGTAAGTAGGTGGCCTTTCTGTGGGAGAAAATGTGTTTCTGAGTGTTTTCCCTGTCTCTTTTAAATGGTCAGTATTTGCAGGAAATAAGTAGCATTGTTTTAGAAATTATTTTGTTGGCATGTTCTGAGGGAATTGTTACTGACCCATTTTATTTATTTGTGTGTGTGTGTGTGTGTGTGTGTGTGTGTAAAGTGTTGTTAACTTAAAACTAAACTGGTGAAAACCAAGAACTGAGTAAGTATTTGTTGAGTGTTTATTATACAAAAGCTGTGTTCTAGGTATGTAATGTTTGAACTTCTTTCTGCTTGCATATTAGCTGAGTTCAACTAAAAGTATCTTTCCTTTGATCTCTCTAAGCCTGATCAGAAAAGTTCATGTATTTTCTACTTAGATGTTGCCGAAATTGCCGACGAAGTTTACATGGAAGTGATTGTTGGGGAGGAAGATGCTGCAGCCGCAGCTGCAGCCGCAGTGCATGAACAACAAATAGATGACAATGAAATGAAAACCTTCATGCCAATTGCATGGGCAGCTGCTTATGGTAAGTCACAGAGCAGTTCTTTAGACATGAATTTGCTTTTTTTTTTTAGACATGAATTTGCAATTGAAAAACAGTTTTTGTAGCTAGGTGATGTCCGCGCATTCCTTTATCCTAGTACTTGGAAGGCAGAGGCAAGCGGATCTCTTGAGTTTAAAGCTGGGCTGGTCTACAAAGTGAGTTCCAGGACAGCTAGAGCTGTTATACAGAGAAACCCTGTCTGGAAAAACAGTAACAACAACAAAAAACAAAACAGTTTTTGTGGTTTTAGGTTTTCAGAAATCTGAAATGCTAGTACTATATAAGGATTATTTGATTTAAATGAGAATAGAGGAAGATTATAAAGTCTACCCCCCCCGGCTCAAATTTATTTATTTATTTTCCGTTTATTTATTTATTAAAGATTTCTGTCTCTTCCCCACCACCTCCTCCCTTTCCCTCCCCCTCCCCCAATCAAGTTAAACCAAGACCAAGTGAACGATCTAAATAGACCTCTTAGTCACGAAGAACTACAAACTGTTATCAAAAATCTCCCTTCCAAAGAAACTAGACCGTAAAAATCGAAAGTCTACTTTTTGTCCTGACTTTTAACAGGCATTTCCTTTATGTATATATTACGTAGAAGGAAATAAACTGTGAAGTATACAGGTTTCAGGCTGGAACCTTTCATCTTAACTGTATCAGGCCCATAACTTTAAAATTTTGGGAAACAGCATGGGAACCCATGGGGAAAATACTGACATATATTTGAGTTTTACCGTAATGAATGTGCTCATAAAAACTCCATTACCTAGAGTGGGATATTTCTGTCATTCATGAGTATCATGGCTTTTCATTGTTGTGATTAATAAAGAATTCCTAATTCTTTATAATTTATAATACTGTATGATTTTGTTTTTTTAATACACATTGTTAGGTAATAATTCTGATGGAATTGAAAACCGGAATGGCACTGCAAGTGCCCTCTTGCACATAGATGAGTCTGCTGGCCTCGGCAGACTGGCTAAACAAAAACCAAAGAAAAGGAGAAGACCTGATTCCAGGCAGTACCAAACAGGTGAGGGCGTGCGAGTTCCACGGTGCAGCGTGCTCTGCAAGCTCTCAGGAAATGCTAGTGTGCATCCACAGGGGTATCGTGATGGCATATTAGTGGCTAGACTATATGTAGCTTTTTTATATTGAATTTTAAAATATAATTTTCAGAATTGAGTGATATTCATGAATGATTTTTCTTGATTAAAATGGAATGGGAATTGGATCAAAGAAGGATGAAAAAAGTTAAAGCTTGAATTGCATGAAAATGAAAGGCAACCATGTTGGCAAGTGTTAATTTTGGAAAAAAGATAGTTAAACAATGATTATTTCAGCATAAAATGGGCATAATTTTTAGAGCAGCAGGATATATGCTTGAGTTTATATATTGTAACTTATTTCTTACACCTATTTGCATATTAAGAATCTTACTGATATATTTAGACTCCATTGTAAGTTAATATAAGTTAATGTTTTTTTAATAAAGCAGAAATTATAATTTAAAAACCTTATGAATATGGGTTTCTAAATTTTTAAGGGTTCATCACTTGCCAATAGAAATTACAAATTTATTCATTTTGTTAAAATGGAACAGGTTAGTGTAGACGAAGTTCTTAGGGCCAGGTTACTGTATCTTGTAGATTGAAAATGACAAGTCAGTGTGTAGTTTGTTACCCGAATTAGGAACCCCTGACTATGCATTCAGACTTTTGAAGAAACCCAAATTGGCATGTTTTGATCACTTATGCTCCTTTCCTTTCATAGCAATAATTATTGGCCCAGATGGACATCCCCTGACTGTCTACCCTTGCATGATTTGTGGGAAGAAGTTTAAATCGAGAGGTTTCTTGAAAAGGCACATGAAAAACCATCCTGAACACCTTGCCAAGAAGAAGTACCGCTGTACTGACTGTGATTACACTACCAACAAGAAGATAAGTTTACACAATCACCTGGAGAGCCACAAGCTAACCAGCAAGGCAGAGAAGGCCATAGAATGTGATGAGTGTGGAAAGCACTTCTCTCATGCTGGGGCTTTGTTTACTCATAAAATGGTGCATAAGGAAAAAGGAGCCAACAAAATGCACAAGTGTAAATTCTGTGAATACGAAACAGCTGAACAAGGCTTATTGAATCGCCACCTTTTGGCAGTCCACAGCAAGAACTTTCCTCACATTTGTGTAGAGTGTGGCAAAGGTTTCCGTCACCCATCAGAGCTCAAAAAGCACATGCGAATCCATACTGGGGAGAAGCCCTATGAATGCCAGTACTGCGAATACAGGTCTGCAGACTCTTCTAACTTGAAAACACATGTAAAAACTAAGCATAGTAAAGAGATGCCGTTCAAGTGTGACATTTGTCTTCTGACTTTCTCAGATACCAAAGAGATGCAACAACATGCTCTTATCCATCAGGAGAGCAAAACACACCAGTGTTTGCATTGCGACCATAAGAGTTCCAACTCAAGTGATTTGAAGCGACACATAATTTCAGTTCACACAAAGGACTATCCTCATAAGTGTGATATGTGTGATAAAGGCTTTCACAGGCCTTCAGAACTCAAGAAACATGTGGCTGCCCACAAGGGTAAAAAGATGCACCAGTGTAGACATTGTGACTTTAAGATTGCAGATCCGTTTGTGCTAAGTCGCCATATTCTCTCGGTTCATACAAAGGACCTTCCGTTTAGGTGTAAGAGGTGTAGAAAGGGATTTCGGCAACAGAGTGAGCTTAAAAAGCATATGAAGACACACAGTGGCCGGAAGGTGTACCAATGTGAGTACTGTGAATATAGCACTAGAGATGCCTCAGGCTTTAAGCGGCACGTTATCTCCATCCATACGAAAGACTACCCTCACCGCTGTGAGTACTGCAAGAAAGGATTCCGGAGACCCTCGGAAAAGAACCAGCACATAATGCGCCATCATAAAGAAGTTGGCCTGCCCTAACAGTAGTCTTCACCGATGTTTGCAGAGAAACTGGCCTTGAAACAGAAAATTCATTTAAAAGCCAATCAGTCTTGTTCACATACAATACTGTATCAAATTGATTTATGCTGTGTACAAATAGAAATATTGCTTCTAGTTGACTTTTTGTTTTTACATTTCGTTCAATAGTGTGTTCTGAATTCTATTCAGTTTGTTTAATACATGGGGAAACGCAGCAACAAATTAGTTGCTTTTACTAAAGTAATCCCTGGTTCTATACTGAAGTTTTCTATCTTAGAAGTTTTATATTTATTTTAAAATATTTACCTTGCTTACCTTGATGGTACTCTTCTAAGACCATTTAACTCACGGTAACTTCTCATTGGTAACTGAAGGTCTTCATGTTGACTCAATTTTTTTCTCACAAATTTCTCACAATAAAATTGTCAGAGATATCTAATAGGAATGGGAGATTTTTACAGTGAGGTCTCATGATCATAACATGGAAGTCATTTCCTTGTCTTGCTTAGTATTTGCAGGCTATATGACAGTGAAAGTTTCCATATGAACTTTCGTGTCCCTGGCATTGATGAGTAAAAGAACAGTGGCTGGGTTTGTGTTTACTTTTCTTTTTTATTTCTTTTTAGTGGACAAAATATACTTCTTTTTTCTTTAGCCTATCTTTTGTCAGTGTAGTAAACTTTTAGAAAACCTTGTTGGAAATTTTTGCTTGATCCTGTTGTATTTTGATTATTCTGTCTGTGCTGCTTTGTCTTGGAATGGTTGTGTGCTACAAATGAAATTTAACTGAGGACTGCATTTTGGAATCTCCTAGGGGTAACTTGTGGCTCATAGGATCTTTTGCAACTTTATATATGTAAATGTACCCTGAATTATATATATCTATCTATATATACACATATATATGTAACATGTATCTGTGTGTATTGCTTATTTTACATACTTATACACACAACCCCCAGTAGTAGTTGCTTAAAATCTATAATGAAAAGTATTAAATTTACAGTAACGTGAAAGATCCAGGGATGCAAGAGAGAGCATTTTGTAAGTCTTGCTCTTCAGAGAGACTACTCAGGTGAAGAATTAGAAGGAAAATAAGGACACTAGTATTTTTAAAGAGTAAAGGTATTTTCTTTTAAATATCTTTGGTAATTGAAAAATAATTGAAAAAATAGAGGTTAAGATGTTTATAGATACAATGTTTTCATACAGTTTCAACTCCATGCCTTTATATTTTTCTGAAAAGCTAATGGGTATCCAGACAGGAATCCCTCAGTTCTCTCTGAAAAACCGGAGAGAGAACTCTTGTCTGACCAAGTGAGAGGGACAGAAAGGGAGTGATGGCTCCATGGACCAGAGAACGGGTGCTAATAAGGACTTAGACTTGGCAAGTTGAGCCTGCTCTGTTAGTTCTTAGTTAACCTGAAAAACATTAACACTCGGTTGTCTTGGATTACACAATAGAGGTGTGGTCCAAGTGTGTGAACAGTCTGAGGCCTCATGTGGATCCTCACCAAGTCTTTGACAGTTTTGTTTTTGAGAGCTGGCAGTTCGTAACATACAGGACTGATCGCTGATAAAATTTGTAAAAAGTTGGTTACTGAGATTTTGTTAAGATGTCTTTTGGAAAACAGTTTCTAGAGTCCCTGGAATTGGCTGTTGGCACACGGGTCTGGCACATCATGGGGAGACTTAGAAGTTTTCTTCCCACTTGATAGCTGCCTTGCCGCCTCGTTATGGTGCTCCATCCCTTTTGTGCCATTAGGTTTTTACCTTTCATCTTTCTCTTAGTCATCAATATTTGTATTCAAAAGTTTATATTTTTGGGGTTAGATGTCTTGAATATTTGGTGTTTGGCAAACCTCTGAAGTGCTAGATTGATTTAGTCTAGTTCTAAATCAAATTCTTAAGGCTGGTATGAACTCCATCCTCAATGCCAGTCAAAGCCAAGGCGTAGATTCCCTAGCCTTTCCATCCAATAGGGAATTCTTTCGCCTTTGTAGCCTCTGCAACGTGCTTTAAAAATGCATCACAACTATGATTTGATTTATGCCCTGTTATTCTTGAAAGCTCTGTCTTTTTTTGTGAGAACTTAAAAAGTCTACTTTTATTTTCCCCAGAAGTAATTTAAACACCTAACATTAAAATTTATGAAATTTAAAAATCATCTACAATCAGTACAGAAAATATAAATGATTGGATCATTTAACATATTTTTTTAATAAACTGAAAGATAAGGAACACAACACTTTACACACTTTATATTTCTCTTTACATGATCTGGAACCATACACAGTTCTTTTCTTTTTTTAAAGCACAATATTGAAGCCTTTAAAAGGTATTTAAGGGTTTGGTCAAGTGAATATAAAATGTGTTTGTCTGTATAAAGAGAAAATGAAGTAGTTACTGTTATGTACTGACATTAGTTACAACCTAGTTTTAATTCTTAAAACAATTTTCATTAGCAAAGCTAAAAAGGATGTTTCAGTTAAATGTTTTAAAGAGGTACAGATTTTTACAAGGACATAATATAAGTTATTGTTCTGTAGAAATATCCTATTAAATATTGTATGTCCCTCCCTCTGTATACTTTGTAAAAAAAGTAAAATACATAAAAAGAAAATCATATAGGGGATGTGTGACATTATTGTAATTGTGTACTTGAGAATAACGTGCAAAAATAAAAATCAGAATATTTTCCTGTTAACGAATGTTCAGTCTATTTGATACCAGTACTAAGTTAATGCTTTTTCTTAAGAAAGAAAATGTACAGTTTTTGTAAACCTAATAAACATCAAAAGCAGTGGATTATTTTCATCCCCCTATTTCTTAATTCCTTTTATGCAGCAGTGGAATGCAAAATGCTTGATTGCTTTGAATTTTGTGACTTGGATGCAAATACTGATATTTCAGTCCTGTGAATTTGCAAGTAACATTACAGAGAAGTTAAGAGGTGATTGGTGAGTCCTTTGATGAGCATGTCCTTGAAATTCATTTTTCTTTTATCTTTGTAAATGATTTGTTTTATTAGCATCCTGTTAGAAATTACCTGCGCATAAAGTGGGTTTTGAAAGCACTTAAAATTTGTTTTATTATCAATTCGCAACATATTTAGTCTGAGGGAGACTGTCACTATTCAGAAGCCCTACCTTTGAGTTGCCCATTTGTGCCTAGGTTGGAGGCCTCTAGTAGAACCCAACATGCTGGAGGATGGTCACTGTAGTAGTAAAAATTGCAAGTTGGGTAAAAGTTGTCAGGATTCATGAGAAAGATTAGCAGCACTTTGGAGTTTTTTCAATGAGATTCTGTGATGTAGAACCAGCGTTGGCCTAAGAAGAGATAACAGATAACCAAAACTTAAGATAAATGTCCAAGAGAATGGTGGACAACACAGTCAGAGTCTTAAGTTTGACCAAACCAGGACTTGCTGGAAAATGTGATCCCGCTCATTCTGCTGAAATATGCAGCCCTATGGTTGCCTGGGATCTCGCTATTAATTTCCTGCAAAATCTCAGATTTGTGTAAGGTAAAGCAGGATCAGTGAGCATCTTAAGGAGGAATGATGTCAGAGTAAAGCCTGGCAGCATGGTAATCTCCTGGGGTGTGGTTAAAGCCGCAGGTTCTCTGCCCTATGCCAGTCCCCAGTGAACTGGGACAAGGCACAAGCCCCAGTAGCCTGTGTTTTAGGAAGCTGTCCCAGTGATTCTGTTGCATGCTCAAGTTTAGTGAAAGTGAGCTTAGAGCACTTGAGGAACCTAAAAATTGCTTAGTGTGACGTTTTTGTCTAGTAGGAAGTTCACAGAAAAGCAGCTAGAGATGGCGCAGTGAGAGTAAATTAGGCCTCAGAGACTTTACTTCTGTAAAAGTCTGAGCCAGTCACTAAGTATATCCTTCAGTGCACATCTGAATAGCTTGCACCTCCTACTTTTACATAACCCCCAATGTTGCATTCCTCAAAGGTAGGAAGATTTGATAAGTAAAGAGGACTGAAAATTGTGCGTTCGCGTGTGTGTGTCTAATTGGCCCAGAGTTACTAAAGTAATTCATATTAAAAAGGACATTTTGCTGCATTTTACAGCTTTTTAGGAGGTCAAAATTAAGTTTGCCCTATGAATTTTGTTTTATCTTTTGTTTCATGTATATATTGTTTGCCTTTTTCATAAAATAATTCTTGGATTTGTTATATATTGTTCCTGTTATTTTTGACATCTTTGCTATTGTAAATAAATTCCTATTTTGTTTTAAGTTACCCTAGTGGAGTTTTGGCTATAGACAAGGCATACATGGACACTTGTGCGTACATCACACATAGACACAGAGACGTGAATTGAATCACACGAGAATGCCCATCTTGTTCCAAGCCCCTTTACTTTAGTCCTTTTCACCACCAAGGGAACCACTGTTGCTTTAAAGCACAGCTCCTGCAACGACTTGGATTTTATTTGGCTGGACAGGCTGGCCAGCAAAGCCCAGGGGTGCTCCTGACTGCTTCCCCCTTGCTGAGAGTACAGGCGTGTGCCATCATGTGACTTTACCCTGGCTTTGGAGATTGAGTTCCTGTCCTCACGAAAGCACAGCAAGCACTTTACTGGCAACCATCTCCCCAGCCCTACTTGGGTTTTAACATTGTTTTCTGACCTCTCAGGGAAATATTTGATCCACTTGAGGGTACAAATCAAGAATTATTTTCTTTTGCTTGGCTTTCCCTAACCAGCTCCCTCTCATTTTACCTGTCTTGCTGGTGGTATTGGAAAACAAAGAGTTTGGCACTAGTGACCTGCTGATACTATAAGATCACTAAGATACCTTACTACCGAGGGGCCCTTTGTGTGAGTCTTAGGTGGCATACAGCTATGGGGACTGCCACAGAAGTGTCTGAATAGAGCAGTGAACTAGACTTGTGTAAATTATTTTGCTTTCTAGGAGGAGTCAGTTTGATTGCTTCATGCTTCTGTTTGACTTAATGCGGAGTCCATTTAACAGGGATACATTTTGGGGTTTGAGGGGTTCTGTTGTTTCTGCCCTCATCTCTTGAGTTTTAAACTTGTTGGGACTATGCACAAGAGCCACCTGTTGGGCTGGAGAATCTTGGTGGGTGGTTAAGCACACTTCAGATGCGATGGTGCTCTTGCAGATGACCTGAGTTCAGTTCCTAGTGCCCAGCTGTAATTCTGGCTCCAAGGGTACCTCATGTATGTGCCATCCACTCACACAGATGGACATACATGTACATACATAAAAATAACCAAATGAGTGTCACTATAGTAATGCCGAATGGGAAGACTCGATGCTGCAATGTGGTTACTTAAAAATTCCACCCAGTAGAAGCCCTGCTTGCAGCCATCACATGAAGGAATGGAGCCTACCCTCTGCTCTGAGTCACAAAATCTATTTCCTACAGAGCATGCTCTGGCCGCCCTGACTGGGACCTGGAAAGGTGGAGAAAGGGTTGTCTTGTGCCATCCTAGGTTGTCCTCTGGCACTAGCACAGGAGTAGCTGTAAGCTTTTCCCTTTTGACCATGTATGTTTACAGCAAGTACATTTATCCACTGAGCCTTCCCACTGGCCCAAGGCTGCCTTCAAATTTAAGAACACACTACCTCTGCCTCTGGAGTGCAGGGATTACACGCATACAATACAGTTACTGGCAGAGAAATAATGAAGGACAAATTTAAAGCTGAGGATAGCATGGGTAAGGTCCTGATTTCAGTCTTTTAGCAACACACACACACAAGATGGACATGCAAGCACACATCTTGAATTCAGTACGATTGCCCTGAATTCAAGGCTAGCCTGGTCTGCATAGCCTGCATATGAGCAGTGATACAAACTGAGCAGTAATGGCGTGCACCTTTAATTCTAACAGTCAGGAGGCAGAGGCAGATAGATCTTTGTGTTTGAGGCCAGCCTGGTCTACAGAGCAAGTTCCAGAACAGCCAAAGCTACACAGAGAAATCCTTTCTCAAAAACGCAAAAAGACCTTGCTCCCTTTGCCTCAGCCTCCCAAATGCTAGGATTAGAGATATGTATCACCATGCCCGACTGCTGGTTTTTTTTTTTTGTTGTTGTTGCTGTCAAACAAGTACAAATTTTTAGACAATTAAAAATGCACTTCTTTTGGGTGAAAATACAGAATGATAACAACAACAACAAAAAAACTGACGAAACCCCAAACAACTTTGTCTCCTTAGCTCCAATACCCAGAACACAATTGTCCTTTAAAAATTCCCTATTGGGCTGGTAGACAGTTCAACATGGTAAAGCACTTGGCGTGTGTGTCTAGTAACCTGAGTTCAGTCCCCTAAGCCCATAATTTAAAAATCTGGATACAGTGACGTGCACCTGTAACCCCAACTTTTACAGCAAAATGAGAGGTGGAGACAGGAGAAAACCCCTGTACACACCATGACGCCTGTGGGCCAGCTAGCCTGGAGTGTGTACACAGAACAGCAGAAACAGGCCCTGTCTCAGTAAGGTGGAAGAAGAGAACTATCGAGAAGCTTGCTCTCTTGTTGGGTGCTGTGGACCCCAAGACCCTGAATTTCTATAAACAACTTGCTTGCTGCTGCTCTGAGCAAAACAAGTTGTTTTTCCTGTGTTTGCAGCTGCTCTGAGCATGAGACTGGAATGGGTTCTGGTGGCTGCAGCTGAAAGATCCCGAGAGCTGGGGTGTGGCCAGAGCACTATATAAGCTGCCCCTGAACATAATAAAGTGGGCATTCTTGGCATTCTTGTTTCAAGGATGACCGTGGCCCCGTGTCTCTGTGTGTGTATGTGTTTAAATCTCCAGCCTAGTGCCCGAGGCTCGGGAACCTATGTAGCACACAGAGTGCACAGAGCAGATGGTATGCTTTACGCTCTTTGACCTCTAAATGCGTGCCATGGTGGCGTGTCCACACACACACACACACACACAACTTGAAAGTGCCTATCAGATTTCTTCCAATTGCAAAATGAGTGTAAAGCTGGATGTAGTGGCACGTCGCTCTGTGCCAAGCCCTGGGGAGATGGAGGCAGGAGGATCAGGAGTCCAGGGTCATTTTTGGCTATGTAGGGAGTTGGAGATGCATGGGCCTCTCAAAAACTTTTTAAATGTTATTGGAACAGCTATTACAAAATACAGAACAACTATTAAAGACAGCTTAATGATCTTTCCCCCATGCCCCCATGTTTATCAGAATAAACAGCCTGTAGACTTTGTCTCCATGCACACATAAACCTGTACAAAGTTGGGTCACCGAAAGAACGCTTGCAGGATTTCAAGAGTTTTAATTGCTTGATAATTTCATGCATATAATGTATTTTAATCAAATCTCCCTACTCCTTCCTTTCTGGAGCCTTTCTACTCCCCTATCACAATCCTCCCCAATTTCATGTATTTTTTGTTTTGTTTATGTTTTCTTGGACAAGGTCTTTTTGCTATATAGCATCGGCTGGGCTGAAATTTGCTATGTAGACAGTGTAGCCATGAATTTACACCTGTCTGTCTCCTGAGTGCTGGGATTAAAATTGTGCCGCTGGCCCACTTAGTGCTGCCATCATGTGCATAAGTGTAAGACTATCTACCAGAGCACGGGCAGGGTCTCAGGGACCTCAAGAAGCTTACTCTCCCTCTCCCGACAGCCATGGATTGCCAGTAGCTTCTCAGCTTGGGGTGGGACTTTGAGAACCCCACCACATCAGATTCTGTCTGACACATCTGCTAATTCATGTGTTTAATGGTGTTGAATACCAATGACTACATCGTAATAGTGACTTCAAGGCTTATTGATAGATTACCTTTTTAGACAGTCTTGCTCTGTAGACCTTGAACTAACACAGATTTGTACCACTGCACCCAGTTGTTTAAGGTTTTTTGACAAAAATGAGATTATGCATCTTTGTATATTACTTAATATATTTTATCCATTCTTCTGGGGCAGTAGGCCAGGCTTAGTTTCATTTTCTTTAACAGCTGAGTAACTTTCCTTACATTGAATCTACTATAATTTAATTAACTAGGTACCTTTTGATAGACATTTGTTTTCAGTTTTCTTCTCCCCCTCCCCCCCTTGAAGAAGGTTGAAGCAAGTTTCAGAGATGGCTCAGTAAGTAAAGCTGCGTCCTGTGAAAGCAAGAGGACCTAAGTTTGGATTCCTGACATTCACATAAAGTCTGGACATGGCCACATGTTGTGGAATAGAATATTTGTTTAACTATGCAAAGATGTGTTGCAGTTGTTTAATTCTGTTTTATCTTGCCTATCTGGGGCACCTGATTGGTCTAATCAAAAGCTGAATGGCCAATAGTGCGTGAGGAGGTATAGATGGGACTTATGGGCAGGGAAAGTAAGTAGGAGGAGGAATTTAGGCTCAGAGAAAGAAAAACTGACACCAGGGAGACGCCCAGGGGTCAAACAGACACAGAGAAAACAAGAAAGTAGGACATGCAGAATAAAAGGAAGGTAAAAGCCCCAAGGCAAAAATCTAGATGCATAGAAACGGGTTAAATTAAGTTAAAAGAGCTAGGGAGACAAGCAAGCCTAGGCTAAGGCCGAGCATTCATAATTAATATGTCTCTGAATCTTTATTTGGTAGCTGGTTAGTGGTCTAAAGAAAATTCCACAGGAAGCCGGGCAGTGGTGGCACATGCCTTTAATCCCAGCACTTAGGAGGCAGAGGTAGGCAAATCTCTGTGAGTTCAAGACCACCCTGAGCTACAGAGCTACTGAGAAATCCTTTCTCAGAAAACAAAGCAAAAAGAAGGAGGAGGAGGAGGAGGAGGAGGAGGAGGAGGAGGAGGAGGAGGAGAAGAAGAAGAAGGAGAAGAAGAAGAAGAAGAAGAAGAAGAAGAAGAAGAAGAAGAAGGAAGAAAAAGAAAATTCCACAGGAAGCTGCCAGGGCTTGCGGAAGCTGTGTGGGTGCCCAGTGGGGTGACATCAAGGACGGTTGTGGCAGGAGAGGAAGCTAAACTGGAGTGGATGGGAGCTGGAAGTGCTAGGTGTTTCTCCCGAAGCCAGGTGGCTAAGTTTGGGTTCCAGTTCCTATATCTAGATTTTTTTTAATTCTGGTTTATCTCTCCCATTTCCAACTAGATAAGAACATTCTTCCCTTATACAAGATTTTGTGTAACAGTTTAGTTTAAAAAACTACAAACTATATTTACATCAAAAATTGAAATGACAAGAACAAAAAATAACATGGGCTCCAAAAACACCAAGGTAAGAGACGGTCAACACATCATTCTACCTCACAGAGTGCAGCACGCTTGACCATAACAGCCCTTACAAGGTTGCACCAAGAAAACACAGTAACTATGGTCCAATAGTCACTGTGGAAACAGCAACCAAGACCATCACCAAACCAGCCTTTCCTCTCCAAAAAGCCAAGCTGTTGAGTGTTGGCTCACGCCTGTAATCCCAGCACTTGGCTGAGTGAGGCAGGAGGTGTATCATGAGTCTGAGGACCACAGAGGGACATTATATCTCAATAAAGCAAAGTGACCCAAGTGTCTTCTGCTTCAGCACTCCTGTGTGAGGCTGACCAGTCTGGGATGTGGTGCCGTTCTGAGCAATCTCAGGAGCAGGGTGTGAACATTAGTACTGGGAGCTGCGCTTGGTCTGGATATCGTCGAGAATCTGCTGCAGTTCCTCATCTTCAAAACGCCCTTCCAGACTTGGAATCAGAGCTTTGGACTCCTCAGCAGTCTCTGGGCAAAGATTAGCTAAACAGGCCAACTCAAACTTATGTAGGTTTTTCTGGAGAAGCAAGCTACGAACACTGGCAATGGTCTCTCTATTTTTGAAACGACTGAACGGGCTGTATAGTTCAGGGTTTTCATGCAAACCTCTGAAAGCTCCTGCTCATCCTCTACGCTCTCATTCTGCTGCTTTCGATGCTCCAGAAGCATGTGAACTTCAGAGTTCAGGAGTGTCTCCGCTGTCTCAAACTCTTTCGGAAAGATGAGTTGAGAGGCATCTTCTTCAACGTCTCCAGCCCGAGGATCACTGCCGCTGGCTGCCATTGTTTAAGGATGTACCGCCACGTACACACCGCCGGAAAACCTATATCTAGAATTCTAATCCCAGTTCTGGCCTGGGCTGGCGGCTAAAAAGCCTTGGGTGAACAGCTTTTTCATGAATTCATGCCCCAAAAGTTGGGCACCAAAATAAAGCACGATTAATAAAAACTCAGAGAAATTGGGGTTCAACCTGAAGACCAGAAAAGCAAAACAGCCAGCCACTGGCTTTTACCTCGACCTCAGTCTGAAAATGGCGATCCTGCCTCCAGGAATCTCAGAATGAGACTGAGACTGAGAGCTGTCTCCTCCTGTTTTATAATCCTCTTTAGAGCTGGGATTAAAGGCATGCACCACTGGGATTAAAGGGGTGCACCTCCCGGTTTCTATGGCAAAGTAGTGCAGCTACTGGGATTAAAGGCGTGTGTCACCACTGCCTGGTCTGTAAGGCTGACTGACCAGTGGGGCTGTTTTACTCTCTGATCTTCAGGCAAGCTTTATGTATTAAAATACAAATAAAATGCCACTACACAGCCACATGTGCCTCTAGTCCCAGCACTGGGAGGCAGAGTTAGGATCCTGGTAGCTCACTGGCTAGCCAGTCCGTATGAAGCCCCATGCTTCAGGATCAGTGCAAGACCCTATCTTGAAAAAATAAGGTGGTGGGTGATTGATAAAGATATTTGATCTCCTCTCACCTTCCCATACATGTGCGTGGGTGTGAAAACACACACACACAAGAACACTGAAATGTACGAATGATTCATGCATACTTGAACGCTTCCCCCAAGATGGAACTGCCAGATAAATGGTTGCTGTCCTGTTTTAAAATGTTCCTAGATGTTGCTGAGTTATTTTCTTCTAGATTGTAAATACTATGAATGCAGAGATGTATGTTGTTTTGATTGTTGCTGTTCCTGTAGGATAGTGTGATGCAGAGTAGGTGCTGCGGAAATCTGGTGGGTAAAGTTTCCAGGTTTAGAACAGTTCATCCTCTCCTAGCCATTTCTGGGAGCGTCTGTCCCCTCTGTTTTACTGAGAGTGCTATAACCAGTCTCAGACATTCCACAAGCTAACTCTGCTTTCATAATACAGAGGTCAATACTTTTTTATATCTAATTGTCCTTTGCATTGTCTCTCTGATAAACTGCCTGTTCAAATCCTGTGAGTCCTGTTTTTAATCTGGAATCTATAGTGTTCTCTGAATGGCCTATAAATTTTCGAATACATTTGTTGTACATTCAATTTTTTAAAGCTGGGCATGGTGCCTCCTTATGCCTTTAATCTCAACTCTTGGAGGGCAGAGGCAAGCAAAACCACTATGAGTTCAAAGCCAGCCTGATTTACAATATGAATTCCAAGCCAACCAGGGATACCTAGTGAGATACTGTCTCACAAAAACTCACTACAGTTCCTTTGTAAGTGTGTATGTGTGTGTGGCATGTGAGGTGCTTGTGTGCATAAAAAAGGAGATGTGTGTGGAGTATGACTTCTGTGCACACACAGGAGATGTGTGTGGAGTGTGCTTGTGTGCATACACACAGGAGATGTGTGTGGACTATGACTTGTGTGCATACACACAGGAGATGTGTGTGGAGTGTGCTTGAGTGCATAACCACAGGAGATGTGTGTGGGGTTTGACTTGTGTGCAAACACACAGGAGTATGTGTGTGGAGTGTGTGTGCATACAAACAGGAGTGTGTGTGTGGAGTGTGCTTGTGTGCATACACAAAGGAGATGTATGTGGACTGTGATTGTGTGCATACACACAGGAGATGTGTGTGCAGTATGACTTGTGTGCACAAACAGGAGATGTGTGTGGAGTATGACTTGTGTGCATACACACAGGAGTATTGTGTGGAGTGTGCTTGTGTGCATACACACAGGAGATGTATGTGGAGTATGACTTGTGTGCATACACACAGGAGATGTGTGTGGAGGGTGCTTGTGTGCATACACACAGGAGATGTGTGCGGAGTATGACTTGTGTGCATACACATAGGAGATATTTGGAGTGTGCTTGTCTGCACACACAGGATTATGTGTGTGGAGTATGACTTGTGTGCATACACACAGGAGATGTGTGTGGAGTGTGTTTGTGTGCATACACACAGGAGATGTGTGTGGAGTGTGCTTGTGTGCATACACACAGGAGATGTATGTGGAGTATGACTTGTGTGCATACACACAGGAGATGTTTGGAGTGTGCTTGTCTGCACACACAGGATTATGTGTGTGGAGTATGACTTGTGTGCATACACAAAGGAGTATGTGTGTGGAGTGTGTGTGCATACAAACAGGAGTGTGTGTGTGGAGTGTGCTTGTGTGCATACACACAGGAAATGTATGTGGACTGTGATTGTGTGCATACACACAGGAGATGTGTGTGCAGTATGACTTGTGTGCACAAACAGGAGATGTGTGTGGAGTATGACTTGTGTGCATACACACAGGAGATGTGTGTGCAGTATGACTTGTGTGCACAAACAGGAGATGTGTGTGGAGTATGACTTGTGTGCATACACACAGGAGTATTGTGTGGAGCGTGCTTGTGTGCATACACCCAGGAGTATGTGTGTGGAGTATGACTTGTGTGCAAACACACAGGAGTATGTGTGTGGAGTGAGTTTCTGTGCATACACACAGGAGTATGTGTGTGTTGAGTGTTTTTGTGTGCATACACACAGGTGAATGTGTGTGGAGTATGACTTGTGTTCATTCACACAGGAGTATGTGTGTGGAGTATTACTTGTTTGCATACACACAGGGGTATGTGTGTGGAGTCTGCTTGTGTGCATACACACAATTGTATGTGTGTGGAGTGTGTTTGTGTGCATACACACAGGAGATGTGTGTGGAGTGTTTGTGTGTAAACACACAGGAGTATGTGTGTGGAGTGTGGTTGTGTTCATACACACAGGAGTATGTGTGTGGAGTATTACTTGATTGCATAAGCACAGGGGTATGTGTGTGGAGTCTGCTTGTGTACATACACACAGGAGATGTGTATGGAGAATGACTTGTGTCCATACACACAGGAGTATGTGTGTGGAGTGTGTTTCTGTGCATACGCACAGGAGAGGAGTGTGGAGTGTGCTTGTATGCTAAGACAAACGACTATGTTTGTGGAGTGCGTTTGTGTGCATACACACAGGAGTATGTGTGTGGAGTATGACTTGTGTGCATACACACAGGAAATGTGTGTGGAGTGTGTTTGTGGACATACACAAAGGAGATGGGTGTTGATTGTGTTTGTGTGCATCCACACAGCAGTATGTGCGTCGAATATTTTTGTGTGCATACACACAGGAGATGTGTGTGGAGTGTGCTTGTATGCTAAGACAAAAGACTATGTTTGTGGAGTGCGTTTGTGTGCATACACACAGGAGTATGTGTGTGGAGTATGACTTGTGTGCATACACACAGGAGATGTTTTTGGAGTGTGTTTGTGGACATACACACAGGAGATGTTTGTTGAGTGTGTTTGTGTGCATACACACAATTGAATGTCTGTGGTGTGTGTTTGTGTGCAAACTCTCAGGAGTGTGTGTGTTGAGTGTGGTTGTGTTCATACACACAGGAGTATGTGTGTGGAGTCTGCTTGTGTGCAGACACACAGGAGATGTGTATGAAGAATGACTTGTGTGCATACACACAGGAATATGTGTGTGGAGTGTACTTTTGTGCATAAACACATGAGATTTTTGTGGAGTATGACTTGTGTGAATCCACACAGAAGTATGAGTGTGGAGTGTGTTTCTGTGCATACACACAGGAGAGGTGTGTGGAGTGTGCTTGTGTGCATATACACAGGAATATTTGTGTGGAGTGTTTATTGTGCATACACACTTGTGTATGTGTGTGAAGTATGTTTGTGTGCATACACACCGGAGAATGTGTGTGAAGTGTTTTTGTGTGCATCCACACTGGTGTATGTGTGTGGAATATGATTTGTATGCATGCACAAAAGAGTATGTGTGTGGAATGTTTTTGTGTGCATACACACTGGAGATGTGTGTGGAGTGCTTGTGTGCATACACACCGGAGATTTGTATAGACTTTGCTTGCGTGCATACACACAGGAGATGTGTGTGGAGTATCACTTGTGTGCATACACATAGGAGATGTGTGTGGAGTGTGTTTATGTGCATACACACAATTTTATGTTTGTGGAGTGTTTTTGTGTGCATTCACACAGGAGATGTGTGTGGAGTGTGCTTGTGTGCGTACACACAGGAGTATGTGTGTGGAGTGTATTTGTGTGCATACACACAGAAGTATGTGTATGGAGTGTCTTTCTGTGCATCCACACAGGTGTATGTGTGTGGAAAATGACTTGTGTGCATACACACCTGAGGTGTGTGCGGAGTATGACTTGTGTGCATACACACAGGAAATGTGTGTGGAGTATGAACTGTATGCATACACACAGGAGTATGTGTGTGGTATGTTTTGTGTGCATACACACAGGAGATGTGTGTGGTTTGTGTTTGTGTGCATACACACAGGAGATGTGTGTGGAGTGTTCTTGTGTGCACACACACAGGAGATGTGTGTGGAGTATGACCTGTGTGCACACACAGGAGATGTGTGTTGAGTAAGACTTGTTTGCATACAAACAGGAGTATGTGTTTGTAGTATGACTTGGGTGCACAAACAGGAGTTGTGTGTCGAGTATGACTTGTGTGCACACACAGAAGATGTGCGTGGAGCATGACTTGTGTGCACACACACAGGCAATGTGTGTGGAGTATGGCTTGTGTGCATACACACCTGAGTATGTATGAGGAGTATGGATTCTGTGCACACACACAGGCAATGTGTGTGGAGTATGGTTTGTGTGCATACACACCGGAGTATGTATGAGGAGTATGACTTGTGTGCATACACACAGGGGATGTGTGTGGAGTGTTTTTGTACATACACACAGGAGATGTGTGTGGAGTGTGTGTGTGTGCATACACACAGATGTATATCTGTGGTGTGTTTTTGTGTGCGTAGGCAGAGGAAATATGTGGAGTCTGCTTGTGTGCATACACACAGGTGTATGTGTGTAGAGAGTGTTTGTGTGCATACACCCAGGAGTATGTGTGGAGTGTTTTTGTGTGCATACACACAGGAGTATATGTGTGGTGTATTACTCGTGTGCATACACACAGGGTTATGTGTGTGGAGTCTGCTTGTGTGCATACACACAGGAGAGGTGTATGGTGAATGACTTGTGTGCTTACACACAGGAGTATGTGGAGTGTGCTTGTGTGCATACACACAGGGGTATGTGTGTGGAGTCTGCTTGTGTGCATACACACAGGAGATGTGTGTGGAGTATGACTTGTGTGCATACACACAGGTGTATGTGTGTGGAGTGTGTTTTTGTGCATACACACAGGAGATGTGTGTGGTGTGTGCATACACACAGGAGTATGTGTGTGGAGTATGACTTGTGTGCATACACACAGGAGTATTGTGTGGAGTGTGTTTGTGTGCATACACACTGGGGTATGTGTGTGGAGTCTGCTTGTGTGCATACACACAGGAGATGTGTGTGGAGTATGACTTGTGTGCATACACACAGGAGATGTGTATGGAGTATGACTTGTATGCATACACACAGGAGTATGTGTGTCGAATATTTTTGTGTGCATACACACTGGAGATGTGTGTGGAGTGTGTTTTTGTGCATACACACAGGAGATTTGTGTGGAGTATGTTTGTGTGCATAAACACAGGAGATGTGTGTTGAGTGTGTTTGTGTGCATACACACAGAAGCATATCTGTGGAATGTGTTTGTGTGCATACACACAGTAAATGTGTGTGGAGTGTGCTGGTGTGCATACACACAGAAGTATGTGTGTAGAGAGTATTTGTGTGCATACACACAGGAGTAATGTGGAGTATTTTTGTGTGCATCCACACAGGAGTATGTGTGTGGAGTGTGCTTGTGTGCGTACACACAGGAGGATGTGTGTGGAGTGTGCTTGTGTGTATAAACACAGAAGATGTGTATGGAGAATAACTTTTTTGCATACACACAGAGGTATGTGTGTGGATTGTGATTCTGTGCATAAACACAGGAGATGTGTGTGGAGTATAAATTGTGTGAATACACACAGGAGTATGTGTGTGGAGTGTGTTTGTGTGCATACACACAGGAGATGTGTGTGGAGTGTGCTTGTGTTCTAAGACACAGGAGATGTGTGTGGAGTGTGTTTGTGTACATACACACAGGAGATGTGTGTGGAGTGTGCTTGTGTGCTAAGACCCAGGAGATGTGTGTGAAGTGTGTTTGTGTGCATACACACAGGAGATGTGTGTGGAGTGTGCTTGTGTGCATACACACAGGAGATGTGTGTGGAGTGTGCTTGTGTGCATACACACAGGAGATGTGTGTGAAGTATGTTTGTGTGCATACACACAGGAGAATGTGTGTGGGGTATGACTTGTGTGCATACACACAGGAGTATGTGTGTGGAGTGTGTTTGTGTGCATACACACAGGAGTATTTGTGTGGAGTGTGCTTGTGTGTATAGACACAGGAGATGTGCGTGTAGTGTGCTTGTGTGCATACACACAGGAGATGTGTGTGGAGTATGACCTGTGCGCACACACAGGAGATGTGTGTTGAGTAAGACATGTGTGCATACACACAGGAGTATATGTGTGTAGTATGACTTGTGTGCACACAAAGGGTATGTGTGTGGTGTATGACTTGTGTGCACACACAGAAGATGTGTGTGGAGTTTGTTTGTGTGCATAAACACAGAAGTATATTGGTGGAGTGTGTTTGTGTGCATCCACACAGGAAATGTGTGTGGAGTGTGCTTGTGTGCATCCACACAGGAAATGTGTGTGGAGTGTGCTTGTGTGCATACACACAGGAGTATGTGTGTAGAGAGTGTTTGTGTGCATACACACAAGAGTATCTGTGTGGAGTAAGACTTGTGAGCATACACACAAAAGATGTGTGTGGAGTGAGCTTGTGTGCATACACATAGGAGATGTGTATGGAGAATGACTTGTGTGCATACACACAGGAGTATGTTTGCAGAGAGTGCTTGTGTGCATACACACACTAGATGTGTGTTGAGTGTGTTTGTTTGCCTACACACAGGAGATGTGTGTTGAGTGTTCTTGTGTGCATACACACAGGAGATGTGTGTGGAGTGTGATTGTGTGCATACCTACAGGAGATGTGTGTTGAGTAAGACTTGTGTGCATACACACAGGAGTATGTTTGTGTAGCTTGACTTGTGTGCACAAACAGGAGTTTGTGTGGAGTATGACTTGTGTGCACACACAGGATATGTGTGTGGAGTATGACTTGTGTGCCTATGCACAGGAGATGTGTGTGGAGTGAGACTTGTGTGCATACACACAGGCGATGTGTGTGGAGAATGGCTTGTGTGCATACATACAGGTGTATGTGTGTGGAGTGTGCTTCTGTGCACACACACAGGAGATGGGTGTGGAGTATGACTTGTGTGCATACCGACAGGAGATGTGTGTGGAGTGTGCTTGTGTGCATACACACAGGAGATGTGCATGGAGAATGACTTGTGTGCATACACACAGGAATATGTGTGTGGAGTGTGCTTGTGTGCATACACACAGGAGATGTGTGTGGAGTATGACTTGTGTGCACACACAGAACTATGTGTGTGGAGTGTGCTTGTGTGCACACACAGGATTATGTGTGTGGAGTATGACTTCTGTGCATACACACAGGAGTATATGAGTGGAGTATGACTTGTGTGCACACACAGGAGATTTGTTTGGAGCATGCTTTTGTGCACACACAGGAGATGTGTGTGGAGTATGACTTGTGTGCATACACACAGGAGATGTGTGTGGAGTGTGTTTTTGTGCATACACACAGGAGATGTGTGTGGAGCGTGCTTGTGTGCGTACACACAGGAGATGTGTGTGGAAGTAGAGTTCAGAGGACGGCTTTCCTGAGTTGGTTCGCTCCGTTTGGGTGGGTCCCAGGCGTCAAATCAGGTCATCAGGCTCAGCAATCTCCTTTACCCAGTAAGCCACCTCGCTGCCCCTTGTTGTTGCACATTTTTGTTGTCTAGTTTATCTTGTTTCTATGATTTTATATAGATCTAATATTTGTGGGTTCAACTATGTTATTATTTTATTATTTCGTTCGGTTCTTGGCCTGCTTAAGAGGGTTCTTTTCTGCTTTTAAAATTCTACAAATACATCTCTCGATTTTTTTTGATTGTATTTTATTTCTAATTTTTTGAGAGTGGGTCTCATATACTCCTGGCTGGTCTAAAATTCTATTTTGTTGAAGGTGGATTTTTCTTTCCTGCTTGCCAGCTCCCAAATAACCATATAGAGACTTATTATTAATTATAAAACCTTGGCTGATAGCTTAGACTTCTTATTAACTAGTTCTTACAGTTTAAATTAACTCATTTTTATCAATCTATTTTTCGTCTTGTGGCTTTATTACCTTTTCTCTGTACAGCCCATGCTTCTTCTTCTCGGCCTGGCTGGTGACTCCACAAGACTCCAGCCTTCTTCTTCCCAGCATCCTCTATGCCTGGAAATCCTGCCTGGCTATTGGCCATTCGGCTTTTTTTAAAATCAATCACAGTGACATATTTTTACACGGTGTAATAAAATATCTCGCAACAGTATGTAGCCAAAGATGACCTTGAACTTCCTGACTCTCCCTCTAGGTTATACCACCGTGCCTGACTTTTCATGTTTTTGTTATTTTAACTTTAAAGTTATTTTTGAAAAATTATCTGTATTTGTCTTTGTGTGGCTATGTGCACATGAGTGAAGATGCCCAGAGAAGCCAGAAGAGGGTATTGAATGCCCTAGGGCTGGAGTTACAGCCAGCTTTCAGTAACTCAAAATGGGTACTGGGAAGCGATCTGTAGTTCATCACAGGTTGCCTCTTTCTTTTCTTAAATTCTGATTACACGTAATTTTGAGGACTCTATTTGCAATTCTGTATGAAATAACTTTGTTTATTTTATAATAGTGCAGATAATTTAATATTGTGAACATATTAGCAGTGTTGAGGAGAAATGTAACATCCTTAGTTATGTGATAAGTTCTCAGATTTTGATGTATGCTTATAACAAATCCCTTATTTTCATTAGTTATATTTCAAATATAAAATAATTATCCATTGAACACATAAAAAAACAGTGTCGTTGATTAACCACTAATCCTTCTCTCCAGTTATTTTTTTGGTTTTAATAGTTAGGGAAGTCTTGGCTCTCTTTTCTCTTGACAAACAGCTGATCATTTCAATGCTGTTTAAGAAGTAAGTCATCCTTTACCCATAAATTGAAATGACTCTCATGTTATAAGTACAGACAGAAGCCGGGCAGTGGTGACGCGCGCCTTTAATCCCAGCACCTTACGAGACCTGGATAGAGGTGGGCAGTCCTTGGGCTTCCCACAGGTCAGGGAACCCTGATTGCTCTTCGAGCAGATGGGGGGGGGACTTGATCGGGGGGAGGGGGAGGGAAATGGGAAGCGGTTGTGGGGACGAGGCAGAAATCCTTAATAAATAAATAAATTAAAAAAAAATCCCAGCACTTGGGAGGCAGAGGCAGGCGGATCTCTGTGAGTTTGAGGCCAGCCTGGTTTACATAGAAGTTCCAGGACAGGTTCCAAAGTTACAGAGAAACCCTGTTTCAGAAAAAAAAATTGCAAATACAACCTTGAACTTTTTTTCTCTTGTTTATTTTGCGGGTTGATTTTTCTATGTTTATGCCATAGTGTTTTACTCATAGTACTTTATGGTAAATTTTCACATCTTTTTCATCATTTTCTTGACATTTATTCTTCCAAAGGAATATTAAAATATTTTAACTGGTTCCCTCAAAAGGCCCATTGGGAATTTTTATTATTAAATTGGGCCTGACATGTTCATCATATTGCCCTCACATCTGTTTCTCCAGTTACTTTACTTTTGTTTTAATTCCTTCATAAAATATTCTTGCTTTCATTGTGTAGATCATATCCTTTTCACAAGTTCGTGGCAATTTTTAAAGCTATCTCCTGCTAGAGAATGGTAAAAAGCTACCAATATGACTCATGTATATGCGTGTGTGTGTGTACGTGTGTGCGTGGATACATGTGTCACAGCACGCATGTGGTGGTCAGAGAGCAGCTTATGGGTTCTCTCCTTCCACTATGTAGGTCCCAGGGCTCAAATTCAGTTTGTCAGGCTTGGCTGCAAGTGTTTGGCATCTGGACCATCTCACCAGCCCTGATTTATATATATTTTCACATGCATGCTTATTTTTACCATAGTATCTTATCCATTTTAATTGTGCTTTAGAAGCCTTTTGAATTTTATTATGTATAGTCATACCAGAAAAAGTTGTGAATTAACGGGCTGGAGAGACGGCTCAGTGGTTACAGCACTTCCTGGTGTTCAGAGGATCAGAGTTCAGTTCCCAGCACCCATGTCCAGCAGCTCACCACTGTCTATAACATAAGCTCTAGGACATCCAAAGCTGCAGGTCTTTTCCAGGACCTGCTCTCATGTGTGCAGTACCCCTCCCGTAACTGGAAATATTAAAAATACTATACTATACTAAAATAATATACAATATACTAATTTTCCCCTTTGCATGCTGAATCATTTACAATAAAACAATGCTGACTGGTATACTTAAGATTATAAGCATTTCTGTTACTTCTGATCTTGTTCTATTTTTTTTACTTTTTTTTTTTTGAGACAGTGTCTCATTGTTTCCCTGGCTAGCCTGGAACTTGTTATGTAGATCAGACTGCCTTCCAACTCAAAGGGAGCCACTTGATTTGTCTCCCCAAGTGTTGGGTTTAAAGGCCTGTGACCACCGAACCTGGTCAAGTTTTTACTTTTTGAAAATAAAACCCTTGCTCTAGTATCAGGCCCCGTTCTTAGTATTTTTTTTTGTCTTAGTCTGTTTTTGACAACTCTAACAGAACAGCCCAGGTAATTTATAAACAACAGAAGTTTGGCCTGTGGCAGGGAAGAAAAGATAGAGGGGCCACACTTGGTGTTACCGTGTGGAGAGTATAACCTGAAGGACAGTTGGAAACGGGGCCAGAAAAGGAGGGGGAGGGGAGAGGGAGTGAAACTGAGGGAGAGAGACAGAATCCTGAGGGACAGACTCGCCACAACTCCCTACCTACTCCTGTGGTATCAGAACTTTCTCAGGACAGATCCCCATGACATCATCAACCTCTCAAAGGCTCCGCTCCTTAATATGGTTATAAAAGCAATTCAATTCAAGACGAGTTTTGGAGGGAACATTCAGACCGCAGCACCTCCCAGTCCCTCGGAGACCATTGGAAGTGCTGCACAGTTCCTGTACATGAGTCACCACCTTCTGCTAAGCTCCCAGTGGCTCAGCTGCCTTTTAACAGCCAGTAAATGCCTCTGGGAGAAAAGCGACAGTGGCCACGGGTCCCTCCTCGGCTCTTAAGTCTTCTTTGTACTGATAGCTTGCTTGATACTCTTTAAGACTTTTTAAACACTCGCTTGCCTGTTTGTTCTGGTTGTGCTTAGTGGGAGTGCTGGTGTGCAAGAACTCACTTCACTCTTGCCGCAAAGAGAAAAATCAACATTTTGGGTTTTTTTCCCCCTTGTTTCTTTTACTTCAGTGGGTCTTTGATATTTGCATTTCGTTCTGTCATCCTAATTTCCACAGTCACAAAGTGGGAGTTCTGAATTTATATGGGTCCAGTGTCCATCCCCAGTCCCTGCACTTTCTGTTTGTTTGTTTTGATTTTTAGCTCTTCATTGTGAATCAATATTTGGTTGGGCGGACTGTAGTCACAGAAATGTTTCCCCTCCTGGGCTCCTCTTCCTCCTGTTCCAACCTCCTTGATTTCTTTCCAAGTTCCTTTCTGCAGCTGCTCTCCTTGAATTCTTGCTTCCTGCTTGCGTTAATGTTTCTTTACTGTTAGACCTTTCTCTTTCTAGGCTACGTGTCCCATCGCGTGCTGGAGCAGATCCTTTAAATTCCTGAAAAGGGTTTGGGAGGTAAATTTTAAGCCCTTGCATGTCTGAAAATGTCTCCAGACTCTCTCACCCTTGACAGTTGAAGCTACATTATCCTGCCCTTTGTACACCATGTAGAAACATGGATGAGACATCCTCGAGGGATAATCATATTATTCCTTTGAAATAATGGGTTTTTCTTCTTTGGAAACTTGGTTTTTCTTTATTTTTGGCATTCTGATATTTGGCTTTAGTAGGCCCAAGTATTTTTGTCTTTAATTTTTAAAATTTATTACTGGGTGTATGTATGGGTGATGGATGTGGGGCCTACACGGGGAGGGCAGAGGACGATTTTGGGGGTTAGTTCTCTTCTGTTATCTTTACGTGGGTTCTGCGAACGGAACTAACATCATCAGACTTGCTCAGCAAGTGTTTTACCCAATGAGCCATTCTCACTGGTCCTATATTTAAAAGTTTTATTTTTCTTGGATTTGATTGCTGTTTGAAAAAAAGTTGTTTGAGCCGGGTGGTGGTGGTGCACAACCTTTAATTCCAGCACTTTGGAGGCAGAGGCAGCCTGGTCTACAGAGTGAGTTTCAGGACAGCCAGGGCTGTTACACAGAGAAACCCTATCTCAAAAAACAAAAAACAAACAAACAAATAAATAAATTGTGTGTGTGTGTGTGTGTGTGTGTGCGTGCGTGTGTTAGCTGGAGTTACAAACAGTTGGGAGCCATTTGAATGGGTGCTGGGAATTGAACATGGGTCTTATGCAAAAGTTGCAATCACTCTTAGCTGCTGAAGCATCTCTCTAGCCCCCCCGCCACGAGTCGCTCTAAAATATGAAAATCGGTGTTCAGTTTTTCATCTTATTTAAAAATTATTTTCTCCTCCTTATTTTCTTTAGCTCGCCTGGAAGTCCCGTTCATTCAGCCCCGGCACTACTCAATCTGTTCTTGTTGCAACTTTTCTCTCACGTTTTAATATCCTTTGTTTCCTGTTTGCTTGATGTTCCAAGAAAGTGACTCAGAAAGACTTCTCCAGCCAGAGTTTGTGATATTCCAATCTTTTTATTTTGTATCTTTAATAGGTTTGTCTTCAACAGTTAATTCCTGCTTTATGAACGAGATAGCCTGTCTAATCTTTCTCCAGATCTTAGGTAGAATTAATTCTAAGTCATCTTTTATTTGCTGCATCTACCCTTTAGAACGTCCACGTAAGTCAGAGCCTTATGAGATTCATTTATTGCACGGCATCCATCCAGAGAAATCTAGGTCAGCGGCTAAAATTCTTAACAGGTCATTTTTAGCTTTACTTTAATCTCTTGAGAAGAACCAAAGGAGGAATACATTTTTAATTCCCACCTGACGTCTCAAATGTCCCCTCCCTCCTCTGCCACCTTTCTCAAGCCTGTAACACCACTGATAATGTATCTCTGAAAAGTCTCTCCCACTATCACTTCCCAGCCCTCCAGCAGGCCCCCAGAAATCCCATCTGTGCAGCTAGCTCCCCCAACTCTATCCTTTGCCCATCTTCTTCCTATTGGAATATACAGAACTACAAAAAAACCAAACCAAAAAAACAATCCCCTCTTTTTTGGTAGATTTTCCTGTGTAGTCTCTCCAATAAAGAAAACCCAGGAGGAGGAAGGTTTTTCCTTTAGAAACTGAACGCAATGAGAAGGAAGAGCGCTAATGTTCGCACTACCACTTCCCTCGCGGGCACTTTTTCAAGGAAGTCAAGTGTCTCCATATCTAATGGCGCCCAGAAACCACTTCTTCAGTTGAGTTCTCATCTCGTTCCCTCTGGACTGAACTTCCATACTTGTTTATTTATTTTCATTTCCTGGAGTTCCTGCTGAGCCTGACTGAATTCACCAGGAGTTCTTGCCCTAAACTTTAGAGCCAGGAAGCAGCAGACATTCCCCACTTTCTGCCCAGCACATGGGCTAGGAAGTTCTGCTCGCTTAATTTACATGTGTGCAGGCTCTTGTCAGATGGCTTAAGTTAGTTTCTTTATCTTTATGAATGCATGTGTGTATGCGTGTCTCGTCTGCCAGGGTGTGCATGTGGCCGTCCGAGGCCGACCTTTGGGAGCTGGTTCTCTCCTTCCACCTAGGTCCTAGGGAACAAACTCTCAGGCTGCTTGGCTTTTCTCTCCCAAGTCCTTATTCTGTTTTGTTGTTGTTGTTTGGCACAATGGTTCTCACCATGCAACCCAGGCTGGCCTATAGTTAATTTCTACCCTTTGGTCTCTGCCTCCTTGAGTGATGGCTTAACAAGAGCAGGCCACCACCATGCCTTTGCTCAAGTGACCTTTCTTGAGAACTTGAAGCAAGTCCATGGCCGAGAGAACTGCTCAGTGCTTTGAAACAGTGTTTTAGGTTTCATTTCATGTTTGCCTGGGCTTTCAAAACATTTCATAACTCATCCTGTTCAACTGCAGCAAATTAGAGGGTGCAGTTGTCCAACTGGGCTCTTGGGAGGAGGCCTGCTGCCTTAGTTTGCTTCCTCTTGTGATAAAGACCATGACTAATGGCAACTTGGGGAGGAAAGGGTTTATTTCAGCTTAGACTTTTGAGTAACTAATAGTTCATCACGGAGTGAAATCAGGGCAGGAACTCAAACAGAGCGGGAACCTGGAGGCAGGAGCTAATGTAGAGGCCATGGAGGGGTGCTGGCTCCCCATGGCTTGCTCAGCCTACTTTCTTACAGAACCCAGGACCACCTGCTCAGGGGTGGCAAATGGGCTGGGCCCTTCTGCATCAATTGTAAATCAGGAAGACTACCCTCAGGGGTGGAAGACATGGTTCGGTGGTTAAGAGTACAGACTGCTCTTCCAGAGGACACCCTCGTGATGCCTTACAACCAGCCATCTGTAACACCAGTTCCCGAGGATCGTTTGCCCTCCGTGGGAATCAGGCATGCATACTGGGCACAGACGTATGTCTGGGCAAACAATCACACAAAATGAAACGATAAAACATTTTAATAAAACAAAAGAAAATGACCCTCAGACTCCCCTGATGACAGTCTAATGGAGGTGTTTTCTCATTTGTGGTTCCCTCTTCCCAGATGACTCTAGTTTGTGTCAAGATGACAAAAACAAGCAAACAAAAGCAACCAGTCCACATGAATCCAGGTTTCAAATGCAAACCACTCTACTCTTGCTCATCACAACCAGCCCAGTTTGTAGCGACAGTTTTGAGACAAGGTTTCATTAAGTAATCTAGGCTGGCCTCGAACAAATCATCTTCCTTCCCTGGCCTCCTAGGTGCTGGGATTCACGAGTTTGCACTACCAGGCTTCCCTCCAGTTTGTGCTTTGAACTGGTTCTTTACTCCAGGTTTATACCAGAATCATGTCTGAGCTTTTGGAGAAAATCGATAATATGGTAACCCCGGATTAGCCGAAGTCGTCCATGCGAGAAGGAGAAGTGAGAAGGAGAGCTAAGGGGAATAATGATCCTGATCACAAGCCAGAGTTACAGGTCCGCGGTTCCCAGTAGAGGTTCTCAACTCTAGCTGCACAGTAGCCTGCCCTGGGCTCATCTAAAAATAGTCCCTCTGTGCAGGGGTCATCTCAGGCCAGAACATGATTCTCTAGGAGAGAGGCTCAGGCACCGGTATGTTTGCTTTTTTTTTTTTAAAAAAAAATAACGCTCCCCAGATGATTGAACATGCAGTCAAGTTGAAAAACCAGTGTTCAACTGTGTTTGGTCCTATAAGACTTTGAGAAAGTGGGGGAGTGGGGTGGGGAACTAGTTCCTGGTTGGTGCTTTGGGCCCCTGTCACCTGTGGACTTCTTCCCAGTAGGTGATATGTATTGAGAGTTGTTGCAGTCTGCACCAACAGTGAGTGTCCTTGTGTTTTTTACTGACAGACACTCTGATAAACTGGCACGTGGATCGCAGCGTTGGTCCATGTTGCTCTTCTCTCTACGGGTAGAAAGCCCACGAAACACACTCATGAGAGTCACTTAAAGCTCGCCCAGTTCGCTGTAGTATTTCGTTGCCTTCTCTAGTCACAGAGTGAAGTCTTTTGACCTGGTACTTGAAGAGCTGTTTCTCACACACTTCTTAGGTTTCTGGTACGCCCACGTTGCCACAAACCTCACAGAGGCTGCCAAGCTGTGGGAGCTTATGGTGCTGTTGGAACCATGAAGGGTTGGTTCTAGGAGCATCTTGAACAAAGGCAAATTTGCTCATAAATTTCCTGTCTCTGGAAATTTCTCTCAGTTCAGTTTCTGAAGAAATTGGACATTGGTGGGGTGGAAATTAGGTTCTCTCTCTCTCTCTCTCTCTCTCTCTCTCTCTCTAATTCATGTGAGTGTACTTGCTCCTGTACTTGCCTGTGGAGGACAGAGTGGGATGTCAGATGTGGGGTGTCTGTCTGTCTTTCTCTTTCACAATCTGCCTTATTAGCCTTAAGACCTGGTTTCCTCACTGAACTGAACACTTGCTATTTGGGCTGGGTGGGTTGGCCAGTGACCCTCCCAGGACTCCACCCCTAGAGTTACAAGGATGTGCAGCTGTGCATGGCACTTTACTTGAGTGCTGGAGATTTGAACTTGGGTCTTCTTGCTTGCAGGACAAGTGCCCTTACCCACTGAACTTGAGACAGAATTTCTCTGTTATTATTATCCTCGGCTGTCCTGGAACTCACTCTGTACACCAGGCTGGCCTCCAACTCACAGAGATCCACCCGCCTCTGCCTCCAGAGTGCTGGGATTAAAGGCCTGCGCCACCACTGCCCCGCTGGGGGCGGGGGGTTAGGTTTTAAAGGACATCTGATTTATAACTTAACATTTTGAGGCTTGCACATAGATGAGATTTTATCTGGTCTGTGTTGTAATAGGACCGGCAGGGCTGCCTCCCCGGCACCCCGGCCGCCTGGCTAGCTTATGCCCTGAAATAACAACACACAAACTGTATTCTTTTAAACACTGCCTGGCCCATTAGTTTCAGCCTCTTAACCCATTTCTAATAATCTATGTAGCACCACAAGGTGCGCTTACCAGGAAAGATTCAGCATGTCTGACCTGGTGGCTGGCTGCATTGCTGGCTGCCTCAGAGAGCAGAGCTATCGCATCTGCATGGCGTCTCTGAGCTCACTTCCTCTTCCTCCCAGCATTCTGTTCTGTTTACTCCACCCACCTATGTTCTAACCAATAAAACGGGCCAAGGCAGTTTCTTTATTTTTTAACCAATGACCTTCCTCCATCAGGTATGTACAGTTGTAACAAAGTATTACTCCCCCCCCCCCCCCAGCTTCACCGCTCTGACATCAGGAGGTCTTAACTCTTGGACTATCTGGGTCATGACTTGAGACAACTCCCGTTTTTTAACATCATTTTTCTGATAGTCTGATGTTCCTAATAAGGATGTTTTCTGGTTTAGGTTGAATGTGAAAACTTGAATCTGAAGGCCAGCTGCATATAGAAGCCCAAATGTAGTCCAGGTCATATACAGAAGAGACAAGACAATCAAGAGCTGTTCTATGTGGGACATTTTTTCTTTTTAGCCTTTACTTTTGTTTTATTTTTGTTTTGTTTTTGACAAGGTCTCACTATGTAGCACTGGAAGGAGCTATTTAGATCAGGCTGGCTTTAAACTCACAAACTCACAGAGATCTGCCTGGTTTTTTTTTTTTTTTTTTTTTTTTTTTGCTTTTTGAGACAGGGTTTCTCAGTATATCTGGAACTCACTCTGTAGACCAGGCTGACCTCAAATTCACAGAGATCCCTCTGCCTCTGCCTCCTGAGTGTTGGGATTAAAGGCAGGTATGCGCCACCATGCCCAGCCTCTCTGTCTTTTGCTTGGGAAAAGGAAGTTTTGTGGCGATTCAGAGTGGGAAAAAATGAAATATGCACACTCAGTTCCCAGCCTAGGAAATACACAGGTCAGTGTGTGTGTGTGTATGCTCACACATGTGTAAGTGCTTACCCATATCCTCCTGCCTTACCCTCCTGACTTCTGGGAGCCACTGTGCTGGCTTGTTTTTTGTCAATTTGATATAAGCTATAGTCATTGAGAGGAGGGGAACCTCAATTAAAAAAATGTCTCTTTAAGGCTGAACTGTGGGCAAGCCTGCTGGACGGTTTCTTAGTTAGTGATTGATGTGGGAGGGCCATAGTGGGTGATTCCATCCTGGGCTGGTTGGCCTGAGTTCTGTAACAAAACAGGCTACGTGATCCAGTATGCAACACTCCTCTGGGGTCTCTGCCTCAGTTCCTGTTCTGACTTCTTTCCGCGATGAGCAGTGATTATGGAGGTGCAAGCCGAATCAATTCTTTCCTTCCCAGGTTCCTTCTGGTCATGGTGTTTCAGCGCAGCAGTAGGAATCCTGGCTAAAAAAAAACTGCCACCGTGCCCAGCTATGTTCCCTGGCACTCTTGTCTTCTCCGGGCCTCAGTATTCATGTCTCACCTTCACCACAGGCTGTCAGTTACACTGCATGCCATCTGGCTCCCCTCCTGTATGAGGGCAGGCGGAGGAAGCAGCAGACTGCTTGCCACTGAGATAAAGTTGGGGCCTAATTACGGCTAAAGATTCCATGCCCTCTTTTCATCTTTGACTTACATTTTGTTGTCATTTTTGAGACAAGGTCTCAGTCTGTAGAGCAAGCTGGCCTGGAGCTTACTGTGACGTGTAGGCTCCTCTCACATGCGCAGTTTGCTGGCTGCAGCCTTCAAGGGTTGTGACAAGAAGCATGTGCCATCCTGTCAGCTTTAGCTGTTTTCCCGTGCTGGGGAGAAAGCCCTTGTACTCTGAGACCGCTCATTCGTTTCCCTGACGCCCAGACCCAAATAATCACCCAAAACTATATTAATTACAATACTGTTTGGCCAACAGCTTAGGCGTATTCTTAGTTAGCTCTTACAACTTAAATGAACCCATTCTCTTAACCGATGTTTTGCCATGAGGCTGTGGGTTATTGGTAAGGCTCCGGCATCTGTCTCCTTTGGCAGCTACATGGTGTCTCTCTGACTCTGCTTACTCTCTCTCTATAGCTCTTCCAGCCTGACTATATTCTGCCCTGCCACAGGCCAAGGCAGCTTCTTTATTAACCAATGGTAATAAAACATATTCACAGCATACAGAGAGGAATCCCAAACCAAGCCCTCTCTCATCATGTCAGTCTTGAGCTAGGGCGGGCTCCTTGTGGTGGGCTGCAAAGGAGAAAACAGACAAAGCTATCTTCCCTTGAGCATCAGTGGCAATGCTGGGGTTTCTTATGTTCATTGAGCTTGGTGCCTGCTGAATGGCCCTGCGTGTCTTCAGATCTTCCTTCATTTTTATCCGTGTGCTCCCACTGGTGTTTACAAGCTCTTGCTCTTGAGACTGTGGGTGCTGTTGGGATTGTGGGACTAGAGTGGACAATACTGAGAGCTCGTGCGGACTATCTGCTCCTGGGGAAGTTTTAGGCAGAGCCTGACTCTTTTTGCTGTCCACTGCTCAGACAGACAGATAGACAGAAATGAAGACAGAGAGATTTGCATGTTGTCTTCAAATTAGCTGTCTAGAAGATTGCCCATGATTCCACTGTGTCCCTCACAGCCATTGCTTTCAGACTTGGCCAGCCCTGCCTTCTTCCTGTCTTGCACATGTGGTACTTGGATGTGATCTTGTCTTGTAATTTTTCTTTAAGAGTGCTTCAACATTCTTGGTTCACAACGGCTCTCTTTCTATTGGCAGCGTACATAAATAATTTATTGTTTCTGTTACCGCAGGCTTTTGGAAGAGATTCAGGTGCTTCTGATCAGTTTGCAATTTTTATCGGAATGTTAGGAGAATGCCTCGAAAGGGAATAAGCTCCTGTCAATACAAGCTTTTATGTTTAAATAGAGGGGAGATGGAGAATATTCAAGTGTGTCATACAGAATTGCTCTCCATCAACAAATTTCACACACTTTTGACTATGGCCTAGCCAAACAACTGCAGTTATTGTGAAAATACATTCTTTTTATAAAATGTTTACTTATTTATTATGTATACAGTATTCTGTCTGAGCCGGGCAGTGGTGGCACACACCTTTAATCCCAGAACTTGGGAGGCAGAGGCAGGCGGATCTCTGTGAGTTCGAGACCAGCCTGGTCTACAAGAGCTAGTTCCAGGACAGGCTCCAAAACCACAGAGAAACCCTGTCTCGAAAAAACAAAAAACAAAACAAAACAAAACAAAAACAAAAAACAAAAAAAAAACAAAAAAACCCCCACAATATTCTGTCTGTGTATGCCTGCAGGCCAGAAGAGGGCACCAGACCCCATTACAGATGGTTGTGAGCCACCATGTGGTTGCCAGGAATTGAACTCAGGACATTTGGAAGAACAGGCAATGCTCTTAACTGCTGAGCCATTTCTCCAGCCCCTGTGAAAATACATTCTATGATTCATATATCACATATACTGAAACAGGAGCTTCATTAATGCTTATCCTGTGTGGCCAACTGTGACTTTTTTATTGTGTTTCATTAGGTCACTTATTTGTCTAAATGTGGCACAAAAATCAGGAAACAAAAGAAGAAATAGGTGAACTGGACTGAACAAAACTTCAAACGTATTGAGAAAAGGACACTATTAAGAGACGGAAAGGCTGAGTTAGTAGAATGCTTGCCTCACATGCACAAGGCCCTGGGTTCAATCCTCATCATCACAGAAACTGGGTACGTGTAGGCAAGAAGTTGACAAGTTCAAGGCCATTCTGTTACACTGAGATTCGAGGTCAGCCAGACTCTATCAGACAGAGAGAAATGACACCTCACACAATGAGAAAAGTATTTGCAAATCATAGATCTGATGAGAATTAGCATACAAAATAGAGACTCCTAGATCCTTCCCATTTTCCATGATTTGGAAGGAGTTGGGGGAGAGGAAACTGTAGTCAGGATTTACCATCTGGAAAAAAATTTTCTTCAGTAGAAAAGGAAAAAAAAAGAAAGTTAAGAACTCAATGATAAGCAAATCAACAACCCAATTTAAACACGGGCAAAGACTTAGTCATTTTCGGAAGATGATATGCAAATGGCCAACAGGCGCATGGAAAGATGCTCAACATCATTAGTCATTAAGAAAATGCAAATTGAAACCACAGTGAGAGCCTCCTTCATACTTTCCAGGATGGCCATCATCCAAAGCCTGGGAGATAACAAGTGTTTGGAAGGACATGGAGAAATTGGAACCCCCGGGCTTTGGTGATAGGAATGTAAAACAGTACAGCTGCTGTGGAAGACAGTTCCAGGGCTCTAAGAAGTTAAACATAGAATTGCCATATGATCCAGTGATTCTACTAGTAGGTTGAGAGCCTAGAGAACTGAAGCCAGGGCCCCAATAGATACTTGTACGCCAGCGTTGATGGCAGCAATACTCACAGCTGAAAAAAAAAATCAAATGATGGGCAAATGGATGGATTGAATGATGGGATCTTTCCATGTTCTGTAATATTATTAATAATGAAATTCTGACATATTGTCCAATGTAAATTAACCTTGAGATGTCCTGCCAAGTGAAACAAGCCAGGTGTGAGAAAGGACAAATATTATTTAGTTATATGAGGCAGAGACACAAAATGAATTAGAGATCACCAAGGGCAAGTCATGGCAGTGGGGTGCACCTATAACCAACCCAGAGTTCAGAAGCCTGAAGCAAGAGAATTGCAGTGACTTAGTAAAGATCAATTGGGGCCACACAATGAAATTTAGCCCTGGGGTACAGAGTAAAACCCTGTTACAACAAAACCTCACAATAACTCCCTCTTCCACTCAAAAAGGAGGCTATCAGGGGCTGGGGGCCAAGTAAGGAGATAATAGGAAATTTTTGCTTACGCTACAGTTTCTACTTGGATTAACGAAAATGTTCTCTACACAGACAATGGCGATGGTTAAATAATACTTGAAATATGCCTTTATCACAACTTACCAATTGATTTCCTGGCCCACTAATATGACACATACTTTAAAATGAAAAGGACCTGTAGGTGGTGATTAATATTTCGAACTGCTCAGGAATTTTATTTGTAACGGGAAGAAAGGGTTAAAAGTTGTCTGCTGAAGCATTGTGAATGATCTGCCCACAGGCAAGCATAGCTTTTGATTAGGCACAGATAGTACAAAGCTTTTTGAATCTGTCAGTGGGGATGCTGCCCAAGAGGGCTTTTCCTTTCACACGGGTGCTCACTGGGTCACACGGGATCGTGTAAAAGAGTGTACATGTTGTTATGATATAATTTGTCACCATCTCCAGATCCGTGACTAGTTAGAAAAGAAAATCATACCAGTTGCTCAGGATGACAGTGGAAGTGTAGTTTTTCGCGAATTAATCCTCAGCACTGGCTCTAGCCATTCCCATTAACTAGAATGTTTGTTTGGCGCTGCATGGTGTTCTTCCCAGCCTGTGCTGTTTCTGAAGAGGCAGGGATCAGCTCACAAGGGAATGGGCTAGTATTCTAACAGCACCCGGAATTCCTTTTCAGGTGCTGTTGGGTGCTAATATTTTCTGTATTCATAGGGCATTTCCTTCTCCCCACCCCACAGGCTCCATTTTAACGGCATAAGCAGAGGGCAGCATTCCCACGAGGCTGTGGCAGGAAGTTTCTAGACCGGATTGCAGTGATCCCTGTAAGGCCTGGGGTGTGAATGACATTAATGACTTGACTCTAATGAACCCAGGATGATAAAAGTCATGAGACGTTTCTTCTGAGATTAGATTACAAAATCCGAGGACTTCTGTCTGGCTCATGAGTTATCTCTTGCTTGCTTGTCTTGAGTGGGGCTAGCTGTCCTGTTGCCGCCGCCTAGTTTATGGAGATGTCCATGCTGAGGACAGCCAGCTGTGCTCATCAGTCCATGAGAAACTGAAGCTCTCGCGGGAACCAATGGCTTCTGAGAAACAATATCCAGCCAACAGCTACACGAGTGAACTCGGAACCTTCCTTCCCCCGTGGTGCCTTTGGATGAGACCATAGCCCTTCCAATACTCTGATGGTGACCCTGCAGGGCGAGATCCTGATACTTGAGTCACAGACACTAAGAAAACTGCATCGTCTTGTTCTATTACGTTTTAGAATTAGCTCTTGTGCAGTTAATATAAATAGGTAATTCAGGGACCACTATCAGGTTACTTGGTTTTTTTTAGACAAAAGATTTCAAGCGCTCCTGGAGTTTCCTGTTGGAATTTGACTTTATGAGCTTCAGGAAAGATTCTCCACTGTGCTCGCTTATTTAACTTGCTAGACTTCCAGAAAAGTAATTCTAGAAGTTTCTGAGGCCACTCAGTCTGTGTTTCTGTGAAGAGTCAAAACGTAAGTCCAGCTGAACATGGTAGTACACACCTGAAATATCAGTACTTGGGAGGCTGAGTCAGGAGGATTGTGAATTTGAGACCAGCCTGAGCTGTATTAGTATTAGACCAGTGAGCTATTACTCTCTTACAACACTAAATAAAAAGGCAAATTGTTATCATACATCGTACAAATGAGGATTTTCCTGTTTCCTGAGCAGCACACATTATTTTTAGATTAATTCGTAGTTGTAAGACTATAACACGAACACATTCTCTTTATGAAATAAGTATGTTATAAATAGAATCCCCTTTGACAGTAACCTGATCTAGGGCCTTCTTCTTCCCACCTCTCCTTGCCTGCATGTATGAATTTGGAGTCAATCTTTCCATATCCAAAGCAAATGCCTGTGTTTATTTTTGCACCTATGATCACCTCTTGCCATAAGATTCTCTTTTTTTTCACTCATTGCTTTTTCCCCACATAACCATCTCATCAAATTTTGAACAGAATATTACATAAATCATGAGATATCCATTTGGAGATTAGGTTACCAAAAAATAGGGACTTGAAACACACTTCTATCTTAAGTATCAAGTGAGAATCGTACATTTTGCTGTTTTCCTACTAGTGACCTTTCGGGGTATTTCTAGGTTCTCCTTGTTCTCCACAATGTTTCAGTGGAACACATCTCACCTCTCTGTGCCAGAGTGGTTTTCTAGGGCAGACAGTTTCAGTCATATAATATGTGCATTCCAAAGTCGTACATCAACTGTCAAGTTGCTCATCCAATATAGAGTGGCCATGCCAATACATACTTGTTGCAGTAATGAAAGCACCCAATAGCGTTAAGCCTGGCTGGAATGTCCTATTTGTCTAGTCTAGTCGGTGAAACGTGAGTGCTTGCTTTTAGCCTGCATTCCCTTCTTAATGCAATTTTTAAAAATCTCCTGGTGGTCCTCTGCCTTTCTATAGGACGCCTGGGATGAGGAGTTTAATGTGTCTGCATGTGAAGGTGGGGAGCAGGGAGTGGGATTTCAGCCTTGGTGCCAACTCCTCAGGGAAGTCCCATACCCATTCTGAGAACTTCAGCTGCCTCGTGTTGATAGCACTGGGACAGCTTGTGAGAACCTGAGCAGCCTGTTGCTCCTTCTGGGGTGATGAGGAGCTGCTGGGCTCAGACAGGCCATTAACCAGTGGGAGTCACTGGGTTTATCCAGTAGACCAGCAATTCAAGAGCAGGAAGGCCAAGTGAAAGGCAGAGGCTTGTCTCTAATTGATGCAAAATGCACCGAGGATAGGGCTGGAAGTCAGGGAGTCCCACTGCTTGAAAGGGAAAACTACTAGGTGTTTGAGCAGACAGGACCACAGAGGGCATAGGCCTTCAGAGATTAGTTTCTTTGACACCCCACCTCTGCAAATTAACACAATTTAGGATTGGATGATGGATAGCAAGCTGCAAAAATAAAGGCTCTATCTGAGCCTCATTCCCCCCCACCCAATATATATGCTTGTGTGTTTAAAAAACTTTTTCATCTTGTTGGTTCCCTGTCCCTGATATAGATAAAGATGGATATAAATTTGCTGTGTGAATCTTAGATTACAGCATTGCTATGGAATTAGGAGAACAGATCGGATCCAAACAGATCTTTATCTTGGAGCTAGATGTGGAAACCGGGGAGATGTTGAGAAACATAAGTCTATTTTATGTTGCTAGGGGAAATCACATCACTTTAGACAACAGAGTTCTTGGACATACGTACATGAGAAGACCATCCTGAAATGGTGGAGCTTTGTGGGAGGGGGTTACGACTTCCCATTCGTTCATTCATCCTTCCTAAGAACGAGCATGATTGCTCCTGGGCAGTTCCCAAGGTGTGTGCAATCTCGGTGGAATGATAAATCCAGAATCTGGCAGAACTCCCACTACAGAAACCAAAGAGGCCCCTGAAGACGCCATCTGGCAGATTCTTCCTCTAATCTCTGCAATAGGGCCAAGGTACCAGCGTGTTGCCTAAAGTACGAGAGGGTGACTCATTCTTCTGGAACTTTTAATCCTTTAATCCTAAATGGAGTGAAGCAAGTCTGTTCATTCCCGAGGCAGCGCTGGGGGGTTGGGGGAACGGGACAACTGTCCAGTTTTATCAGCTGCGGAGGTGCTCTGGAAGACCTTGGCTTGGCTGGCTTCCATTTCTTGAGCACATCGCAAGTTATCGACCTCTGGGGCTGTCTCCAATACAGCTGCTAGGAGTGCTCTTGCATTTCCCCTTTAGTGCAAATGTTCACACATGTCTCTTCAGCATGCACCCAGGACTGAGAGATGCTTTGTAGCTGTAGTGGAGAGTACAATGTGCACCTTTGATTTCCTCAAGTCTAATGTTGCCTGGCATGTTTGCCTACTTCTCAGACAATTCAAGGACCCTGCAGTACTCTATTTATAGCCCCTTCTCCGAACAATATGCCTCCATGAAATGAATGAAATGTATGCCCTGGCAGTACAGAAGCATGCATGGGCAGCCTGTATATGGTGGTTCTGTTGAACTTGTTCATATTGGGTTTCATAGTCTAAGTTGATGAGGACAACTGACCAGGTCTCTTCCTCAAGAGGGCACCAGGTCTCATTACACATGGTTGTGAGCCACCATGTGGTTGCTAGGAATTGCACTCTGGACCTTTGGAAGAGCAGGCAGTGCTCTTAACCTCTGAGCCATCTCTCCAGTCCCTAGGGACTGTATTTGTAAAGACACTATTCACACTTTTCTGCATAGTTTATTGTAGTTACCTATATTTTAAATTTTATTTATTATTTCACATGTCACATTTTCCTGTATACTTTATTTACCTCTATTTTAATATTCATTATTTTATGTATGTGTTTGCCTGTGTGTTTATATGTGTACCATGTGCCTGCCTGGTACCCAAGGAGGTCAGAAGAGGGCATCAGATCTCCTGGAACCGAAGTAACAGATGGTTGTTAGCCACCACGTGCATGCTGGAGACCGAACCCAGTCAGGTCCTCTGCAAGGGCAGCAAGTACTCCTAACTCTAGTTTGTTAGAGCGAGGGTCTCATATTTTCATGGCTGGCCTCGAACTTCATATGTAGCCTTGAAATTCTTTGATCCTTTTGCCTCTAGTACTGGGATTCCAGGCTGATATTAACATGCTTGGTTTATGTGGTGCGGGACATTAGACTCAGGCCTTTATGCCTCATAGATAAGTATGCTACAACCAAGCTATAGTCTCTACACATTCTTATACTCTTACATACTTCATGCCATCTCTATATTACTCAGAACCCTTAATGTAATACAAATGCTATGTAAATCATCGCTATGCTATATTGCTTTGGGACCAATGATAAGAAAAAGCCATATTTAACACAGAGGCACTTCTTTGATTTCTTTTCTTTCTTTCTTTCTTTTTTTTTGAGTTAAGGTTTCTTTGTGTAACAGCTCTGGCTGGTCTCGAACTCACTTTGTAGACCAGGCTGGCCTCAGATGCACAGAGATCCACCTGCCTCTGCCTCCCAAGTGCTGGAATTGAAGGCATGAGCCACCACTGCTCACTTTCCTTTTTTTAATTAATTAATTTATTTTTATTTTATGTGCATCGGTGCTTTGCCATGATGGTTGGGTCCCCTGGAACTGGAATTACAGACAGTTGTGACTTCTGCCTCTTGAGTGCTGGGATTAAATGCACGTGTCATCACACCTGGATAATAAGTGCAAATTTAGACAGATTATTATGCAGGTGCTAGACAAACTGAGATGGTGTACCGTCCCAGAAATTAAGTAAGCAGGAAACTGCTGCCACCCTTATGGCCAAAGGGACAAAGGAAGGAGACTGTGTTGCCAGAATCCAGCACTTACAGCCATCTGATAAAGGCTATGTGCAACTACGGATTGAAAAAAGTGTCTAGGGGCTGGAGAGATGGCTCTGTGATTCAGAGCACTGCCTGCTCTTCCAGAGGACCAGGGTTCAATTCCCAGCTCCCACATGGTGCTCACAACCATTTTTAACTCCAGTTCCAGGGGAGCCAACCAATACTCCTGGTACACACAGATATATATGTATTTAAAACACATAAATAAAATAAAAATAAATAATTTTAAATAATCCAGTTTTTCTCCTATTCTTAAACCATAACAACCTGCTTGGTTTGTTAATTTTTAATGTACTTATTTTAAAATCTTTTTCAGCTTTTTCTATCATTCTTGTTTTTGTTTTTTTTTTCAAGACAGGGTTTCTCTGTGCAATAGTTCTGACTGGCCTTGAACTTGCTTTGTAGAGCAAATTGCTTTTACACAAGTACCTACACATGCTGGCTTTGCTGTCTTTTTGTGGTGCTCAGATTCACTGAGGCCTTCGTAATGTCGTTGAGTGTTCATCTAACGTGGAAGCTTGCCCACTTTCTTTCTCCCCCCTTCTCCCTCCCACCCTCCCTTCCTCCTTTTCTTCCTTCCCCTCCTCTTTTCCTCACTCCCTGGAAAGTGGTTATGTGATTGCTTCAACTTATTTTGCTCAGGGATAAACGTAGTGGCTCAGGGGACATCAGCATTTGGGACCAGGAGCCCACCTGGAGAGTATATCTGGTGGCCACTCTGCCAACATTTCTGCCTTTCTCTGTCCTTTGGGTGAGAAGCTGGTTTCTAGCTAGGTGAGAAATCTTTCAGCCTGTTCATTGTGAATTTAACAGGTAGCGGAGAAGGTCATTGTCTCAGCTCCCGCTTTGTGAAGGGCCTGCTTCTTATTACTCCATTGAAGTTTCCCCATGTGTCTGAAATTTTAGACCACTAACGCTGCTGGATCCGATGCTCTATGGCCCCAGGCAATAAGCGTCTCATTATAACCAGGAATTTCCTCTATGGTTCTAGTTCTTGGTTTTTGTTATATTTAAATTTTATTTTATTTTATTGAGATGAAGTCTATCTAGCCCTGGCTTTTCTGGAACCCACTATGTAGATCAAGCAGGCCTCACGTCACAGAGTTCTGCCTGCCCCTGCCCGCTGTATGCTGGAATTAAAGACAAGAACCATTAACCATTTTGTTTTCTTTTGTTTTAAAAATACATTTCTGAGTATCTTCTGGAGCAGTATAATTTTTATAGTCTTGAAACAGAGTGAGGAACCTTTAGCATACATTCATCCTGAATCAGCCCAATATTTAACAACAGCGTTCTCTAAAATCTTGGTGCTCAAAGTGTAGGGGGTCGATGGATGTTTCTTTTTTAAAATAAAAAAAATATCCAGCTGTTTCTTTTCTTTTAAAAAAGATTTATGTATGTATACAGGTGTTTTGTACGCATGTATACATGCGCATCAGAAGAGGGCATCAGATCCCATGGGACTACAGTTAAAGGCAGTTGTAAACCCCCATATGGATGCTGGAAATTGAACTAAAGACCTCTGGACGACCAGCCAGTGCTCTTAACCACTGAGCCATCTCTCCAGCCACTCAAATGTTTCTTAAAAATTATTTCATTTGGGGCTGGAGAGATGGCTCAGTGGTTAAGAGCATTGCCTGCTCTTCCAAAGGTCCTGAGTTCAATTCCCGGCATCCACATGGTGGCTCACAACCATCTGTAATGAGATCTGGCGCCCTCTTCTGGCCTGCAGACATACACACAGACAGAATACTGTATACATAATAAATAAATATTTAAAAAAATTATTTCATTTTATGTGTATGGGTGTTTACTGGGAACCAAACTTGCGTCCTCTGCTGGAACAGTATGAGCTCTTGATAATTAAACCATCTCTCTGAGCCCTGGCTTCTAATAAAATAAATATGTTTTATGCTTGCAGTGTTCAATTGTGCACTTACCTCTTTCAGGAACATCCCAGTCATATCCCGAGTGGCGATGGTTTTCAGTAGGACTAACTGGCAGAGGGACTGGTCACACAAAATCACCATGGATATCGTGTGAGCCTGTGCCTTCCCCTGGCAAGGGCCACAGTCTTTCTTAGGTGAAGAATTTTCGTTGTAGCTGGCAGAACCCATGTGTTACTCTAAACAGGGACACCGGCTTAGGTTTATTTCTTCCTGAGGAATGGAGTTAAGTACTTCGAAGTGCACCCCTGCATTACACACAGGAGTTTAATCACCTTCCAGATCGAACCGAGATTGGTTCCAACCTTCCACAAGTTCTTTCTGCCCCTTTCTGACAGTAGCCACTTCCTGCTCCCATTAGAAGTCACCACGTCCTCTGATTTCTATTGCTTCTGATTAGCTTCCTGTTTTTGATATTGCACACATGGAATTACACCATATGTGTCTGGCTTCCTCTGTTGAATGTGATATATATTGCCTTTTTCCTTCTGGGTGTGTAAACAATTGTTTTATGTTAAAGTTTAGCCTGCAAGTGGATGACTAGATCACAGTTAGCTTATTGTTTTGTTTTCTAGATGGTTTATTTTTATTTTATGTGCATTGGTGTTTTCCCTGCATAAGTGTCTGTATGAGAGTGTTGGATCTTCTGGAGTTACAGACACTTGTGACCTACCATGTGGGTGCTGGGAAGTGAACCTGCATCTTCTAGAAGAGCAACCAAGCAGTCTTAACCTCTGAGCCTCTCTCCAGCTCCTAATTTCATTTCCTTATTGACAGCTATTTAAAATATTTTTACTAATTTTTGAGAAAATTTTTTGGTGCAGACAATGTATTTTTTGTTTGTTTTTTTGAGACAGGGTTTCTCTGTGTAGCACTGGCTGTCCTGGAACTTGCTCTGTAGATCACACTGGCCTCAAACTTGTGATGTGGGAGTGTCATATATCAATCTATTGATTTCATTGGTTAAGCAATAAAGAAACTGCTTGGCCCTCATAGGTTAAAACATAGGTGGGAGGAGTAAACAGAACAGAACGCTGGGAGGAAGAGGAAGTGAGCTCAGAGACTCCACAGCTCTCCTCTCGGGGGCAGACGCCTGAGAGAGATGCCATGCTCCCAGCTCCTGGGCAGACACACACGATGAAGCTTCGACCCAGGATGGACGTAGGCTAGAATCTTCCCGGTAAGCGCACCTAGCGGTGCTATGCAGATCATTAAAAATGGGCTAAATTAATATGTGAGAATTAGCCTAGAAGAGGCTAGATAGAAATGGGCCAAGCAGTGTTTAAAAGAATACAGTGTCCGTGTAATTATTTCGGGGCATAAGCTAGCCAGGCGGCTGGGGTGGTGGGGACGCAGCCCCACCGCTCATATTACTACAAACTTGTAGATCTGCCTGACTCTGCCTCCTGAGTGTTGGATTAAAGGCATATGATGCTACTTCCCGGCACATACAATATATTTTGACCATACCACACCTCTGCTATTTCCCTAAGTCTGCCTGGTTTCACTCTGCCAGCCCTTCTAACTACATTTCCCCCTAAAAAAAACTCATTTAGTTCAATTTGTGCTACCCATATATCCACAGGCATGGAGCCAGTCACTCATTTACTGGATTGTGGCCCACCTACCAGGGGTTACATCCTTAAAGACAACTGACGTTTCCTCTCCCAGAAGCCCATAGCTTGTCAGTTAGATGTAGGAGCTCCAGGACCCCGTTCCACTCCATGCTAGAATGCTAGCTGGCCTGCTATTCACATGTTTGTGCAGGCAACCACAGATGCTGTGTGTTCGTGAGCACAGCAGTCCTGTCGTGGTCAGAGCACACTACCTTGCTTTGGTCCTCCTTGACTTCTGGCTCTTCAAATCTTTCAGCCCCTTTCCGAGATGGTCCCTTAACAGACATTTTTGTCATCCAGTTTTTAATTATCCGAAGTAAGACTCTGTGGACATCCTCTTGTGTGTCTTTTGGTGTGCGTGCTTGTTCTTGTCCCTCGGGAGCAAACCTAGGAGAGTGTTGAGTGGTAGAGTAGGCATAAGTTTTGGCCCTATAGGTACAGTCGATTTTCCTGGGGTGATTGTACCAACATGCAGTCTCATCTGCAGTGTAGAATAGTTTTGACCCATGTTTTATATTTAGGTATTCTGGTGGGTTTGTAGTGGTGTCTAGTGGTTTTAATTTGCATTTCCATGATACATAGTGACACTGGTGACTGTGGCAGGTTGGATCCTCAAAAGTGTTTATTTCATCTTATTGCATATGGTTTTAGAATGTAACTCTGATATTCTTCCTCCTGAGAAGTAGAGTCCATGTCCCCTCTCTGGATCTTGTGATTATGGCAGAAATGATGACATATCGCATCTGAGACCAGGTCCTAAAAAGCATTTTCCAATTTTTAAAACATATTCTCTTAGGGCTCTGAGCATCCACATAATCAGTTAAACTAACATGATGTCATCATGCTATAAACAAGCACAAAGTAGGTCCTACAAGAAGGACCTGTGATGATCAGAATGGAGGCTCATGCTTGAAAGATCTCTGTGAGTTCCAGGCCAGCCTGGTCTACATAGTGAGTGCCAGGACATAGAGAGACCCTGTCTCAAAAAATAAAACAAAACAGAGGACATGTGGAGAGCCCTTAAAATTAAGTAAGTGGGCAAGTAATGCCAGATATTCCCCCAGCTCACACATCCCTAGCCACTATTTCATGAGATGCCCTAATATTTTTGGACAAGCCCCAAGACTTGCTCATTTTAAGCTGGTCGGGTCTCAGCTTAGGGTGATTTTAGCCTCAGGACACATTTTGCAATATCTGGACATATTATTTTTGGTTTTCATAACTTGGGATTGGGAATGCTGCTGGGGTCTAGTGGACAGAGACTAGGGATGCTGCTAAAGATCTCACAGGACACAGGACAGCCCCACCCAAGAAATTGTCTGGGTCCCAAATGTCTGTTCTACCAATGTTGAGAAAACCTAGTTTAGTTTCCACAATCCACTATATTTGTCATATAGCAACATTAGGAGGAGCAAACACACAGGCAGAGGTAGACTTATGAAAAAATATAAGTAGTTCAGAGATGTCTGGGAGGGCCAGGATGCTGGGCTGAAGGACTGACTACTCAGCTGTCAGGGATGCTCTAACCACACCTCCACACACTGAGGGAACTCCATCAGGTAGGAGGTAACCAATGCCAGCCACATTACTTAATGTGGACACAGACATGGCTCACACCTGTGATGCAGATGTCCCGCTTCATGGAGCTCTGAGTGGCGGGTGCCGATGCGTTTCCTGCTTCCTTCCATTGCTCACGTTTGAGTCAGCCTGACTTTGGGATGTCGGGTGGATGAACCCTAGATCATATGGGAACTCTCTGCAAGTGAAACAAGAAAGGACTTTCTGACTTCCAGCAGGGAGGAGAGACTAAGGAAAGGTGTCCCTAAGGTGCACAGAAGCTAAGACCTTTAGTGAATCCCTCGACAATATGTCATGGGACACTTGCTAACAGCTGCAGAGGGACAGTTCTCACACTCTAGCAACGCCTTTGGGAGTGCATTTGGGTCATTTTCTCTCTCTCTCTTTCTTTCTTTCTTTTCTTTTTTTTTTGAGACAGGGTTTCTCTGTGTAACAGACCTAGCTGTCCTGGAACTTGCTCTGTGGACCAGGATGGCCTCGAACTCACAGAGATCCACCTGCCTCTGCCTCCCAAGTGCTGGGATTAAAGGTGTGCACCACCACTGCCTGGCTGTTTTTTTTTCTTTAAACTTAAACAAAACTGGTAAAAGTGCTTGCATAGCATGCACAAGGCTGTTCTCCGGACAGCACCACGTAAACCAGAAACTATGGAAGAGAACTTATTTTAGCATTTACAGCTTTGGAGAGTTGCTATAGAACTCACATCTTGATCCATAAGCACAATGGAGAGAGGGGGGGGGCTACCATGAATCATAAGAGTCTTTTGAAACCTCAACCTCCAACCCCAAGGGACACACTTGTCTGAACAAGGCCACACCTCCTAATCCTTCCCAAACAGGTCCACTAACTGGGGATCAAGTATTCAAGTGTATGAACCTCTGTGGACCATTCTCATTTAAACTACCACAACTGGGCATGGTAGTGCATGCCTGTAAACTCAGCACTGGGGAAGTTGAGGCAAAGGATCAGAAATTCAAGGTCATCCTTGGCTACTGTGCTGGCTAGTCTTAACTTCAACTTGACACAAAGCTAGAGTTATCTGAAAGGAAGGAACCTCAGCTGAGAACACACCTCTGTAAGACTGGGCTGTATGTAAGCCTGCAGGGCAATTTCTTAACTAGTGACTCATGAGGAAGGTCCAGTCCATTGTGGGTAGTGCCACCCCTGGGCTGGTGGTCCTGGGTTCTATAAGAAAGCAGGCTGGGCCAGGCAGTGGTGGTGCACACCTTTAATTTCAGCACTTGGGAGAAAGATGCTGTTGGATCTCTGTGAGTTCAAGGCCAGCCTGGTTACAAAGTGAGTTCCAGGACAGTTAAGACTGTTACACAGAGAAACCCTGTCTCAAAAACCGAACAAGTAAAACAGACTGAGCTTGCTGTGTGGAGCAGCAACTCCTCCATGGCCTCTGCATCAGCCCCTACCTCCAGGCTCCTGCTTGACTTCTGTCCTGACTTCCTTTGATGGTGAACTGTGCTGTTCATCATCAAAGCCAAATAAACCCTCTCCTCCCCAATTCGCTTCTTGTAGGGTTAAGACAGCCCCTTTAGGGGGCAGGGTTTGCCTCGGGCAAATGCCTACAGATAAATGGGCGCATGGGAGGCGGCTCCGCCCTTTCCTTCCTACCTCCTGTGCCACGCGGGATCTTCGGTTCTGTAAGTTTATCATTAAAGTGGTAAATATTCTTTAATATCTGCATTGCATTTATTTATGCCGATACATTTGGCGCCCTCCCCATGGGGCTTTGCCGAGACCCGACCCAAATCGGAGCCTCTTGGGGCCACTGCTCCTGGCGGTGGTCTCCCTGGGCGCACGGAAGCAGCTGAGATTCTGAGTGATTCGATTTTCCCTGCTGCTTGCTAGAGAATCAAGTGGGACAGGAGAGCTAGCACTCCCCGGCGTTTTGAAATTGGCAGCACCTCTGTAACAGCGTGATCAGTCTCTGTTCCCCTCCCACCTCCGCCGGTGCTCGGGTCACATGACAGCGGCCCTACGAGCCCCGGCATGCCGGCATCCCTTTGATTTGTTCACTTTGGAGGCTTTTCTCTCTGTTCCCTTTCTGGCCCAATTGCTACTTATCAGTCTGGTGTCTGTTTCAATTTTGTTTTTGAGTCATTTATTTCAGACTTAGGCCACGTGGACTCAAGTGGACTCTTTCACCACCACTGGCAGGAACCGGTCATTGCAGGTAAAAGAATTATCCATTGTCTTTCTGCAGCCGTAGTTCCCTTCTCATTAGCGTTGAGAAAATTCAAGGTTAACAAAGCATTATCTAACCTATTTCTGGGGGTGTTTTCCACCCCTTTCTGTTTGTTCAACATATCCTTTATAGTTCAATTTGACTAAGATATGAAACAGGATTGTTTTATCTTGCCAAGACAGGGTAGGATAATTCTAAGAAAGTTCCTTACATTTGATAATGGTATGTCAGTTATGTTAGGCCTTAGACAAAGTTGGTTGACTCAACATTGCAAACGAGACTTTGGGTGATTGCCCAGGTAGTCAGTTGTCTCTGTCATTTGTTGCACATTTTGGATATCTCTCATTTGTTAAGTAATATTTATTCCCTTCTCAGATCTTTGATGGAGTTGAAGATTATTTAATAGTAGTTACTCTCTACATTATTTAGACTCCTTGAGATAGAATGCCTAGCAAAACTTTTGTTCTCAATATTGTTTGTTATATTTATCATTTGTTATTATTGTTTATAGTTATATTTGGTTTAGTTCTGTCTTATTTAGACAAAAGGGGGAGATGTAGGGTTAAGACAGCCCCTTTAGGGGGCGGGGTTTGCCTCGGGTGAATGCCTACAGATAAATGGGCGCGTGGGAGGCGGCTCCGCCCTTTCCTTCCTACCTCCTGTGCCATGCGGGAACTTCGGTTCTGTAAGTTTATCATTAAAATGGTAAATATTCTTTAATATCTGCATTGCATTTATTTACGCTGATACAGCTTCTTGGTCCTGGAGTTTTGTCACAGCAGTAGAAACCTGACTAAGACATTTGCATAACGAATTCGAGGCAAGCCTACAGAGACTGTCTAAACCAAATAAAAACAAAACGATATAAAAAACCTTAGACAAAATAAAAATGCTGGTGTTATATACCTTAAGCATGACCAATACATGCTTGTAAATCCAGCTACTCACAAGGCTCAAGGCTCAAGAAGGACCACTCTGAGCCTGGGTAGCATAGTGAGACCCTGTCGGGTTTTTTTTTTTTTTTTTTTTTTTTGAGACAGGGTCTCTCACTATAGAGCTCTGGCTGTCCTGGAACTCACTATGTAGACCAGGCTGGCTTTAAAGTCACAGATAACTTCCTGCCTCTGCCTCCTGAGTGCTGGGATTAAGGCCTGCGCCACCACTGCCCGACCCTGCCACATTTTTAAATAAGGAAATTAAACAAAATTAAAAAAGAAATTTTAGGGCCGGTGAGATGCCTCAGTGTTAAGAGCACTGGATGCTCTTGAGGAGGACCTGGGTTCAAATCCCAGCACCGACAAGGCAGCTCACAATTGTCTGTAACTCTATTTCCATGGGCTCTGACGCCATCTTCTGGCCTTGGCAGACACTGCATGCACATGGCACATTGACACACACACATAGAGGCAAAACATTCATACACATAAAAACAAATAAACCTTTAAGGGGAAAAAGTAATTTTAGTTTGAAGATTATAATGTCCCAGCCTGGTCTACAAGAGCTAGTACCAGGACAGGAACCAAAAAGCTACGGAGAAACCCTGTCTCGAAAATCAAAAAAAAAAAAAAAAGATTATAATGTCAAAGAAATAACTACCTCCAGTCTATCATGCAGAAGTATTTACTATGTTACTAGTTATTACTACAGAAAATTGGAAATAGCTTAAGCATATAAAACAAGGAATGACTAATTTGGGATATAACAAACTTCTAAGATTCACTGAGATGTTATTAATTCCAAATCTTTATCTTGTCTGTTCAATCTGTCTGATGACCTGAGTTGATTCCTGCGACCCACATGATAGAAGGAGACAACGGATTCCAGCAAGTTGTCTTCACACACACACACACACACACACACACACACACACACGCAGAGTAAGCCAACAAATGTAAAATAAACTCTAAATATATTCCTTACAGCAATGTAAAATTAGTGTTTGCATACAAAGACTCATAAACTTTCTTTTTATTTTGATTTGTAAAGTTGTTTAGAAGAGAAAAATCAAGGAACTTCGTTCCCCCTTTGCCTAGGCTTCATTCGCCTGGCAGCCTGTGGCGAGCTTGCCCAATAGGTGGCAGCACCAGATCAGAGCAGAGGGAAACTTCGCCAGGCGCCTCCGGCAGCGGCTCGCAAGCTGTCGCCCAGATTGCAATGACCTTGCTAAAGCATAGGCTGCAGAGCCTTGCACTCAGAGTTTCTGAGTTAGTAGGTGTCTTAGTCTGTTTGTGCTGCTATAACAAAATACCTGACACTGGGTAACTTAAAGAGAAGAGAAGAAAACAAGGCCTTCTAAGTCAACATGAACAAAGGACATAGGAACTCACAGAGACTGACGTAGTATGCATAAGGCCTGCACGGTCTGCACCAGGTCCTCTGCAAGTATGTTATGGTTTCCAGTTTTGTGTTTATATATATGTATACCTTTATCAGAGGTAGAAATGTATAATGCAAGATGATAAATATATCCTAAAATTGTATCAATATACAAATATCTTAAACAGAGGTAGAAACATGCATGCATATAATCTAACAAAATAACTTTGCATAGGTGTACAAATATTGTAAACAGAAATAGGAGCATATTCAATATAACAAATATAATTTGAACTTGTATCAATATACAAAAATCTATACCAATGTAAATTGTCCATAAAAGCTCACAAGTATTCACTCTATTACTCACTACTATTATTATTAGTGTAAGTTTACATTGATCTACCTGTTTTCCCATTCAGTTTTCCATCTTTTTTTTAATGAGATCTCTGGGCCTACATAATTTCCACTCTAACCCCCATACCAGTAATAATCAACCCCTAAATAGTGTCCCTAACCCTGAGGACAAACTTTGTTGAGAGATGGGACGTCTTCTTCTAGAATTGCTTCCAGCTGTCATGGGGGCGATGTTCTTTCTATGGGATCCTGTGAAAGTAAAATGCTGGTTAAGTTCCAAGATTACTGTTTTGTTTAATTGCAAATGGTCTCTGAGTAGTCGATAGGGTTTTTCTGAAGTTCTTATTTGGAGTTCTGGCCAGAACATTGTAAGAAGGTGTACCATTTCCATAGCTGGTCTCATAATAGTGCTATCAGCATCATGACGACATATTGACCAGGTAGAGTCATTGTTATGGGGCCCCATCTTCTTCTTGGAAGCTTCAAAGATTACTGCAGGAAAATCTACTGTTCATTGTGAAAACGCAAGCATTATTCATATAAACATATATTCAGTGAAAGATACGATATAAACAAAATGGGCATGGAGAAAAGTAAAATATTTCCTTGTAATCTATCTTCTTCCATATCTTCTACCCATACCAGATGGCTCCTGACATGAGACAGAAACTCTGAATTTTTCTCTTAACAACATGCTTGGATTTAGAGAAGGATAGCCATTGTCCAACTCCAAAGCCAGCTCTAATTTTTAAGTAGAGATGTATACGTGTCCAGATAATCAAATTTTACCATGCAGATGATGCAGCATCATAAGTCAGATTCCTCCTGGCTTGTTGATTCTTCCTGGATAGCTATCTTTTCATCATTAGACATCTAGATGTCCGAGGTCTCTCGACTCTTTGAAGATGAATATTTTTCTGCAAAGACAAGAGCAGAACCCTGCCCCAGCCCTTAAGAGTTTTTTTTTTATTTTACCACCTGTGTAATTGTCACCCCTGTGGATGAACTGTCATTTCTCTTTCTCAAGAGGTTTGTCTTTTTCTTACCAAACCTTTATTAATTTTGATGGTATCCATAACTTTCCTTCTCCTGTGAAAACAAGAATGAAATCCCTTCCCCAAAGTAGCACATCTCCTGGTTTCCATTGTGAGGTCAACACATCCTTGAAATACACCAGCTGATTTAATTCAGAAGTTTTTTTCTGTTTTCCAGTGTCTCTCTGCTGCTGTTGTCCTTTTCTTTTATTTATTTATTTAATTTATTTATTTATTATGTATACAATAGTCTGTCTCTGTGTATGCCTGCAGGCCAGAAGAGGGCACCAGACCTCCCTACAGATGGTTGTGAGCCACCATGTGGTTCCTGGGAATTGAACTCAGGACCTTTGGAAGAGCAGGCAAAGCTCTTAACCTCTGAGCCATCTCTACAGCCCCTGTTGTCCCTTTCTTATTAGTGTTAAGAAAACTCAAGGTTAATAAAGCATTATGCAATCTATTTCTGAGGGTATGCGGGACCGGGTGGGACAGAAACCTCTGTCAACACTCACCCTAGGCTTGCTTGTTTGTTTTTTAGGACTTGCTCTGTAGTCCAGGCTGGCCAGGATCAGAGCGATCCTCCTGCTTCTGGCTCTTGAGTGATGGGATTAAAGGTGCGCACCACCATGTCTGGCTTAAGCATTCAATTTTGATAGAGGAGCTGGACCATCCATTCAGAGATTGGGGAGCTGCTATGGCTTGAATCTGTGATGGTCCCTCAAAGCCTCATGTTTGAACACTGGTTCCCCAGCTGATGACACTGTTTTGGAAAGCTGTGGAGACCTTAGGAGGTAGGACCCAGCTGGCAGGGTTATTAGAGGTGAGGCTTGTAAGGTTCTAATTCATCCCTGCTTCTGGCCTGTCCTCTCCGCTTCCTGCTCCTGGCCATGAAAACAGCTTCTGCCAAAGGCTTTTAGAACTCACGGTATAGTGGGCTCTCACATTCGAATACTTGGTTCCCTGCTGGTGGCACTGTGGGGAAGTGCAGCAGATAGCACGCTACTGGGGTCAGGCTTTGAGAGTAAGAGCCGTCACCCACTTCCAGTCTGCTCTGTCCACTTTATGCTTGAGGTTCATATGTAGGCTCTCAGCCTTCAGTTCCTGTCACCAGACCTGCTGCCACCTGCTGCCATGTGTCCCTCACCGTGATGAGCCATAAGCCCAGATCAACTTTCTTCCCGAATTTCTTTAGTCATGGTGTACCAGCACAGCAACAGAAAAGGAACCAAAAACGCGTGGTTTTTTTTTCCTCCCCACAATAGACTGAAATCTCTTGAAAATCACAAGCCCAACTCTCCCCTTGTTTCTCTCAGGTATAATGATAACAGCGATACCAAAGTAAATAAGGACTCTCGCAAAGAATGTTTCTTCCGGCAACCTGAATTTCCATATTTCCCTTCCCATTTGAAGAAAGCAAGTGAGCAAGATGGAGGAAAGTTCTTTCCCCTACTGCAGCGCTCCTCAACTTTCCCAGTGCTGCCACCCTTTTTAATACAGCGTTATTAAATATTGTGACAAGACCCCCAGCCATAAAATGATTCGCCTTGCTACTTCATAATTGTAATTTTGCTGCTGTTATGAATCATAGTGTCTGAATATAGATGGTCTTAGGCCACTCCTGTGGAAGGGTTGTTTGATCCCCCAGCAAGGGTCGTGACCCATAGGTTGAGAATTGCTGATCTACTGCTTCCTGGAGGTACTGACAGACCTCACAGTGGGGTCCACTTCTAGGCAACGTGGCCAATTACTTGCATCCTGCAATCCTTGTCCGTTGTGGTACACTTCCTGTCTTACTGTAAATATCTGGGGATCTGTTCTGCCTCCACATCCTCTTCTGGGGCACCCGGATTTTACCAGAAACAGAAGGAAGCCTTTAACAAAGAGCTCGCCCAGCTACAAACTCAGGTAAAGTTCGGAAGTCATGCCTGTGATTTTCTCTTTATCCCCTCAAACTTTCTCCTTCCAGCTGCATTCGTTCAGCTGACCTGGCCTTGCTTCCTGCTTATCAAAGATGAATGACTTATTTATGCTGTGGCCAGGAGCAGACCGTGATTGTGTGCTAAATCCCGTCCCCTCTCAAGGATCAGGCTGCAGCCCCTTCCCTTTCTCTGGAGTCACTGCTGGGCTTGCTCCTTGTTCCTGGGCTGCCCCCATCAGCACGCACAAGCTGCTACTGCTCCTGTGCTGAACACTGTGATCTTCTCTTTTGTTCATGATCTCTAATCCTGCTGCTCCTGTTCTCCCATGAGCTGTCCTGATCGGACTCTGCCCCGGTTCCTCTGTCGAAACTGCCCTAAATCACAGAAGACACTCACATTTCTCTCATAGCCCGCACATCAGTGGGCAAATCAGAGGCTATCTTCAAGCTATAAATAAATCCAGCTTCTTGCTGAGACATTCTCTTCTACCTGTGACTGTTGTGTTTACCCAAGCCACTGTTCCTTCTTACCTGGACTCGCCCCCTCCGAACCGCCTTTGCTTCTGTCCTGGCCTACATGCCGTACAATTTCTTTTGTTTTTATTTGTGTGAACATATGCATGTGTCCGTGTGAGTGTGTGTTAACCACACTGCATGCGTGGAGGTTAGAGGGCAACCCTCTGCTCCCAGGGGACTTGTTGCCAGTCTTGGTGGCAAGTGCCTTTACTCACTGAGCCATCTCAAAGGCTCCTGAAGTCCCTTCTCAATAATAGTGGCTAATAATTTTGTTAAAATGCGAGTCAATTCATGGCATTTCTTTATTCACTGTCTTCCCAATTTCTTGTTTTTTTTGCTTTTTTATTAATATTCTTAATATAATCTTTTCTCATTTTACATAGCTATCCCTGTTCCCACTCCCTCCTCTCCACAGAAAGGGAGAGCAAGGAAAGAGATATCTTGATTGAGGAAGCCATCAAAGGGCTAACGAGAAACCTGGCACTAGGGAAATTCCCAGGAATCCACGAGGATGACCCCAGCTAAGACTCTAAGCAACAGTGGAGATGTCTTCCCCATTTCATCCAGAATAACTCTCCATTCCTTCAGATCAGCACTGGGGAGGCTGAGTACCAACAAGACCCCAACTAAAAGCAAACAAGCAAAGAAACTATAAGGGCTGTATGTAGCCTGGTGGTACCATACTTGCCCAGTAGGGGCAAAGTCTTGGGTTTTAGCCTCGCACCAGGGGAAAAGCATTAACAGGTTGAAGCAGACCCTGTACTCTCTGCCCCCTGGAGTTTTGCTTGCTTTTGCTAGGTGCCGGCAGACTTTCCATTCAAGGGCTGCCACTGGCTGATCTCTGCAGGCATCTCTCCACTGAGCTGTTGGTTTCCGAGGCTTTTGCTAGCTTTCTGGGAACGGCTTTCTCCAACACCAACTTCTCAGCCGACTTGGAGCACCATCACTCCAAGGTCTTGAGGACAGAAGCACTGAGAAGTCTTGAGGAAGAAGGGACTCTGCTGCAGATATCAAGAGCAGGAGTCAGGAGTGCCTGAGCAGCCTGTGTGGTCTGCAGGTGTCAGACTAGCCCATTGCCACCCGCTTCTGCACAGCGCTAGCTCACTCGAGCCCTTCTTGCTCCTCTTTTCTCTCCTTCCCTCCTGTCCTGTCATCACGTCTTCCTCTCTTCCTCCTCCCTTCCTCTGCCTCTCCATTGGTGCTATCTTTCTGAAAAAAATCCTGATTCAATCAGAATACTCACCATGTGTTTGACAGAAAGCAACCTTTATTTAAAGTGTTTTACTTGGCCCCTTCTTTTATTATGGATATGACGGACTATTAAAGATGTGACACCAGCCCAGACCTCAGCGGACTGTGGAGATTTCTCAGTGGTTAGATCACACATGAACAGGAGGACAAGAGTTTGGATGCCTGGAGCCCACAAGAACGCTGGGTGAGTGTAGCAGAAGGTACAGACTGGCATCTCCAGAGCAAGCCGCTGTAACTATGTCTGTGAGTTCTGTGTTTGACCGACAGACCCTGTCTCAGTGAAGAAGGTGGGAGAGTAATGGAGACTGATTCCTGACATCACCCTTAGGCTGCCTCCACAGCCATGTGTATCCATGCTCTCACACTCACTCCTGTGCCCATACACATGCAAATGCCACAGAGAGAGAGAGAGAGAGAGAGAGAGAGAGAGAGAGAGAGAGAGAGATGGAAAAAAAGAAAAACAACCTTCCCACAAGGACCCAGATAATTAACGGTGTCTGTAGTGTCCAGAAGGTGCCTTGTGTAAAGATGTGGTCCAGGTTCACCTCTTGAGCCCACTTGTGCACATGGAGGTTTGCTTTTAGTGGGCTCCCTGGACTGCTGTCTGCAAACCAAAGTCAGGAACAAAAGCCTGGAAGCACTAGGCCTAGGTTGACTCCAGTAGCCATACTTTGTGATACCTATCTACTTTCCCTTTTTCATCCTAAGGACCTCAATGTTGTCTAAGGGTGGGATGGTGGTGAGTGTGTGTGTGTGTGTGTGTGTGTGTGTGTGTGTGTGTGAGAGAGAGAGAGAGAGAGAGAGAGAGAGAGAGAGAGATCTTTTGCCTCCCAAAGACACTGGGTGGTATGGGATTCCCCTCTGTATGCTGTGAATACCATTGGTTAATAAAGAATCTGCTTTGGGCCTATTGCAGCACAAAATAGGGCAAGGTGGGAATTCCAAGCAGATAGAGGAGGAGAGAGCAGGTGGAATCAAAGAAAAGCCATGTAGCTGCGGCAGGAGACAGATGCCAAACGCTGGATGGAACTTTACCCAGTAAGCCACAGCCATGTGGTAATACACAGATGAATAGAAATGGGTCAATTTAAGACATAAGAGATAGCCAATAAGAAGCATGAGATAATAGGCTAGGCAGTGTTGTAATAATACAGTTTCTGTGTGATTATTTTGGTCGTGGTGGCTGGGAAATGAACAAACAGCCTTTGACAACAGATTGGCAAGCCAATATGGGGCTGACTACAGCCACGTAAAACCTGAGAGAGCTTGGATAGGAATTCTAGACACAAAAGAACAGAGTTAAGCATGGCATACCTTGAATCTCAATGCTTGGGAGGCAGAGGCAAACAGATCTCTGAGTTTGAGGCCAGCCTGGTCTACATAGGGAGTTCCAGGCCAGCCAGGACTATACAGTGAGACCCTGTCTCAAACCAAACCAAACCGAACAAAAGAATATGGTTGGGGATGATGAGTTGGTAAACTGCTTGCCTTCTAAACAGGAGGACTTGAGTTTGATTTCAAGCATCCTTGTCAAATGCCAGAGGTGGTGGAGCTGTGTGTAATTACACATGGGGAGGTGAAGGCAGCAAGACTCTGGGGCTCACTACCCAGACAGCCTAGACAATTTGATGGGTTCCAGGCAAATGAGAGATACTGATTGCCTTAAACATGGTGGGTGACTTCTGAGGAATGAAACCAGAGGTCAACGTCTGGTTCCTACATATATATGCACACAGGTGCATGAACATCTGTGCACACATGACTACATCCCAAAATTCCCAACAAAAAAGACAAGTGTGCCTAGCATTTGCAATACTCCAAGTTCTGTTTCTAGAACTATAATAATAGTAGTAATAATAATAATAATAATAATAATTGTACCGCCCACCTGTACGACGTGACAGTATGGTACTACTCCTGTATTGCGGCGTCTGCACTACAGGACCATTCGTGAGCTGGGCAAGGGCCTGGAGATTTAAACACACAAAGACACATAGACAGAGACACTGGTCATCCTTGAAACAGGAATGCCCCAAGAATGCCCTCTTTATTGCGTACCAGAGCCTCTTATATAGGGATCCTTAACTGATAGCCATGCCCCAGCCAAACCTACTAGAAACCACTCCCCTGCCATCAGGAACTCCTGAGGGTCTTGTGCTCAGAGCAGCTGCAAGCATAACACGTTGTTTACCAGAAATTCAGGATCTGGGGATTCACAGCTCCCAACAGATAATAACAAAAACTCATCACTACCAAAACACACAAAAAAAGAAGGGGCGCAATAATCAGGAAACAGGCAAACAGGTAAAGAGGTGTTCGCTAAGAAGGAAAAAGAAGCACAAAGTAGCCCTAAGCTGGTCGGGTCAGTGCGTGCTGGCAGCCCCAGCACTTGGGAGGGAGAGGCAGGAAGTTCAGGAGTTCAAGGCTTTTTTCAGCTACGTAGCAAGTTCCAGGCCAGCCTGGGATACAGGAGACCCTGCCTCAACAAACAAGCAACAATACAAAAGTAGGATTTTCTTGGTGCCTCTGTCACCCATCCCATGTACCCAAGAAGATCCTAATGTCACTCCCCAGGTAATTACCATGGCTGCCTCTGCTTTGGAATGATGGAAAATTTCAGAAATTATAATATGTAACATAAGGAAAGTTTGATGGGTAGAGAGTCATTCCTAAGGTCCCTAAATTAGATGGCCTCAGGCAGCAATTCAGAAACACTAGCCTAACTATAGTCTTTTACTTACATTTAAAAGATATTGTCATTGTACACACTTGGTTCCAGCACTCTGGAGATAGAGTCAGGCAGGTATCTAAGTCTGGGACCAGCCTGATCTACAGTACAAGTTCCAGGACAGCTAGGGCTACACACAGAAACCCTGTCTCAAAAAACCAAGAAAAGAAAAGTATTATTTTTGTGAATGTGTATGGAAATGGTGTGTGTGTGTGTGTGTGCGCGTGCATATATGTAGAGATCAGAGGACAATTTTGTGGAGTGAGTTATCTCCTCCCATCTTTACGTAGGTGCCAAGGGTTGAATTCATGTCACTAGGCTTGCTTACCAAATGCCTTTACCTGCAGAGTCACTCACCAGCCTGGCACAATAGTTTAGATTTAAATTGCAAAGCATGCTTCCTTAAACCTAGCCTGATTAGCATCATTGACTCTTGGAAGCAATTTTTACATAATAAAGATGCGTGCAGTGTGTCTTTATATGTATTCATTTTTATAAAGGGTCTCATGGTGCGGTTCAAGCTGGAGCTCACCATGTAGCTTGATGTGGCCTTAAACTTGCATTCCTCCTACCCCGGGTTCCGAGTGATGAGATCACAGGCATGGAACACCATGGCCAGCTGCAGTGTTTCGTTTTAAAATTCGTTCATGTGTGTCCAAGGGTGTGATCTTTGGGAACAGTACCTTTTTGAAGACAGGGTCTCTCCTTGGCCTGTGGCACTCAGCAGTTTAGACTAGATGAGCTGGCCAGCGCGGTTCACAGATTCTGTCTCTAATCTCGAGCACCAGGGTTACAAGTGTGACATTATAACTAGCACTTTTTTTAAAATGTGGTTTCTGGACACCTATGGACTGGGCTGTCTCTCCAACATCTGCAGTGCGCTTTTAAAAGGGTAATCCTATAAGCTAGTTTACCTATTATTTCGAGAAAAACCAAATGATTAATATCCTTTTAAGGGGGCATGTTCCAGAGACAATTTCTAAACAAGTGTGTGAGAAACTATGAAAGTGTCTAGATGGGCCCTGTCTTCCAGGCTTGTCTGACCCTCATTCAAAACTTCTGCATTCTCTCTGCCTGCATCCCCATGTTCAAAAGTCAAAGGACTCATCTATGAACGGTTGTCCAGGTTCACAGAAGCAGTATCCCATCCACTACCCCCCCCCCACACACACCATGCTGCCACACTGGTTTGGCAGGTCAGTTGCTTTGGTGAAGCAGTTGGGTTTGACCAGAGGTCTTCCTCAGGCGGCCTTGACCTCAGCTTTCAGGCGGAATTCAGTCTGCAGATGGCACTCCTGGAAAGCCAGAGAGGCACCTGCAGGGGCCGCCAGGAGACTCTTGAGTAATTCTAGCAAGAGTGAAGAAAGGCACTTTGGAACTCCAACCGGCAAATGGAAGCCACAGTTCCTCTCATTGCGCCCCGGGAGCAAAGACGAGAAAACAAAGTCACTGCAGAGAAGTGAGTGCCCGTGACTGGGGCAGGTCTCCTGTAGTCAGCATTAATCAGGGCAAACGTTAGAGCGGAATAATGTGGAATTCAATAGAAATGTACATTGCATCCCCTGGGAGCCAGATGACTTCAGCACAGCTGATGTTATTACAATGGAGACAAAGGATTTAATGATTCACCAGTTCACTCCTCCCCTCCCTTCCCCCAGCACCTTTTCTTTAGCTTTAACAAACTGGTCTGGAGCCAACTGCGACTTGAGTTTGGTAATGACTTTCAGCACCATTTCTGCTGCTATCATGGCAATTTAAATTGGCCCCGTCTATTACAAAGGTCTACCTCGGAACGGTTTATAAGTGAAAGCATTCGGCGCTGACAGTGCAATTAAACAAGAAAAAAAATTTCTTTCTTGGGATGTCAGTGCAAACGCATTTTAAATAAGGGCTCAGCAGCTCCTTGCTAACTTAAACTACAGTATTGCTTTCTATTGAAGAATAGTAACTGGCTTGGAATTTTCCCCCCAGTCGCCTACTCTGTGACACTTTGAATTGGCACCACGTCCCAGTCAAAGTCTTGATGTGCCTGCCCATGGGGTACCTGAGGCAGGCGTCAGACAGAACTGGCTTCTCATGAGACGAGGCAGGCATCACCTTGTCCAGCATTTGCTTTCAAAATCGCACTGTTTTGATCCAGCACACCCTTTCTCGCCCGCTCTCGCTCTCACTGATCAGGGAGAGAAGTTTGACTTGCAAGGGTCTGCTTCATTAAGGTGGCAACTCCCAGATTTTTTGAAAAGGACAATTAGAGAGAAAGTTCAGTGTGGAAAATAATTCTAAGTAGAGGTGTGGGAGTCCTTCTTCTCTCTCTCCCCTAAGTTTGATCTTGAGGTGGTTTGTCCATTTCCCCAACCTCTTCTTCAATTGAGCAGAGGGAAGACACTTCAGACACTTTGGTCTTTGAATGCATTTTAACACACAAATGGTCACAGAGCCCAAATGTTGAGCGAGCCAGTACAAAATAACACGTTTTACCCACCTCATTTGTCTTCTGGACTCCTGTAGCCCCAATAGTCCATAATTCCTAGGCATTTGGCTTAGATAGATCCCAGCTATCAGAGAGAATAACACAATTACATTCTTAGGTGTTGGTGCCTTAAATTAGAAGTTGAAGAATATTTGAACAGCAGGAATGGTGGGCATTTTATTTTAATGGTCTTGAAGTGTTTCCAGTCTTTCTGGCAGAACCTTATGTCATGAGCAATAGCCCTGCTCTGAAGCACATTAGGCTTGCCAGAAGTAAACGAGGCATAACACTTAAGTTGCTTCTGTTACGTTCTCAATTGGTATCGTTATTGCTCTGAAGGACACCAAGATAGCATCTTGAGAAAAGTGTCCCGATGATGGGTATCGAGACGCAATTTTTTATGTCTACACAATTACACTTCTCCTTCTACCATATTCCACACTTGACTGGCAGGAAAAAAAGATGATCGATGTAAAGCCAGTCCTCACAAGAATAATACATAAGCTGCCGGAATCGAAACTCATTTTATTTTACAAATTAGGCAAACTTTCTTGCAGCTCTATTCACATCTTCTTCTCTTCTGTTAACATAACAGCCATTTGTATTTAACCCAAGGGCAGGTGGAAACAGAAAAAAAAATGGCCTGTTGATTTGGGGACTGATGGGGGTCAGAAAAGGGTCACCTCAAAAAAGGAGTATTACCTCTTGAAAGGTGAAGGTGGGGGGAGAAGAGAGACCACAGAAACTTTCTTTGCAATGAAGAGCATGGAAAACGGAGAAACCAATGAAAACATGGAGCAGGACATGGGAAAAAGTATGTACGAAGGACACGGGGCAGCTGCCCTTGTTTCCGTTATTTGGCTTCAAGCAGCAGGAATCTACTCTGTTGCACTGGATGTATGGAGGGGAGGTGTTGCAGGGCATGAGGCTTCAGAAGAGAGTCCTGGCTCATTTCTGGTGGCCATCAGTAATCCTCGACTCCACTTAGCTTATGACTGCAGCCCTCCCTCCAACTGTGGTATCTGTGTGTACACAGACTCCTACTGTGGGGTGTGTGTGTGTGCCTTACTCCCTTTTTCTTTCCCTCCCTCCCTCCCTCCTTCCTTCCTTCCTTCCTTCCTTCCTTCTTTTTTCATTTTTTGTGACAGGATTTCTCTGTGTAGCCCTGGCTGTCCTGGAACTTGCACTTTAGACCAGGCTGGCCTCGAACTCACAGAGATCCTCCTGCCTCTGCCTCCCGAGTGCTGGGACCTCTTTCATTTTTTTTTCTACTCTGCAGGCTAGGCAAGTGCTCTACCAGTGAACTGCATACCCAGCCCTGGGCTAGAAAATTTTTCCTTCCCTTCCTTTCTCCTTTCCCTCTTTCTCCTTCCCCCGTCTCTCCCCTTCCCCATTCTTTTCTTCCTTTCTCTCCTGCCTCTGTCTCATGCCACCACAAGTATAGTGTAATTTTCTTGCTGTGTCACGGGCTGCACCCCGAGGACCTAGGACAGGAGGCATTTTAAAGCTACTTGCCTATGCTACCTCACATGTAGATACAACACCAATGTTACGTTTTCACTGACCCTCTAGATGCATTCTGAAGTACAAGGAAATGGAACAGCAAGCTGGCAAAATGAAAATTGACTTTTTAGGCAAGGTGCATCTATGGAGATTTTTTTTTAAGTAACTTCTTTGAAAATAATTTAATAAAAGTTTCATTTTCACTCGGGAGGCAGAGGCAGGCGGAACTCTGAGTTCGAGGCCAGCCTGGTCTACAAGAGCTAGTTCCAGGACAGGAACCAAAAGCTACGGAGAAACCCTGTCGCGAAAATCAAAAAAAAAAAGTTTCATTTTCATGTTTATCATTAAATCTGTTTGCTTTCATTAAGTTTAGAATCTTCATGAGTCAATCAAAATTTATTGCATTTATTAAGTTTATCAAAGAAGTGATTTTATGCTTTAGAAGAATTAAAAAGGCCAAGTATTGGCTGGGTTTGGTGGTGCACACCTATAATCCCAGCACTGTAGAGGCCGAAACAAAGGGATGCAGAGTTTGTGGCCAGTCTGTGCTATACAACAAGGTACTCTCAAAACAAAACAAAATGGCCCACGGCGCCAGCCTGGGACGGGGAGCTCGGGGGTTTCTTGGCCCCCTGTCCTGCTTGGGCTCTCTGCAGGGCCTCTACTCCCCGGGTGCTGCCTCTTTCTTCCTGGCCCACCCAGCTTCCGTCCAGAGCCCTCCCCACTTCGCCCCCACTGCCCTCTTTTGGCGCGTGGCATCGCCCAGCGCAGCCTATCTGGGCGCTGGGTCCGAGTATCCGGGGCTCCCGGGCGGGCAGCAGTTCCTTTGTTTCTGTGGCCTGCCTGCACCAAGCGGGGTAGGCGCTTTGTCTGTGAGCTGCCCAACCAGCACGGAGGCCTGATCTTTCGGCGCCAGGAGACCCAGCATTGGGGTGAGTTTCTGGCCCACGGCGCCAGCCTGGGACGGGGAGCGCGGGGGTTTCTTGGCCCCCTGTCCTGCTTGGGCTCTCTGCAGGGCCTCTACTCCCCGGGTGCTGCCTCTTTCTTCCTGGCCCACCCAGCTTCCGTCCAGAGCCCTCCCCACTTCGCCCCCACTGCCCTCTTTTGGCGCGTGGCATCGCCCAGCGCAGCCTATCTGGGCCCTGGGTCCGAGTATCCGGGGCTCCCGGGCGGGCAGCAGTTCCTTTGTTTCTGTGGCCTGCCTGCACCAAGCGGGGTAGGCGCTTTGTCTGCGAGCTGCCCAACCAGCACGGAGGCCTGATCTTTCGGCGCCAGGAGACCCAGCATTGGGGCGAGTTTCTGGCCCACGGCGCCAGCCTGGGACGGGGAGCGCGGGGGTTTCTTGGCCCCCTGTCCTGCTTGGGCTCTCTGCAGGGCCTCTACTCCCCGGGTGCTGCCTCTTTCTTCCTGGCCCACCCAGCTTCCGTCCAGAGCCCTCCCCACTTCGCCCCCACTGCCCTCTTTTGGCGCGTGGCATCGCCCAGCGCAGCCTATCTGGGCGCTGGGTCCGAGTATCCGGGGCTCCCGGGCGGGCAGCAGTTCCTTTGTTTCTGTGGCCTGCCTGCACCAAGCAGGGTAGGCGCTTTGTCTGCGAGCTGCCCAACTAGCACGGAGGCCTGATCTTTCGGCGCCAGGAGACCCAGCATTGGGGTGAGTTTCTGGCCCACGGCGCCAGCCTGGGACGGGGAGCGCGGGGGTTTCTTGGCCCCCTGTCCTGTTTGGGCTCTCTGCAGGGCCTCTACTCCCCGGGTGCTGCCTCTTTCTTCCTGGCCCACCCAGCTTCCGTCCAGAGCCCTCCCCACTTTGCCCCCACTGCCCTCTTTTGGCGCGTGGCATCGCCCAGCGCAGCCTATCTGGGCGCTGGGTCCGAGTATCCGGGGCTCCCGGGCGGGCAGCAGTTCCTTTGTTTCTGTGGCCTGCCTGCACCAAGCGGGGTAGGCGCTTTGTCTGCGAGCTGCCCAACCAGCACGGAGGCCTGATCTTTCGGCGCCAGGAGACCCAGCATTGGGAGAGCCAACATTGGGGAGAGACAGCGTTTGGTAGGCAAGGAGACCTAATCCGGTAAAAGAAGATCCATAGGGAGCATTTGGAAGAAGAGATGGGCCGACGTCAAGGCAAGAATTCGCCCAACAAGCTGAAAAGCAACATGAAGCTACCAGAAACAAGCGACCTCACAACGGGAGGACAAGAACCCCTTAATCAAGAGGAAGGAGAAAAGATTGACTTCATGAAAGTGATTGACACCCTTAAACAGCATGTAAAAAACGCCCTTATAGAAATGGATGAGAAATATAACAGAAAGTTTGAAGAATTGAATAAATCAGTGAATGATACCCTAGAAAACCAAGGAAAAACAATCAAACAGATAATGGAAACAGTTCAAGACCTGAAAACTGAAATGGAGGCAAAGAAGAAAACACAATCAGAGGGCCATCTGGACATGGAAAATCTAGGTAAACGAATAGAGACTACAGAAACAAGCATATCCAGCAGAATACAAGAGATAGAAGAAAGACTCTCGGATTCTGAAGATACCATAGAGAAAATAAACACACTGATCAAAGAAAACAGCAAGTCCAACAAACTCTCATCACAAAACATTCAGGAAATATGGGACACAATAAAAAGACCAAACCTAAGAATAATAGGAGTAGAAGAAGGAGAAGAAGGGCATCTCAATGGTCCAGAAAATATATTTAATAAAATTATAGAAGAAAACTTTCCCAACCTAAGGAAAGATTTTCCTATGAAGGTGCAAGAAGCATACAGAACACCGAATAGGCTGGATCAAAAAAAAACATCCCCTCGCCATATCATTATCAAAACACAAAGCATACAGAATAAGGAAAGAATATTAAGAGCTGCAAAGGAAAAAGGCCAAATTACTTATAAAGGTAAACCTATCAGACTTACACCTGACTTCTCCATGGAAACCATGAAAGCCAGAAGGTCCTGGATAGATGTACTGCAGAAACTGAGAGACCATGGGTGCAAGCCCAGATTACTATACCCAGCCAAGCTTTCATTCACTATAAATGGAGAAAATAAAATTTTCCAGGATAAAAACAAATTTAAACAATACGCAGCCACAAATCCAGCCTTACAGAAAGTAATTGAAGGAAAATCACTAACCAAGGAGTCCAACAATGACCACAATAACTCAGACATCTAGAGACCCTTCACCAACACAACTCAAAGAAGGGAAACACACAAACTCTACGACTAAAAAAAAATGACCGGAGTTAACAACCACTGGTCATTAATATCACTTAATGTCAATGGACTCAACTCACCTATAAAAAGACACAGGCTAAGAGATTGGATAAGAAAACAGGATCCAACATTCTGCTGTTTACAAGAAACACACCTCAACCACAAAGACAGGCACCTACTCAGAGTAAAGGGCTGGGAAAAGGCCTATCAAGCAAATGGACCTAAGAAACAGGCAGGTGTGGCCATACTAATCTCTAACAAAGTTGACTTTAAACTTAAATCAATCAGAAGAGATGGAGAGGGGCATTTTATACTCATAACAGGAACAGTTCATCAGGATGAAGTCTCAATCCTGAACATCTATGCCCCTAATATAAAAGCACCCACGTACATAAAAGAAACATTGCTAAAATTCAAGGCAGCCATCAAACCACACACACTAATAGTAGGAGACTTCAACACTCCTCTCTCACCAATGGACAGGTCAATCAGACAGGAACCTAACAGAGAAATAAGAGAATTAATGGAGGTAATGAATCAAATGGACTTAACAGACATCTATAGAACATTCCATCCAAATAGGAAAGAATATACCTTCTTCTCTGCAGCTCATGGAACCTTCTCGAAAATCGACCACATAGTCGGTAACAAAGCAAACATCCACAGTTACAAAAAAATATTAGTAACCACCTGTGTCTTATCAGATCACCATGGATTAAAGTTAGAATTCAACAATAATGCTACCCCCAGAAAGCATACAAAGTCATGGAAATTGAACAGTCAACTATTGAACCATACCTGGATTAAGGAAGAAATAAAGAAAGAAATTAAAGTCTTCCTGGAATTCAATGAAAATAAAGAAACAACATACTCGAACTTATGGGACACTATGAAAGCAGTCCTAAGAGGAAAGTTCATAGCACTAAGTGCCCACTTAAAGAAAACAGAGAAAGCTCACATTGGAGACTTAACAGCCCACCTGAAAGCTCTAGAAAAAAAAGAAGCAGACTCACCTAGGAGGAGTAGAAGACTGGAAATAATCAAACTGAGGGCTGAAATCAACAAAATAGAAACACAGAAAACAATACAAAAAATCAATGAAACAAAAAGCTGGTTCCTGGAGAAAATCAACAAGATTGACAAACCACTATCCAAGCTAATCAAACGGCAGAGAGAGAATTTGCAAATTAATAAGATCAGAAATGAAAAGGGGGACATAACCACAGACACAGAGGAAATTCAGAGAATCATTAGATCTTACTACAAAAGCCTATATGCCACAAAATTGGAAAATGTAAAGGAAATGGATACTTTTTTAGATAAATATCATATACCAAAGTTAAATCAGGACCTGGTGAACAATCTAAATAGACCTGTTAGTCGCGAAGAATTAGAAGAGGTTATCAAAAACCTCCCTACCAAAAAAAGCCCAGGACCAGATGGTTTCAATGCGGAATTCTACCAGATCTTCCAAGAAGATCTAATACCTATACTCCTTAATGTATTCCACAAGATAGAAACAGAAGGGTCATTACCAAACTCCTTTTATGAAGCCACAATTACTCTGATACCAAAACCACTCAAAGACTCAACCAGGAAAGAGAACTACAGGCCAATCTCACTCATGAATATCGACGCAAAAATCCTCAACAAAATACTGGCAAATCGAATCCAAGAACACATCCGAAAAATTATCCATTATGATCAAGTAGGCTTCATTCCTGAGATGCAGGGCTGGTTCAACATACGAAAATCTATCAATGTAATCCAGCATATAAATAAACTGAAAGAAAAAAACCATATGATCATTTCATTAGATGCTGAAAAAGCATTTGACAAAATTCAACATCCATTTATGTTAAAAGTCTTGGAGAGATTAGGGATACAAGGGTCATACCTAAATATAATAAAAGCTATATACAGCAAGCCGGCAGCTAACATCAAATTAAACGGAGAGAAACTCAAAGCCATCCCACTTAACTCAGGAACACGACAAGGCTGTCCACTCTCCCCATACCTCTTCAATATAGTGCTTGAAGTTCTAGCAATAGCAATAAGACAACATAATGGAATCAAGGGGATTCGAATTGGAAAGGAAGAAGTTAAACTTTCGTTATTTGCAGATGATATGATAGTGTACATAAGCGACCCCAAAAACTCCACCAAAGAACTCCTACAGCTGATAAACAGCTTTAGTAATGTGGCAGGATACAAGATCAACTCCAAAAAATCAGTCGCCCTCTTATACACAAAGGATATGGAAGCAGAGAGGGAAATCAGAGAAGCTTCACCATTCACAATAGCCAAAAACAGCATAAAATATCTTGGGGTACATCTAACCAAGGAAGTGAAAGATCTATTTGACAAGAACTTTAAGGCATTGAAGAAAGAAATTGAAGAGGATACCAAAAAATGGATGGACCTCCCTTGCTCTTGGATTGGGAGGATCAACATAGTAAAAATGGCAATTCTACCAAAGGCCATTTATAGATTCAATGCAATCCCCATCAAGATCCCATCAAAATTCTTCACAGATCTGGAGAGGACAATAATCAACTTTATATGGAAAAACAAAAAACCCAGGATAGCCAAAACAATCCTATACAATAAAGGATCTTCTGGAGGCATTACCATCCCTGACTTCAAACTCTATTACAGAGCTACAGTAATGAAAACAGTGTGGTACTGGCATAAAAACAGAGAAGTCGACCAATGGAATCGTATAGAAGACCCGGATTTTATCCCACAAACCTATGAACACCTGATTTTCGATAAAGGAGCTAAAAGTATACAATGGAAGAAAGAAAGCATCTTCAACAAATGGTGCTGGCACAACTGGATGTCATCTTGTAAAAGAATGAAAATAGACCCTTATCTATCACCGTGCACAAAACTCAAGTCCAAATGGATTAATGACCTCAATATCAGCCCGAACACACTGAACCTGATAGAAGAGAAAGTGGGAAGTACCCTACAGGAGCTGGGCACAGGAGATCGCTTCCTATGTATAACCCCAGAAGCACAGACATTAAGGGCAACATTGAATAAATGGGACCTACTGAAACTGAGAAGCTTCTGTAAAGCAAAGGACATAGTCAGTAAGACACAAAGGCAACCTACTGATTGGGAGAAGATCTTCACCAACCCCACAACAGACAAAGGTCTGATCTCCAAAATATATAAGGAACTCAAGAAACTAGACTTTAAAATGCTAATTAACCCAATTAAAAAATGGGGCACTGAACTGAACAGAGAATTCTCAGCAGAGGAAGTTCAAATGGCCAAAAGACACTTAAAGTCATGCTCAACTTCCTTAGCAATCAGGGAAATGCAAATCAAAACAACTCTGAGATATCATCTTACACCTGTCAGAATGGCTAAAGTCAAAAACACCAAGGATAACCTTTGCTGGAGAGGCTGTGGAGGAACGGGTACCCTCATCCATTGCTGGTGGGAATGCAATCTTGTGCAACCACTGTGGAAGTCAGTGTTTCGGTTTCTCAGGAAATTCGGGATCAACTTACCCCTGGACCCAGCAATACCACTCCTGGGAATATACCCAAGAGATGCTCTATCATATGACAAAAGCATTTGTTCAACTATGTTCATAGCAGTATTATTTGTAATAGCCAGAACCTGGAAACAACCTAGATGCCCTTCAATGGAAGAATGGATGAAGAAAGTATGGAATATATACACGCTAGAGTACTACGCTGCGTTAAAAAACAATGACTTCTCGAATTTTGCATGCAAATGGATGGAAATAGAAAACACTATCCTGAGTGAGGTGTCCCAGACCCAAAAAGATGAACATGGGATGTACTCGCTCATAATTGGTTTCTAGCCATAAATTAGGGCCACGGAGTCTACAATAGGTGAACCTAAAGAAGCTAAGTAAGAAGGTGAACCCAAGGAAAAACATATAGTTATCCTCTTGGCTAAGGGAAGTAGACCAAATTGCCGGTGAGAAAATCAGGATCTTGGGGGTGGGGTGGGATGGGGGTAAGGGGAGATGGGGAGAGAAAAGGTAGAAGGGAAGGAGGGGGGACTTGGGGAATCAGGAGAATTGCGATAAAGGAAAGGTGGATAGGGGAGCACGGAACCACAATTCTTAGTTAAGGGAACCACTTTAGGGTGAGCAAGAGATTTGACCCTAGAGGGGCTCCCAAGTGCCCAACATGAGGTTCCCAGTTAGTTCCTTGGGCAGCTGAGGATCGGGAACCTGAAATGACCCTATCCTAGAGCAATACTGACGAATATCTTGCATATCATCATAGAACCTTCATCTGGTGATGGATGGAGACAGAGACAGAGACCCACACTGGAGCACTGGACTGAGCTCCCAAGGTCCCAATGAGGAGCAGAAGGAGGGAGAACATGAGCAAAGAAGTCGGGACCACGAGGCGTGCACCCACCCACTGAGACAGTGGAGCTGATCTACTGGGAGCTCACCAAGGCCAGCTGGACTGTGACCGAAAAAGCATGGGATAAAACCGGACTCTCTGAACATGGCGAACAATGAGGGCTGATGAGACGCCAAGGACAATGGCACGGGGTTTTGATCCTACTTAATGTGCTGGCTTTGTGGAAGCCTATCCAGTTTGGAAGTTCACCTTCCTAGATATGGACGGAGGGGGGAGGACCTAGGACTTACCACAGGGCAGGGAACCCTGACTGCTCTGTGGACTGGAGAGGGAGGGGGAGAGGAGTGGGGGGAGGGGGAGAAGGGTGGGAGGAGGGGGAGGGAAATGGGAGGCTGGGAGGAGGTGGAAACTTGTTTTTTGTTTATGTTTTTTTTCTTCTTTTCTTAATAAAAAAAAAAAAGAAAAAAAAAACAAAACAAAACAAAATGAATAAACAAAACAGATAGATGGAAAACTTCCTCCAAACCTGTGGTTAACAGACATAACTACAGTAGGTGCCAAGTGGCTCCTTTGGGCAGGCCACCTTCAGATGGGGTTACAAATGAGTGCAGATTGTGACTTTCTTTTCTGAGGTTTTAGAAAATGTTGATCTAGCACCAGAGAACCGATTTCTGCTGGCTAGTGAGTTTCGTATTCTTTTTGTTATTTTATTTCTATAGTTTTGATACAGGGTTTCTTTGTATAGCCCTGGCTATCCTGGAACTTGATCTCTAAACCAGGCTGGCCTTGAACGCGGAGATTCACCTGCCTTTGCCTCTTGTGTGCTGGGATTAAAGGTGTTTACTACCACCATCGGGGCTTAAGTTTTCTGATTTTTGGTATTTTTTAATCTAAGTTTTTCTACAAGTGTATACTGCATGTCAAGCATACCCTCCTCGTATATCCCTTCTCTCCTCTTTATCGCCCCTCTCCACTCCTGTTGGCCCCTTAGACAGCTTTATTTCTCCTTTCAGTTGTGGTATATTTGTGTGTGTGTGTGTGTGTGTGTGTGTGTGTGTGTCTGCATGATTTTATTTATCTCTATAAAAATCTGGGAACCACAAGTGAGAAAATGCATGACAGCTTTCTTTTCCGTGATTGGTTTATTTACTGAATCTACTTTTTTTCAGACAGGGTTTCACTATTCAGTCCTTGTTGTCCTGGAACTTGCTGCATAAACTAATATGACCTCAAGTTTTGGGTGATTTTCCTCCCTCTGCCTCCCAAGCGCTGGGATTATAGGAGTGTGTCACCATACTCAGCTCGCTGTGGGTTTCTATTGTGCCTCCGACAGCTGTAGCTCAGAAGATCACAGCCCCTTTGCCAAGGCACAGCGATGCTTCTGGGAACAATTGCTTATTCACAGGCTGTTTTTAGCTCCCCTTGCCTCTGTGTAGACCCATGTGACTAAAATCTGGCCAATAGAATATCATCTAGAATATCTCAACTTTAGACCTCATCTATAATCTCCTACACAATTCCCTGTGCTTGAGCCCATGAGATGGTTCAGTGGTTGAGTGTAGGTGCCCCTACCTGAAGGATCTGAGTTACTCCCTGTGACCCACACCATAGGAGAAAATGAGCTCCTGTAGTGCAGTAGACACCTTTCTATTGCTACGGTGAGACACTATGACCAGGGAAATTTATAGGAAGGGGTTCCTTTGGGGTTACAGTTCCAGAGAGTTATGGTCCATGCTGCCAAAGTGGAAGTAGTAGGTGGCAGGTGGCTGGAACAGCAGCTGAGAGCTCACACATCAAACCACAAAAAGGAGGCTCATTGGATGCCTGCCCAAGCGACATAATGGCTCCATCTAGGTCACACCTCCAATCAGCTCTGAAATCTTTGAGCTCCTCAAGCAATGCTAGTGACCGCTGCTCTCTAAGCTTTTTGGTGAATGTGAAAACGTTACCCTATGGTCTGCAGAAGTCAAAAATTCTGTCACTCTTAACTAAAAATTTTATCCCTAATGCAAGCCAGATGTGGTGGTACATACCTTTAATCTCAGCATTCAGGAAGCAGACGTAGAGGCAGAGGCAGAGCAGGTCATTGTGAGTTCAAGGTCAACCTGGTTTAGTTTTAGGTCAGTCAGGACTCCATAGTGAGACCCTGACAACAATCCCCTTCCCTCCAAAGAAAACAACAACAACAACAACAAAAACCCACAATAAACTCAAAAAAAGAAATAAAAATCCCTAATTTATATACACTATCCTTGTAAGTAAATCTCACCTCAGAAACACGAAACTCCTCAGAAAAGCCTCAAAAACACAAAAGCTAACCCTTCTATTTTATAATAAAAAAATCAGGGCTGGAGAGATGGCTCAGTGGTTAAGAGCATTGCCTGCTCTTCCAAAGGTCCTGAGTTCAATTCCCAGCAACCACATGGTGGCTCACAACCATCTGTAATAGGGTCTGGCGCCCTCTTCTGGCCTGCAGACATACACACAGACTGAACATTGTATACATAATAAATAAATAAATAAATAAATAAATAAATATTTTAAAAAAATCAGCCTGGTGGTGGTGGCGCACGCCTTTAATCCCAGCACTCGGGAGGCAGAGGCAAGCAGATCTCTGGGAGTTCGAGGCCAGCCTGGTCTACAAGAGCTAGTTCCAGGACAGGCACCAAAGCTACAGAGAAACCCTGTCTCGAAAAACCAAAAAAAAAAAAAAAAAAAAAAAAAAAGAAAGAAACGTTACACAGCTGACTAAAAGACAGAAACCAAGATTTGAACCATTAGGCCACAAATTCAGATTTTAGAAACTTATTTTACGTGTATGGGTGTTTTGCTTGCAAGTAGGTCTGTGTACCGTGTGTGTGCCTGGTCCCTCAGAGGCCCTCAAAGGGCATTGGATCTCCTGGGGCTGCAGTTACAGGCAGTTGTGAGCTGCCATATGAGTGCTGGGAATTGAACTTCGGTCCTCTGGAGGAGCAGCTGGCATTTTTTTAAAATTCATCTATTTTTAAAGATTTTTTATTTATTAATTATGTATACAGTGTTCTGCCTGCATGTTTTCCTGAAGGCCAGAAGAGGGCGCCAGATCTCATTACAGATGGTTGTGAGCCACCATGCAGTTGCTGGGAATAAGAGCCAGTGCTCTTAACCTCTGAGCCATCTTCCCAGCACCTTATTCATCTGTTTATTTTACATCTCAGCTGCATTTCCCCCACCGCATCCTCCCTCCCAGTCCCTCTCCCCCATTCCCCCCCCCACTCCCCAATCCCCGCCTCTTCCACCTCCATCCAGGAAAGGGCCAATCTTCTATGAGTATCAACAAAACATGGCATATCAAGTCACAATAAGACTAAGCGCCCCCCTATGTATTAAGGCTGGGCAAGGTGACCCAGTATGAGGGTAGGGTCCCAAAAACCAGTTAGAGTCGGAGACAGCCCCTGTTCCCACTGTTAGGAGTCACATAAGAGGACCAAGCGAAGCCACTGTCACACATATGCAGAGGGCCTAGGTCAGTCCCATGCAGACTCCCTGGTTGTGGGTTCAGTTTCTGCAAGCCCCTATGAGCTCAGGTTAGTTGAGTTGATTGTGAGTCTTTCCATGTTGTCTCTTTGACCCCTTTGGAGTAGCCAATATTCTTTTTTGTTTGTTTGTCTTTTTTTGAGACAGGGTTTCTCTGTAGCTTTGGAGCCTGTCCTGGAACTAGCTCTTGTAGAGCAGGCTGGCCTCGAACTCTCTGTGATCTGCCTGCCTCTGCCCCCCAAGTGCTGGGATTAAAGGCATACACCATCACCTCCTGGCCACAGCCAATATTCTTAACCACTGGGCCATCTCTCCAGTCCCCAAAGTCAGAATATTAACTGCTATACACAATGCTTTTCCCTATCTAGTTTTTTCTGAACATGCCTGTTGTAAATTACATGACATCATTCCCCAAAAACTTAAAACCCCACACCTAAAATTCAAACACTTTTTAAAATTCAAATCCATGGATGGCTCTTTTTCTATAGATTCGAGCATGTGCGGGCACATGATATTTCATGAAACTGAGTATAAGAACAGGGAAACAGGCTGCTCTCACTGCAACGTTTTAATCATCTAAGTTTGCGGTATTAGCAGCAGAGTGAGATTGACCAGGTAACAAAAGAACCTCTTGGTGGATGAGTCATTTGGTTTAAAAAGCCAACAGCTTCAAACAACCTATCAAGATTTCAGGCCTAGGGCTGGAGAGATGGCTCAGAGGTTAAGAGCACTGACTGTTCTTCCAGAGGTCCTGAGTTCAATTCCCAGCAACCACATGGTGGCTCACAACCATCTGTAATGAGATCTGGTACCCTCTTCTGGCCTGCAGGCATACATGCAGACAGAACACTGTGTACATAATAGATAAATAAAGATTTATTTAAAAAAAAAGATTTCAGGCCTAATATATGCTACTTCCTCTTCCTCCCCCTCTTCTTATGAGACAGGGTCTCACTATGTATTTTGGCTGCCCTGAAACTCACTATGTAGAATAGGCTGGCCTTGAACCCATAAAGATCCTCCTGCCTCTGCTTCCCAAGAGTTCTAGGATCAAAAACATTCACCAACGGATCCAGAAATATGTGCTTATACTTGATGCAATTCTCCTTAGAAATGATGCATTATACTCCGATGCTTACAATATACTTCTTTAAATGAATTCTTTGCAACATAAAAGTACCCCTCTTTCTCTCCTGGAAGACCAGTTTAAGACTTTACATTTTCCAGGAATTCAAAATTCAGCTCCAAGCCTCAGGCATTCAGGAGAACTTGAGAATCAGAATCTATTAGAATCTGTCAGCGGTTAAGAGCATTGCCTGCTCTTCCAAAGGTCCTGAGTTCAATTCCCAGCAACCACATGGTGGCTCACTACCATCTGTAATGGGGTCTGGTGCCCTCTTCTGGCCTGTAGGCATACACACAGACAGAATATTGTATGCATAATAAACAAATAAATATTGAAAATAGAAAATGTGGATAGTAGAGATGTAACAGCTCAGAATTAATGTGTGTGTATATGTATGTGTGTATGTGTGTGTATTTGTGTGTATGTGTGTGATGTGTGTGTATGTGTGTATGTATGTGTATGTATGTGTGTGTATGTGTGTATATGTATGTGTGTATTATGTATTGTGTATATGTATTTGTGTATGCGTGTATATGTATGTGTGTGTATGGGTGTATGAATGTGTGTATAAGTGTGTATGTATGTGTATGGGTGTATGAATGTGTGTATAAGTGTGTATGTATGTGTGCTTATGTGTATATGTATGTGTGTGTATGTGTGTGGTGGGGGCAAGAGGAGAGAAAACTGATCTCTAGAGAAGAAACAGCTGAACAGAGGACACAAGACAGAATAAGAGTTTAGTATCCAAGTCTCCACTATACAGTACAAAATTCTTGTTTGGGGTAACTTATCTCAATGTCTTCTTGGCTGGCCTTGAATTCACAGAGATGAGCTTGCCTCTGTATCCTGAATGCTGAGATTAAAAGTGTGTGTCACTCCCTCTCCTTGGCTTAATTTCTGATTCTAGCGCTTGTGAGTGGACTGGAAATCAGCATACATTCGGAGAGCGACGTGGGGATGACAGCGCCAGCCGCAGCTCATAGACACACACAGTGCACATGCGGAAAGGAAACCAGTCTCCTGGTCATTCAGATAGAGGCTGCCTCCAAAACGGATTGCTCAAGTTTATCCTCCTGCTTCATCCCCAGCTCTTCATTTATGAACACAATTACTTGCTGTTGGCCAGAGAGCTAGCTCAGCTGCCTTCCGTTTCAGTCTGTGTACCATTGCTGTGAAGAGGCACCAGGACCAAGCGTCTTGGGGTTTCTATTGCTGTGATGAAACACCACGACCAAAAGCAAGTTGGGGAGGAAAGGGTTTATTATATTAGGCTTACACTTTAGTATTGCTGTTCATCACTGAAAGAAGTCAGGACAGAAACTTAGACAGGGCAGGATCCCAGAGGCAGGAAGTGATACAGGAGCCAAGGAGGGGTGCCACTTACTGGCTTGCCCAGGGATGGCACCACACACCCCGTGGGCTGGACCCTCCTCCATTGATCACTAAATGAGAAAATGCCTTCCAGCTGGATTTCAGTGAGACATTTCTTTAGCTGAGGCTCCTTCCTAACTTGTGTCTATGACTAACTTGTGTCAACTTGACACACAAAACCAGCCAGAACACCAAGGAAACTATTAAAAATGAAATTTAATTGGGGGCTTGTTTCCAGTTTCATAGGCTTAAGTCACTGTGGTGAGGAGCTCGGTGACATGCCATCTGGCGTGGTGCTTTCCCTCCTGATCCTTCAGCAGCGGGTGGGGTGCAGGAGACTGAGCCTGGACCGGGCTTTTGAAACTGCAAAGTGCATTCCCAACAACACACTTCCTTCCAACAGGCCACACCTATTCCGGCAAGACTACATCCCCTAATCCTTCCAAAATAGCTCATCAATTGGGTACTAAGCATGCACATATATGAGTTTATGGGGGCGGTCAATCTCGTTCAAACCACCACAGCTTACAACTGAACCGTCAGAGATTTGGTGTCTTCCTATATGGAGTCAGGTATTCTGTTTGTAGCTATGAACACAACTGTCAATAAGGTGAAATTCCTTTCTCCATGGACTTTCAACTCAAGTGGAGGGAGACAGAATCCGAATAATGGGAATGTGATGGAAACAGTAGGAGGTCACAGCCTAGATGACGGAGGGGAGCTCTTTGAAGAATGGCCTTCAAGCAAAGCCTGGCAGCTGAAGAAGACTCTGACCATGTCAGGTACCAGAGAGAGGGGACTGCAGGCTGAGAGAGAAGCCCTGAGTGGGGCAGCTTTTTCTAGGCAGGGACAGCCAGCCGGTCCCTGGGAGAGGCCGAAAGACAGGTATGCTCCATGCATGCTTTTGATACAATCCACAAGGGCCAGGAAGGCCTTTCTAGGTCACGGCTAGGAGGTGGGGCTTTATCCCGTGTGAGATGAGGCATTCAAGAGGAAAGTGGTCCATAAACCACTATTTACAGGTCCCTCCAGCACATCTGGAATCCCAGCCTTAGGGACACAGAGGCAGTGAGAATTAAGTTTGAGGCCAGATTCGGGTGCTCAGGGAGAAGCTGTTTTGAGCAAAACAAAAGGAAATAAAAACTTTAAAAAATTCCTCTGGCCGATGGGTGTGACCTGGCTTGAATGTAGTTAGAATTGAAGTGAGGTCAGTGCAGGTAAGAGGCAGACACCATACTAAGGTGGAAGGCAAGAAGAACACAGAACGGGCAGATGGCCTTGGGTGTGGGGAGAAGCTGGGGAAAGCAAGCTATGAGTCACAGATTGAGTGGGGAAGCTAGAGCCGTGCTGTGAGGGATAGGGGAAGGAAAGCAGCAAGGGTGTGGCCATTACTAGCTGGGGCCCATTTTTTGAAGCTGGGATAATAGGATTTCCTTGTAAGGCTTGTATTTTTCTGATAGTCCCTTGATGTGGGGCTGAGGGGAGACAAGCAGGACCATAATTTAGTCAAACAAGCGAAGATGCATTAGTTTAAGATGTCACTGCTTCGGGCTAGTCTTATCTACCTTTGGTGGACTTGAGTCTCTAAGAGATGGTGTGGGCTGAACACCAGGCTTACATCTCCAGGGAGCAGGTGGGGAGACAGGGAGAGAGGAGAGGGGAAAAAGAAGAGAGGAAACGAGAGGGGAGAGGAGGGGAGGGATGAGGGGAGGGGAGAGGAGAGAGACTGTACAGAAGTGAAAATGGAGCTTGCGGAAGATGTTTTGGTGTGGGCTAAGTCCCTCCACCAGAAGGAGCGCAAACTGGACTTGAGGCAGTTACAGTCATGAGCTGATCTCCAGCAGGAAACCCGAGGCAGTTACAGTCAGGAGCTGATCTCCAGCAGGAAACCTGAGGCAGTTACAGTCAGGAGCTGATCTCCAGCAGGAAACCCATGGGACTGTTCGTGAACCACATCACATGTTGCTTGCAAGGCTTGTCCGTGGCTGTGATTTCATAAAGCAGCGGCTCTGAGCCAGGCTGCACACTGAAAACCCCTCCCTGGGCTTCCTTGGCCAGATAGAGCAGAGCATGTGGTCCTGGATTCCTGTAACCAGCTGCCCCCTCCTCCACAGCTCTCTAGATTATCCCTGTGGAGAGCTGCAGATCGAAAACCAGTGGTCAAAAAGCAATTTACACATAGCTAGTGACATTTAATAATGGCTGTTTTGATTAGCTGTTAGCCTTTGAAGCAATGATTCTACATGAAGCAATACCTTGCGTCCAGAAAAGGCACACTTTGTCTTGATTTTCTTGAGTGCTTTTTCATGCCACGAGGTATTAAATGTGTCCATCACTCAAGGCCAAGTTTTCTTAAGTTCCCTAAAGCAAAACGTACCAGGTGATTCATACCAAAACGACCCACAGGGTTGACACGTAAATGTGTGACTTTTCCACAGATGGAGCCTACTGGAGCTGGGGGTATCACAGGACGGTGACAATTGTCCTTGCTCACAACTGTGTCAAATGGCAGCTCCCCTCATCTGCACCCCTCAGTGGTTCTTGAAGCCAGCTGTTTGTACCCACCGGTTTGCTGAGCTCCTCAGCTCTGTGTAGGTCAGAAGCTTATTAAGGGGAACCCCACAGTCTCTGGAGTATGAAATTTGCTGATTAAAGAAAAGGGAGGAAGTAAGTCGTTAACTTACACACAGCACCTACACACTGCGCCTGGCCTGCTCTCATTCTCTCTCTCTCTCTCTCTCTCTCTCTCTCTCTCTCTCTCTCTCTCTCTCTCTCTCAAAATCTCCTCTTTCTTCAAGAAAATGAAAAGCAGAAGATGCTGCTGTTCCAGGTCTCTGAAGGAAGACTCCAGATCCAAGGACGAACATTCAACAGCTGTTTTGGAGCTGATTGTGGGAACAAACAAAAGGCACAGTTAACAGCACAGGCATCTCCGTGGTTCGTACACAGTGTACTGCAGACAAGCAGAGCCAAGGAAAGCACGCCAAGAAAAAGACAATGCAAAAGGCTGCGGCGGCTGCGGCTGCGGCGGGCTGGTGTGGGGGCGAGGGGGGGGCGGGAGTGGACGTGAGGGGCGGGGGGGGGGCGGTAAATCATCGCTACGGTCGCTTCTCTCTGGTAAGAAAGCTAAGGGAAGTTTACAGCAAGCGGCCCAGGGGCTGTTGCTGAAGTTCACTTCCTACTCAGAGGCTTTCAAAATTTCGCCTCTATTGTTATTGATACACAGGAAAATAAAGACAGTCTTTTGATGAGCCGGTATGAGTGTTCCTCCTAGACGATCCTAATTCCTTCTATCCCCTCTTCTCTTCCTTGTTTTCTTCCTTCTAATTCTTCTTCTGCCTCTCCCTCTCCTTTCCCCTCTCTTTTCTCTCTTCCCTTTATTTCTTTCCTTGTGCCCCCCTCCCTCCTCCCCTCCCCTCCTCCATTTTCTTCCTCCCCTTTCTCTCCTTCCAAGTCTGTTCGGAGAGGAGGCCAGGTGGAAAAGGTGGCGGTGGCGGCAGTGGCCGCAGCGGTAAGTATGAAGAGAATTGCTTCACGTGAGACAAAGGAAGGAATCCATGCTTTCGTACCAGAGAAGGAGAGGAAAGGGAAAGCCAGATGAGAAGAAAATGGAGGGAGCAGGCCTCGGGGATAACGTAGGTCTACTATGTAAATCCCGGAACTTGAGCAAAACGCTCAATATCGTGTGCTTGCCTTGCGAGGAGAGCCGAGGTTATCTTGCGTAACAACCGGGAACTGGCTTGGGTTTTGGCAAGGGGAGAAATCAAGAACACATGGAAGATGACAAATTAGGATCACGAAGTTGAGTTAGTAATTCGTAGAAATTGGAGAGAGTGCTGGGGATCCTCACTGTGACAGTTGGGTTTTCTGCCAAGTTTACCTAACTCTGAAGGCCAGAGAAACTTCATCTGGGATGTATTTGCAAGGATTTGTGAGACGGCTTTTCATTTAAGCTATGTAGCTGTGAAGCCACGGAGTGTTCTGTGTCGCCCCCTCCCCCAATTGCTTTGGGATAGCATGTCACTGTGTGGTTTAGTCTAGTCTCCTGGCCCACTTCCTGCCCCAACTTCCCAGCTGGGGTACAGGTGTGCAATGCGCACCCGGCTCATGCACTCCTTTTTACTGAGAGCTGTACACTGTATTTTTTGAGTCCTACCTGGAACTATGTTGACCATAGTTTCTACAAGTTGCGTGAGTCCTTAATGTACACTTTCCAATTCTGGCTACACCAAGTGTCCACCTAGCAGGTTAGACAACATCCTTAGTCCTAGCAGCCACCAACCCATGGACTCAGTGAACCCACTGAGCACTTTCTCTGTTTAGGGCATTATCAGTAAGATGCACTCCTCGAGGCATAAACAAATAATAGATAAGACATCTCAATCTCAAGGAGCTCAGTCTGAAGATAACTGTATTAGCCTCACTACCACCCCAAACCCAAGATATGTCTAAGACCTGGTTTCTGATACTGAGGAAATGCTGAGTGAGATGATTTGGATTTAGGGCGGGTTGTAAATCTGATGACAGTGTCTTTTTAAGAGACAGGAAAGGAGAAGGCAGAGAAACAATGGACACACAAGGATGGAGGTGGAGAAACGTATGCAGGGACAAGGCCAGGGTGGAAAGGGCTGGCAGAGGTGAGCAAGGAGAGAGGCAAAGTACTGAAGGCAGGGTCATCAGTGTTTCGATACGTCAGGGCAGGAGACGAAGCTTCAAGATTTTGTATTGGAAAACCACATGAATTTTGACATTCAGTCCCAGTGGTTGGCGCTAGGGATGTAGTTCGTACAGATGAGTAGTTCATGCTTGCTTAGCATGGGGGGAGGGGCTGTAATTTCAAATTCCAGGCTTGAAAAGGTAAGATAAAAATGCTTGTATCAGAGACAGTGCTGTAACACATTGGTTTCATGGTTCCAGTCACCTCTGGATATGCTTCAACTAGAACATTGGTCTGGCTACCAAGGAAGGAAACACCGCCCTCTGCTGGAACCACAAAACTGTGCTAATTGAATTTGTTCTTGTTAGGTTGCTTTTTGTGACCCTCTCGCTGTTTGCCGCAGGCTGGCCTCAAGCGCATGATCCTCCTGCTTCAGTATACTGAGGGCTGGGATAACAGACATGTACCACCATATGTCTCACTAAAGAGGATTTTTTTAACACAGAACTCCATTGGCAGAAGCAGGCAGGTCTCTGTGAGTTTGAAGCCATTCTGGTTTGCATGAAGAATTCCAGGCCAGTCAGGGTTGCATAGGGAAACCCTGTCTTGAAAGAAATCACTCCGTTTTTATTTATATGTTCGTGGTGTGTGTGTGTGTGTCCCTGTCCATACTGGCCACGTGTGTGCAGGTGCCTGAAGAAGGCATACAAGAATGCTAGATTCTCTGGAGCTTGAGTTACCGTAAGGCAGGTATTACACGGGTGCTGGGAATCAATCTTCTGTCCTCCGGAAGAGCAGCAAGGGCTATTAACTATTGAGCCTTCTCTCCAGCCATCACTAAGCAATCTTAAAACAAATCTACTGAGTCATACTCGACATACTCAGAACTGCATATATGAATGGCTATAGTCTGATGAAGGTTCCCTGTGCCTCTTTGTTTTTGCCTGCTTTGTTTGATGGTAAAAATATGGTCCACAGATCTACTCTGTTAGCAGATTTTTTGAGTGTAGGATGTCATATTGCTAACCACAGGCATTAGGTTGTATAACAGCTCTCTAGAGTTTATCCGTCTCCTGTAACTAGCACGTACCATCAAGCTGAGTGCTTGAAAAATTTTATTTTATCACGTTTCTGGAGACTGGAAGCCCAGAGTCAAAGTGTAGCAGGATTGGTTCTGACAGAAAATGGGTGCCGTGCCTCTCCCGAGCTTTGGTGGCGCCTGATAGTCCTTGGAATTTCCTACATGGCAGGTACATAAGTCTCAGCCACTATTACATTGTGGGTTTTATGAGTTTTTTGAGATAGGGTCTCTCTATGTAGTTATGGCTGGTCTGGAACTTGGTATGTAGACCAGGGTAGCCCTGAATTCACAGAGATCTTGCCTTCCTCTGCCTCCTGAGTGCTGGGATTAAAGATGTGAGTTACTACACCTGGCCTGCCTGCCTTCTCATCTTTCTTTCTCCTTCCTTCCTTCTTTCCCTCTTCCTGTCTTTTTTTCTTTCACAGACTCTCACTCTGTAGTGCAGGCTAGCTTGAAACTCATTATGTAATCCAGGCTGGCTTGAAACTCATGGAAATCCCTCTGGCTCAGTTCTAGACTCCTAACTGAGTCACCTTGTCCAATTAGTACAGTCTTTTCAAGGGATTATCCATGCCACCGCCCAAACCAGAGCGTCACATTTTAATGGCAGAATTGTGTCCCCTTGTCAGGCTATACCACTTAAAAAATCCATTTGTTGGTTGTTGGAAATTTAAGTTGTGTTGGGTTTGGGACTATTAGGAATAATGCTGTTATGAATGTTTATGACAGAATTTTGTGTGAACATACTTTCAATCTTCTTGGATATGTTCCTGGGTATGGAATTACAGAATTACATGAGGACTCTATGTTCAACTTTGTTTTCAGTGCTGGGGATTGAACTTTGAACATGCTAGGAAAATCCTCTATCTCTAAACTATCTTCTTTGCCTTGTTTTACTTTTCTTGGATACCTGCAAAGTGTTTCCTCAAGCCCCTGAGCCATTGTAGTATCGTTCTGCAGTGCAGGCACAGGCCAGTTTGTCCACATTCTCGCAGGGAGAAACAGGTTGAAAAACCCACTTTCTTCTTCTCTGCCTTCCCTTTGTCCCTAAGCATATTTTTTACCGTCTATGTCTCAGGAACCGTGCCGAACACCAGGGATTCAAAGATAAATGTGCCACTGTTAGCCTGGGGTGCACGAGATCCTGTCTTAAAAAAAGTTAAAGTGAAAAGTCCCAAACCAATCAAACAAACTAACAATCACACGAGAGAGAGAGATCATAGAAGAAAGGAAGATTAGTTTATTTTTTTTACATTTAAAAGATTATTATTTATGCGTATGAATGTTTTGCCTGAATCTATGTATATGCACCATGTACCTGGTACCTGCAGAAGTCAGAAGAGAGCATCAGATCTTCTGGAATTGGAGTTATTGATGGTTGTGAGCCACCCGTGAGTGTTGGGAATCAAACCTGGATCCTCCACAAGAGCAGCAAGTGCTCCACACCGCTGAGCCATCTCTCCAGCTCCAAGGAAAAAGTTTGATATGTCAGTAGTTATGAAGGCTTGGAGTCAGGGGTACTTAGAGTACTGGTTGGGGAAAATGAAGTTAACAGCAGGATTGTTCTTTCTTTTTTAAGGGCTGCGGTAAACATGTTTAAATAACAAATTGAAGGGGAACGTGGGGATGGGGCAAGGGGATAAAACAAGGAGAAGGAAAGTGTATGGATTATGGGTACGAAAGGCAGCAGAGAAAATGTTACATGTTAGTTGTGGAGAAAAGACAGACAGACGTAGCCTTTCCAAATGAGATACAAATTATAACATATCAACTAAACACTAGACGGGCTGTGGATCTTAGCTTCTAATTTCCTAGATGGGTGTTTACATGGAATTTTTATATGTGGATATTTATATGGGAGTGAGTGTGGGCAGAGGTCAAACAATTACAGTAGGGCCTGTGAGACAGGACGAAAGAGGCTTTAAGGGAGGTGGTGGGAAGGGAAACAAAACACACGTGATATGAAAATGGAAGGAGGATTCAGGAGGTAGAAGGGTACGATTGGAGGACAAAGGGGGCAGGGCTATGGGGGAAAAATCAACCAAAACTATGTATTATGAGAATGCCGTAAGGAAATTTAAAAATTAAATAAAAAACTAAAAGTTATGAAGGCAACTTTGTTTTCTGGCTTTGAATAAGGGAACTCACATTTTCAATTTTGGATTTTTAAAGATTTATTTTATTTCATGTTTATGAGTGTTCTGCCTGCATGTACGTGCACCACCCGTGTGCCTGCTGCTTCTGGTAGTCAGAAGAGGGAGTCAGATCCCCCTGGCACTGGGGTTATGAAGCATCTCATGGATGCTAGGGATCAAACCCGGGTCCTCTGCAAGAGCAAAAGGTGTGCTGGACCATCTCTCTAACCCCAACACATTTTCATGTTTTACTAAGCTCAATAAATCAAGCAGATGGCTTCATATCTTGTATGGCTACACACCAGGGGGGGAACACTACACATTTACATGGAGAGCCTTATGGATACAGGCTTGGAGAATTGGGTCCATAGACCAGGACAGCATGTATTTTATGAGGACAGAAGGGAGTGGAGACTTATAACACTCTCATCCTCAAAGTTTCTTCTTGAGAGTAATAAAGGATGCTATCAGATGCAGAAAAAAGTTGACATATGACCTTCTCTTTTAAATGTATAAATATGATCTATTTTGAAGTTGATTGCTGTTTTATCTCCTGAAACCCTGAAAAATCTTCGCTGATCTCATACACTGCTGACTTCATTAGAAGTGTTGTTTGCTAAGGAGCCCATAAATTACAGTGGTTCAATCGCCCGCTGAATTGCAGGGACAGGACATAGCCGGATGCCAGCAAAAGTCAGGCAGAGACAGTAGTCTGATGGAGGAAGGTCATTGGCTAATAAAGGAACTGCCCTGGCCCATTTTATTGGTTAGGACATAGGTAGGTGGAGTAAACAGATCAGAACACTGGGAGGAAGAGGAAGTGAGGTCAGAGACTCCACATCTCTCCTCTCTGGAGCAGACGCCTGAGAGAGACGCCATGCCCCGCTCCTGGGATGAAGCTCTGACCCAGGCTGGACATAGGCTAAAATATTCCTGGTAAGCGCACCTTGGGGTGCCATACACAGATGATTAAAAATGGGCTAAATTAATATGTGCGAATTAGCCTAGAAGAGAATGGGCCAAGCAGTGTTTAAAAGAATACAGTGTCCGTGTAATTATTTCGGGGCATAAGCTAGCCGGGCAGGCGGCTGGGGTGTTGGGGACGCAGCCCTGCTGCCCTTTATTACAACAGATTGGCACCCAGACGTGTGGACAACTAAACCCACTTAAAAAACCTCAGAAGGCTTAAAAATAAGGGAGAGAGAGTTTAACACAGATTTTTGCTGTTTGTTGGTGGCATGCTATAGAGAGATTTCCTGATTCGGCAACAGTAGCAGAAAAAACGCTGTGTCATTTTAAAGTGCGACTTCCAGGGGCTGTGCCTCCATTGCGATCTCTGTCTGGCTCCTGCGGGAGACAGAGCTTTTGAATAGAGCATTTGGAGTAAAGTGCTACGATTTGTTTGATGGCAACTAGACTCGCTGTGTTCTCGGGTCTACTCTGCTTGTCAGAAGCAAGCAAGCGCCTCATCTAAGAGAGGCTTCCTGACTCAGCTTTAGCTGCAAAACCCTGCAGCTCATTAAGAGGTCCTGCCACGAAACACTTGAACGGTGTTGACGAAAAGCTGAATGCATGCTTTTCGGTTTTCAGCTGTAGCAGGAAAAAAGCTGCGCCATTTAAAGATGCTGGCTTTCTGGGCCATCCTGCCAGGCAAACTCTGACTGTTTGAGGCAGGAGGGCCGGCTGCCGAGAGAGGACTTGAGTGTTGTCTGTTGTAGCTCACTTGCTGGCAGGGACCTTGAAATGCCATACAGTTGTTACAGTAAACATGGCTACAGCCATGAGGCTGGAAAGCTAAGGAATGGACTGGATCTAGCTGGCAAAGCCACGCCATTAGTCCTACTGAGATTGCTTGGTAAATTAAAGATTCATGTGGTCAGAAAAAGAGAGATATACAATAAAGAGAGATTCAAAGACAGAGAAAATTTCTAAATGATTTACAGCGTGTTAAAAATATATGCAGACTAAAAGTTAAAGTTCTTAAAGTAAAAAACAAAAAAAAAGGAAGAGAGTTGTTGTGTGTGGTAACACACGCCTTTAATCCCAGTGCCTAGAAGGCAGAGACAAACAGATCTCTGTGAGTTCAAGGTGTAGTAGTGTACACCTTTAATCCCAAATGCCTGGGAGACAGAGACAGGCGGATCTCTGAGAGTTCAAAGACAGCCTGGTCTACAGAGTTACTTCAGGTCAAAGATACAGAGAACCTGTCTCCAAAAGGAAAGAGTTAAAAGTAAAAATAAACAAAATAGAGGTTAAAACAAAGCTGCACAAAAATAAAAAATATACAGAGAATTTTGATACTGTATACTATTATGCTCTCTTTGAATTGTTTAAATGCTGAGGAAGGAGCAACAGCTACTAAAAGATATTTATTTATAAATACTGCTGAACTAATCCAATATAGATATTATAAATTTGGATCTAAGGATATGATACTTTGAAAAGGAGTTTCTTATTTTGTTTTCACAGAGGATGAGATGCTGTTCATTTCTTCTATTCCGATTTGGTATGATGGACCACGCCCTCCTAAAGGGTTGGTGTAAACGCCTTCAAAAAATTGCTTCGCTCAACTGCCAACTGAGATGAAGCTAACACACAGGTTATACCGTGAAAGACCTAATTAACGACGCCCCCATTCAGCAGAAAGCAGTTTGGAGAGAAATAACTGCGCCCATATTCCCAAAAAATGTTTATAAATGTTCTTTTACATTTAAAGGGGGATATGATATAGATATGAATAATTTGCATTAGTATAGATTTTGCTTTATTGATAGAGATTTAAGGTCAATTTTGTTATATGTATAAGTGTTTCTGATTTTGATTAAGGTATTGTGATTGTGTAGTTCATTTAAATATGTACTGTATAATTAAGAAATATAGGTTGTTAATGGATAATCATCGATAATAGTAAAGATTATAGTCATGTTAGTTCGATTTTCTAGATATATAGAGATATATTTTAGATAGACATTCTTCATGTCTTTCAAAGATTACAGAATAGAACATTTAATGTTTTAATAACTGAGGACTTTTCATGACAATGAGACACTCTGCTCCTGGCAGCACCAACGTACTTCAAGAGGAAGATGGGCATCGAAGAGGATCCTTATGGAGTTTGATAGCCATTTGGGCAAGAAACTGCTCTTGCCTGGACTATTGCATAAACTGGACACAGAGAACCCGCAGAGAGAGGACTGCTGAACTTGCCTAAAGGTGAGATGATCTTTCGGGGTTCCTGATTCATGAAAGAGTGTGCAAGACATTCTGCAGGACACAACAGATAGTGACTGAACTGACTTTGAATTTTCCTGCTTTATGGAAATGTCTGCTGGATACCATGGGCCTGAAGGCTGAAGATGGATGCCCCAACGGTACAAAAGAACTTTGGGTGACTGTCCAGGCAGCGAGATGTCTTTGTCATTTCTAGAGTTTGAAGTTTCTTAGTTCTTGTTTACTTAGGTAATATATCTTTCTGGAGTCTTTGATGGAGTTAAGAATAGTTAGTTATAGTTATAGTTTTCCTTAGTTATGATAAAGATTATTGTAACTTTTACTTGATAACTGTTTTGTTATATGTAATTTTGCTATGTTAAAGCCTTTTTTTTTGTTTAAACCGAAAAAGGGGAAATGATGGAGGAAGGTCATTGGCTAATAAAGGAACTGCCCTGGCCCATTTTATTGGTTAGGACATAGGTAGGTGGAGTAAACAGATCAGAACACTGGGAGGAAGAGGAAGTGAGGTCAGAGACTCCACAGCTCTGCTCTCCTCCTGGGAGCAGACGCCTGAGAGAGATGCCATGCTCCCGGCTCCTGGGCAGACACACACCATGAAGCAAGCCGCCAGGTTAGACATGCTGAACCTTTCCCGGTAAGACCGGTGCTCACCGATTATTAGAGATGGGTTGATCGGGATATCAGAATTAGCCAGTAAGAGCTAGGGCAGAAGGGCCAAGCAGTGATTAAATGAATACAGTTTGTGTGTTGTTATTTCGGGCATAAGCTAGTCGGGCAGGGCAGGCGGCTGGGGTGTTGGGGACGCAGCCCCGCTGCCCTTATTATTTCAGTAGTCTGACTTTGTACCTTATCGTATCACTATTTCCTTCAGACAAAACTTGCTTGCTACTATCTTCTTTTTGTTTCTCGATCCGGTTTCCACCATGTGTGGTATAAACTGGCTCAAGTCTGGAAAAAAGATGCAGTTGCTTGCCCAAGGTCTCTCAAGCAGAAATGAGGTGGTCCAAGACTAGAATTCAATTTTCTTTGTACTTAAAAAGAGTTGCATTGTGTTTAAAGAGATTATAGTCTCTTTTTTTCCTGCAAATATCATTTGGAGGCCGAATACACACACACACACACACACACACACACACACACACATACACACACACTTTATTTTATAGAGATTTAAATCTCTGTCTGGTCAAAAAAGTTTAGTTTGCACAAAAACATCACCAAAGTTAGTTTTTAAGACTTCGAAAAAGTTCTTCGTTTGCAATTCTATTAACCATTAGACAAGAAATTTGAGAAACAAACACACTGTCTGCTCAATTCCGCTCTTCAATAGAGTTTCACTTAGGAATATGTGTTTCCATCCCAGAAATGATTAGCGGATGGTTAAATTACAAGAAGAAGAAGAATTAACATTTTGAATGAAAGCATATATAATGAGGGAGCTTGAAGTGGGAGAAAATTACCCCCAAATAGAATAGAATTTAGAACAAGAGAAAAACTGGTCCAGCTATTTATGTACATTACCCATTTCAACCAGTACACTTTGAGTTTTTTTTTTTTTTTAGTTTTGGCTGGTCTTTTATTGAGTCTTTTTTCAAGACAGGATCTCATGATGTAGTCCATGCTTGCCTGTAACTCCTGATCTTCTGTCCCCAGCTCCCTACTGCTAGGATGTCAGCTGTGGGGCAGCTCACATGGCTGCTTGAACACTTAAGCTGTTGTCTCCAGGATTTTGCTGGCGCTCTACTGCTCAAATATAGGCGCACTGCCCATGTCGAGCCCCTGAAAGGGTGTGCAGACTACTCAACGGCTCGGGGATAAAGCTGGTCTCACTTCCTTTGTATTTTCTATCTTGATCACTTAAAAATATATACCCAAGGTTTGGGATGTGGTGGCAACATGCCTGTAATCCCAGCACTCATGAAGCAGAGGCAGATGGATTTCTGTGAGTTTGAAGCCATCTTGGTCCTACAGAGTGAGTTCCAGGACAGCCAGGACTACACGGAGAAACCATGTCTTGAACCGCCCCCCACCAAATACCCAGGAGCCAGGCAAAGCAAACATGCATGCACAGGTATTATGTGTCTTTGTGTTATGGCATGCATGTAGAGTTTAGGGGACAGCTTTGAGGAGCCAGCTCTCTCCTTTCATCTTTATGTGGGTTGTGGGGATTGAACTCAGGGCATTGAGCTTGCGTGGCATTTTGATGGGCCCATCTTTATGCAACGTCTTATTGATTTTTTATGGATTTCACATCATGCGTCCAATCCTACTTACCTCCCTGTCCTCTGCCCTTGCAAACCCTCCCTCCCTCCAACAAAACAAAACTTAAAAGTAAAACAAACTTACCCAAAAGCAACCAAACAAAAATTCTTGGCGTGGAAGCTGGAGTGTGGTCCAGGGACTCACACGGTACACCCTTTCGTCCATATTTCTTTACTTGTAAGTGTTCATTGCAGTCATTGGTCTGGTTCTAGGCCTCGGGTTTCTGCTACACTGTCGATGCTGGGCCCTCACGGGACTCCTCTTGGATATCCTGTTGTTGTCCTGTGTCGTGGAGATCCTGAAGCTTTGGTTCTGAAGGTCTGGCCCCTTTGCATACTTCAGTAGTTCATAGATGAGGTGGATATTGGGGTCGGCTAACTCATAGCCCTGGTTCTGGGCCTGGGTTTTGCTGGGTTGGTCAGCCTGCCAGCTTTCCCTCATTGTCACCACCAGGGGGAGCTCTCCATCACTGCCTCGGCTAGTGCTCCCAATGTAGCAGACCGCAAGGAGCGGAGCAATTCTGCTCTCATGCCCTCAGGTCCAGGCTCACCTACACTCACGCCAGCAGGGAGAGCTCTACTGTGTTGTTCAGGTGAAGTACAGGGCCTGCTTTCTGGAGTGCTGCACTTGGTGAGGGACAAAGCCAGCTCTTTCGTTTTCGTGTCCCCAAGGCCAGCTCTCCTCTTGCCACAGGTGGCAAGGGGTGAAGGGGGGCATATTTCTCTCATCCATGCCACCACATGGTATATGAGGGAGGGGTGGGGCCCCTGTCCTGCTCTCGGGTCCACAGGACCAGCTCACCTGAACTCCCTTTATGACCCCATCTTAGTTAACCGTTTCTTACTGCACAGTTCGGTAGTGTAAAAAGTACACTCTCGTTGTTGCGCAGGGGATTTTCAGAGCATTTTCCTCCAGCAAAAGGCAACTCTATTAAGCACTAGTTTCTCCTTGTCTTCCCGCTAGCCCTTAGCAGCTACCTTTATATTTTCTGTTGGGTCCCTTGAGGACAGGCCTTTGCACCCCACTTGATCTGCTTTGCACTCTTGTGGTTGGTTGTTTCTGAAAACAAGAACAAAAACAAGAACAATCTGTTGTTTTCAGCAGTGTTTCTAAAGATGTTTACCACAAGGTGATGAGCTTCTTGCTTTTGCTGGCTCGGCCTCCCCTGCTGAGGGCTATATATACTGTGTGAGAAAGTGGAATAAAGGCTTGTCTGCAGAACCTGAAGTTGTGCTGTGTGTTAATCCTGACGTCCCTCGCTTAGAAGAAATACAGTTGCCGTGCTGGTGTGGCAATTTTCTATAAATTTTAAAATTTTCTTTTTATTACTTTATTATGTTGTGGGGTTTGAATGAGGATGACTATCATAGACTCATAGATTTGAATACTTGGTCTCAGTTGGGGGAACTGTTTGGGAAAGATTAGGAGATGGGGCCTTGTTTGGAGAGGTGTGTCACTCTGGCTTGGGGACTGAGGTTTCAAAAGGCCAAACCATTTCCAGTAGCTCTCTCTACCTCATGTCTGTGGATGCAGATGTGAGCCTTCAGCTACTGCTCTAGCGTGAGGTCTACTTGCTGGCTGAATGCTTCTCACTACAATGTCATGCTCTAACCTCTGGAATCCTGAGCCCAAAATGAAATTCTTTCTTTTCTAAGTTGTCTGGTGCCTATGGAATCCAGAAGATGACATTGAAACCCCTGGTACTACCCTGTAAGGTACAGATGACCTGCCCTGTGGGTGCTGGGAGTCAAACTCAGGTCCTTGAGAAGAGCAGCTTTTAACTGAGTCATGTCTCTTGAGGAAGGGTCTTTCTAAGTAGCCCCAGTTGGTCTAGAATTCTCAGTCCTTCTGCCTCAACTTCCCCAGTGCTGGGATTATAAACCCATTTCATCACAACTGGGTCTGTTTCTAGGATTGTGATCTACAGTGTTTGCCTTTTGTGACTCGCTTCTGTTTAGCATAGTATGGAACAGGAGTTTGCTACGGCCTGGCTGAGTTCTTGATGTTCTAATTTGTTGTGCCCAGATTGCGACCCCCAGAGAGAGACCACCAGAGAGGCCCAGACTGTAATAAGCAAGGTTTAATCAGCATAATCCAAACATGTTTGGAATTCATCTCCATCCCCATTACAATGAGGTAGAGAGAGGAGTTGTATCTCCTCTGTGGGGTAAGCTTTTAAAGGCATAACTACAAAAAGGATCTTTGAAGATGCTTTGGCACGGGTACAAGGACTTTTGCTCCCTCCCATTCTGTTAAATTTGCTTTTTCCTTGTTCTTAGAGCAAAACCACTATTCCTGAATTAGGTCCTCTTTATCAGCCTGTACCAGGTGGCTGGCTGAGCTGAGCTAAGTGACCTTGTGCTCGGAATCTCCCTGGTGGGAGAGGGGAAGGCCACTATCTCCTGGGAAAACATTCTGCTAGGAAATTTCATCTTGCCCCTATGAGAATAAGGGTGAGGGTCCCACACATTTTTCTTCAACCTATGTATTACAGGCTGTGAGCGACTCTGGTCAGGGGTGATGCCTTGGTGAAGGCTTTCTCCACAAGTACAGAGGAGCATTCAGCCTCTATAGCTCTAGAGAGGTTGCAAGAGCTTTTAGACCCAGAAGGTCTAAAAGGCAAAGGTGTTTCCTAGGTTAAGGCATGTATGTCAAGCCATCCCTGAGAGTTTGAGCTGTCAGTCTGAGATACATCCTTGTGATTCAGTCCTGTCAACAAGGTGGTCAGAGAAGTCACTGAAAATCTCTCAGGGGCAGAGGCTGCAACATTTCTGCCTTTGCCCATCCACCCTCAAATATAGCTGAGGTATTTCATATCTACAAGGCAAGGTACAGAGAAGGGGGTCATGGAATCATTGTGGCAAATCCTCATTCCTGGTCACTGCTCATGGGAGATTTTGAGCATGGATGTGGGAAGGTGGTGAAGGAGATGCTCTTCCAAGTCTGGTGGATGCTAGTGCAGCTGAAGCACATTAATCTTAGTGGATGTGCTTTCAAGTGAATTGCTTATATACAAGCTGCCACCTTAAGGTCAATTTGAGCATGTGACTATCATCCCAGCCAAGTTCCTGCCACCTTTGGGAGTTCAGATGTGTCCCCTTGCCAAAAGACTATCCCAGCTGGGCTTGGTGACTGTTTACACCCCCCCTGGAGTAGTGGGGAGGGTTCAAGACCCTTACCTATGTATACAGCTGGTCCCTGCCACCTATAGTACTCAACTCTGCATTAATTGAATCTGGCCTTGGGATGGAATATATATACTGGGGAAGTGTATGGGGGTGCTTAGTCTATGCAGCTATGGGTAAGCTGTCATTCCTGCTGGGTAAAGAGGGTCTGGTGAGGTTTTCTAGGGGAAAAGCACCAATATACCTGTAAGTAACCTCTCACCCTGTAACCCTGTAAGGAAGCCTAATAAACTCACTGGTTCCCCAGAGTGGCTTGTAGTGGAATAGTACCTTGGTTTGTCTCTGGACCTTGGGAGAAGGGGTAGTTGTTGGAATTTAGTAACAGTCTGTATTTAGAGAGAATGAAGCTAAGACCAACCATTCACATCTCCTCAGAAATCCTGGGTAACAGAAAATGCAGTGGGATGTGGGGGTATACAGCAGGTGACAACTAGTGTTCAGCAGGTCAACCCACCAGATGAATGACTCTCTAATGGGGAGCTCCACCTGGTAAGGCTGTGGAGTTACTGACTGTAAATGTCCAGTGGCTCCTGTCTGTAATTTCTCTCATGTGCCACTTCCTTTCTTTCCTAAGAACTACATTTCTTCCCTAAGAATTGCTATGGGTGTTTTTCTGTTGCTTGTGTGTTTATCTCATGTAAATATTCCATCTATTGGGCATACATATAGCTGTGGATAGTCAGGAAGATGATTCCTGCTTAATTATATAATTCTGAAGAATAGAAATACTAAGATATCTTCCATTATTCAGACTGACATAAGAAAGTAATAGTTTTCTCAGTCACAAAGACAGCTAATTCTAGACTTCAGAGCTCTTTACCCCTGGAGACAAATATCTGGTTGCTCCTAGAGACAAATAAACAAGGACAAATTCCCAGGTGTTATTTACTGCTGATTCAAGGTCAGGCTAGAAGCAACTTTAGTAGACAAAAATTTCTCAGTACTTGACTTTTTTGCACGTAGTCCCAATTTATGTTACAGGCTCAAGGTTCAACCAACTGTTTACTTTCTGTCTGAGAACTCTCACCAAGTTAGAGCTACGTGCATGGCCAAACGTTACTCGCTGGCCAGTTGATGTGACCTTCTTAGCCTAAGGGAAACTATGTGACTTATCTTGTGTTATGAGAATGGGTTGGGCCCTGAAAATGTAACATGTAATTGTCCAGAGTTTGGCTGTGAGAAGGAGAGCGGTGTAGGAGAGAAAACTGTGTTGAGTTATGTAGGGAGTGGCTAGAAAAAGAGCTGTGCAGGGGTACGAATGAGGGTATGTGTGCTGAAAGGGAGATGTGAGAAGAAACATGAAGGAATGTAGCTATGTGGAGAATTTATGAAGAATGTTAACTGTGTGGAGCCAAGGAAGGTGAATCTGTATAGAAATGAGATGTAGAAGAGAAACGTATGTAAGAAAGATGTGTAGCCATGGGAAAAGTGATGTAACTGTGTATTGATATGTATGACCGTGTAGGAGAGTGATATATGTATGTAAAGAGAGATATGTAGCTGTATGTAAAGAATGCAGCTGTGTGGAGACAGAGATATAAAGATGGTCTGGTGAGGTTTTTTGGGGGAAGAGCACCAACATCTGGTGTAGGTAACCTCTCATCTACACCCTGTAAGGAAGCCTAATAAACTCACTGGTTCCCCAGAGTGGCTTGTAGTGGAATAGTACCTTGGTTTGCCCCTGGACTCTAGGAGAAAGGGTAGTTGTTGGAATTTAGTAACAGTCTGTATTTAGAGAGAATGAAGCCAAGGCCAGCATTTACTTCTCTTCAGAAATCTTGGGTGACAGAAAAGGCGTGTTGAAATACAGGTGCTGTCAAAGAACATTGTCTATCATGAAGCAGAAACTCCATGTCCCAAACATGCCAGAGTGGACACCCATGATCTCCTAGTGCACTCATCTGTGAAAAACAAAAATTAGTCTCTTGGTGACCTATACAGCTGTTGAAGAACAGAGTGCCCCGACTCATATGGCCTAGATCTCAGCGTAATGTACTTCAGGCTCAGCTTGACTGCCTTTGTCCAAAGCAGGATTTAAGGAAGTGAAAAAACCCTGTTGGCAGTGAGGCCATGTTGTTTCCAGTGATACAAAAATAGCTCTCATGGGAAATAAATGATGTTCTAAGAAGGCCACCTGGAGATCATGTTTGGAATTGGACATTCTTTTTTTTTTAATTTATTTATTTATTAAAGATTTCTGCCTCCTCCCCGCCACTGCCTCCCATTTCCCTCCCCCTTCCCCCCATCAAGTCCCCCTCCCCCGATCAAGTCCCCCTCCCTCATCAGCCCAAAGAGCAATCAGGGTTCCCTGACCTGTGGGAAGTCCAAGGACCACCCACCTCCATCCAGGTCTAGTAAGGTGAGCATCCAAACTGTCTAGGCTCCCCCAAAGCCAGTACGTGCAGTATGATCAAAAACCCATTGCCATTGTTCTTGAGTTCTCAGTAATCCTCATTGGGAATTGGACATTCTTTAACCAGGTACATGACTAGCTGTCCCTCCAAACCTCACTAAGGCTCCTTTAACTCTGACAATCTAAACTCTGTTTTAATTCTCCCTGGCTCCCAAACACAGGATTGCCAATTATTATGCTGTCTCTGCATCCTGACAATATGAAATCAGGATACACCACCACTTCCATAAAATTTTCCCAGAACCTCTTAACATCTGCCTAAGTCCAGCTCAAATCCCTATTCCCTTTTGTGGTGGAGGAAACATCTCTTAGGACCCCTGAAGTTATGTTTTGCTCACTGCTCACGCTACACAAAACTAATTTGGTGCGGTCTACAGGTGTGCTCCTTATGGCTTTCTATACAGGTCTTTTTTGTTGCCAGCTGCTTAGAATCATAATTGTAAAAGAAAAGTGAATAGGCGCTATTTTCAAACTTAGACATTTTCTTCTTTCCTCTTTCCTGTCTCCAATATATGGTCACTACTTCAGGGGAAATTGTTTAGGAAGCTATTGTTTGTGAAAATTAAACAGAATATAAAATCGTGGTGATTAGCGTGAGTTTAACGAGGTGATCATTGGATGCTGGGGCTTATGGCAAATGTAGCATGATGGCATGAGAGGGACATTGATGCTGTGCTTGAATGGGGATTAAGGGAACCTGATTGCCAGGACGAGAGCTTGGGACTAAGATGAAACCGAGTTAGGCACTAGTTCAAAAACTTAATGTAGTACTAAAGTTGTTAAAAAATTCTTAAAGGCAAAATATCAACAGTCAACAATATTTTGAAGAAATGTTTGGGCAAAAGTATCTATGATGAATGCAGATAAAAAAAAATCAAAGAAAGCCAGGTTTGGTGACTCATACTTTTAATCCCAGCACCCAGAAAGTGGAAGCAGACAGATTTTTTGTGTGTTGGAGACCAATCTGGTCTACATAGTGATTTCCAGGCCAGCCAGGGCTCCATAGTCAAACCCTGCCTCCAATAACCCAATAATGATAATAACAATAATAAAATGTATAAACAGATTTACACCTATACTTGCATAACCTTGGGAGTGAGTTTCTTGCCTATCTTCATCCCAGCCCTAGAAAGGACAATGGCTAGCCAGCAGCCAGGGGTTTTCTCACTACTCTAGCTCTCGGCTTCACTGGGAGTTACTAATCCCAAATGGAGAGGGGGCTCAAGCGAACACCTTGGCCAGGGAATGATTGATCAGAGGGAGTATGGTGTTCATGGTTTGTGGCTCATTGTTAAGGGGAGCTGAAACATCAGGGATTGGAGCTGGAACAAGAAGATAGCAGATGATAATGTCTGACCATGCTGCTCTCCCTAAAGTAAGCTAGTCTATGGTGATAACTAGTTGGGTGCCTTTTGGAAAGTCTCAGAGTCTCAAATGGAGGGATGTTTTGGAGTCAGAAGCAATAAAGGATATTGCTATCACAATTTGGGTGACTGTAGCCCCACTGTCATATGAGAAGCCAAGGCTGAAGATGTACGACATGTACAAAAACCATATGTGGGACCAAAGAGACTCCCGAAGAAGCCAGGAGGCGGCCATGTGGAAATGATATTTCCGTGTATTCTGTTGGGAATAGGGCCAAATCTGGAGAGATGCAGTTTTCTGATAGTTGTAAGCACATTGAAGAGCCAGGTTAGGTGGCCTGTGTAAAATCAGGTTTTCTGGGCATATATACAGGGAAAAGGTCATGTTTCTGGGAAACATGATAACTGTATAGAAGCTTTTATTTAAAAAAATATTTATTTATTATGTATACAATATTCTGTCTGTGTGTATGCCTGCAGGCCAGAAGAGGGCCCAGACCCCATTACAGATGCTTGTGAGCCACCATGTGGTTGCTGGGAGTTGAACTTAGGACCTTTGGAAGAGCAGGCAATGCTCTTAACCTCTAAGCCATCTCTTCAGCCCCTGTATAGAAGCTTTTAAAGTCTTTCTTAGTGTTTTTTTTGTTTCTTCTTTCTGGGGTTGCAGGGATCGAACCGAGGACCTTGTACATGTGAGGCCAGTGCTGCATCTCTGACTTTACCTACTGCTTTCTTAGTTTCCCTCTGCGATGTGTTTATTAGCCAAGTAGCACATCCTTGAATTGTCTGTGTCAAATCTGCAACTCCAAACTGCTTTTGGCACACTTAATTGATGTCTTAGTTACTGTTCTCTTTCTGTGAAGGCATACCATGACCCGAAGGAACCTAAAATTGTTGGGGGCTGTGGACCCAGACCCTGAATTTCCTGTAAACAACTTGTTATGCTTGCAGCTGCTCTGAGCAAAAAAACTTGTTTTCCTATGTTTACAGCTACTCTGAGCATGAGACCCTCAGGAGTTCCTGATGGCAGGGGAGTGGTTTCTGGTGGGTTTGCCTGAGGCATGGCTATCAGTTAAGGAGCTCTATATAAGCGGTTCTGGTACACAATAAAGGGGGCATTCTTGTTTCAAGGATGACCCGTGTCTCTGTCTGTGTGTCTTAGTGTGTTTAAATCTCCAGGCCCTTGCCCAGCCTGTGAATGGTCCTGTAATGCAGGCTCTGCACTACAGGCATAGTACCGTAGTATATGTAATAGTATGGATGGTACAAGTGGAGGTTCCACTGAGATTGGGAACAAGGGACACTTTGAGAGATCACCCTCGGAAATGGTGAGGGTGGATTAAAGATTGGTATGCGTCTTATGTGTATTTTCATCCCCAGACTCTTGCCTGATAGCGGTTCTGGGAGGTGCAGGCAGCACAGTAGGAGGCACCGTGGAGATTGAAAACTAGAGACTCTCTGAGAGATGCCCTCCAAAAAGCTGGTCAGCAAAAAGTAATAAACAAGAGGTGGGAGGGTAAATTAAAGGCCTCAAAAATAAAAAAAAAACCCATAAAAATATAAAATGTGCACAAAGAATTTAAATTATGTATGTTTTTTTATCCCCAGAGATACTCTGAGGGACATTCTCTGAAAGACTGGCCAGTAGGAAAGTAATAAAGAGGAGTGGGAGGGTGAATTGAGGGCCTCAAAAAAATAAAATGTGTACAGATGTATGTTATTATGTTGATTGTGTTGTCTTTTGTGTCCTGGACTAGAGAAAGACATTTAATTCTAAAAACTGCTAAGAAAGGTATTTTTACTTTAAAGTACGGGCCTAAGGATTTGATGCTTTGGAAAAGAGGTTCTGCTTTTGTCTCCACAGAGGATGAGAACCTGTGGAATCATTCCAGATTCATATGGTTTGATTCACTGAGACCCCCTGAAATGTTGCTGTAAAATACCTCCAAGAATGCAGCACCCCCGCTCAGCAGGAAGTAGCCAGACAGGTTGATGATGCCCAAATTCCCTAAAAGATTGTTTAAGTGGGGCCCCTTCAGTGGTTCCAGAGCAGCAAGCCTGGTTCCCCGAGTTTTACTCCACTCCATGCACCAGTTTGGACCCAGAGTGAGTGCGGCTGGAGCCAGAAGGTAGCTGGAGTAGAGCTTTGCTGGACAGCTGTGGCAGAAGGCATGTTGCCCAGGCCCAGTTGGTGCCTGGCCTGTGGGACACCACGGTGGTACCAAGAGTATGGGCAAATGTGGCAACAAGTGCTTGGGCCAAGACAAGCTGGAGCCACACAGACCCTGCTGGGCAGCCCGTCTGTGTGCAGCATATGGAGAAGGCAGTGGCAGAGTGAGGAGAAGGCCGTGGTGGTTCCCGGCTCCGCATACCCAAGAATTTGTGGGCGAGCAGCAGGTTTTCTCACAGTACCCCAAAAACCCACATAGTAGCTGCAAAAGGTCTCCGAGCCTGCCTGCTGCCCCAGCTGGTTGTGGTGACATACGCTGGTAGGATTTGGCGAAGGAGGCAGAGGCAGGAGGATCTGGAGTTTGGGCAGCTGCAGGATTAGTCAGCCCGCCAGTTCTTCCCTGTCCTCACCACCAGGGTGAGCTCTCCAGCACTGCCCTCTGCTAATTCATCTTTGCAGCAATGAGCTAGGGGCAGGGCCAGTTCTGCTTTCATGCCCTCAGGATTACTTCTTCCCACCTACACCATCAGGACCAGCTCTACTGTATTGCCCAGGTGAGGTGCAGGGGCCTCTCTCCCAAGTGCTGCAGCTGGTGAGGGGCAGGGGCAGCTTCCTTGCTTTTATCACCCCAGAACCAGCTCTGCCACCTGTCGCAGGTGTTGATGGGTGGGGGTAAGATGGGGCAGGGAAGGCAGTCTCTCCTCTCCCCATATGCCAGATGAGTAATGGGTCAGCTCTCCCTTGCTGGCAACATCAGGGCTGGGTCACCCACACCTCTGACAAACAGGGCCAGCTCCGGTGTGCTGCCTAGGAGAGGAGCAGGTTCATTTTCCCGAGTGCTGCAGATGGTAAGGGGGAGGGTGATTTCACTAGTCTGTTGCAGGCAGTAAGGGGTGAGGGGTAAGGGGGCATCTATCCCCCACCCACACCACCTCATGACAGACAAGTAGTGGGGTTAGGTCTTCAACACTTACACTTTTAGGACTGGCCTACCCACACCTCTGCCAACAGGGTAGTCTCTACTATGCTGCCCAGGAGAGATGCAGGGCTTGCTCTCCTGAGTGTTGTAGCTGGTGGGGGTCAGGGACAACTCTCCCACCTGCCTCAGGTGTTTGATGGGCAGGAAGGGGAGACCATCTTTCCCCTGCCCTTTGAAACCACAAGAGAGATGAATAATAGGGGTAGCTCTCCCATGCTCACTACTTTGGGACTGGTTCACCCATACCGCCACCAAGGTTAGCTCTATTGTGTTGCCCAGGCAATATGCAGGGCCTGCTTTCCTGCTCTTGTAACCTCAGGGCCAGCTCTGCCACCTGCCTCAGACATTGGTGGGTGGGCTGTGGAGGGAGGGCACTTTTTCCCTGCCCATGCTTACACAAGACAGCTGAGTAATGGGGAGAGCTTTCCCATGCTCACAACTTCTGGGCTGGCTCACCCACACCTCCACCAACAGGGTTGGCTCTATTGTGTTGCCCTTGGGAGGTGCAGGGCTTGCTCTCCTGAGAGTTGCAGCCCTGCATGTGTGTGGGGGGCAGAGACAGTTCTCCCACTTTTGTTACCTCAAGGTCAGTTCTCTCACTTTGCCTTAGACGTTGATGGGCTGGTGGGGGACAGCTCTTCCCAGTCTATGCTGTCATATGGCAGATGAGGGGTGGGGCTAGGTTTCCCATGCTCACATCCTCAGGGTTGACTCACCAGGGTCAGCTCTGCTGTGCTGCCCAGATGAGGTGCAGGGCCTGCTTTCCCGAGTGTTGCAGGTGATAAAGGGCTCAGCTCCCTTGCCAGCTGGAGGCGGTAGGGGTAAGGGGGGAGGACCTTTTATCCTCATCCCCACCATCTCACTGCAGATGAGGGAGGTGGTGCCAGCTGTGCCCCTCTCATGCTTTCAGGGCTGTTCCCACACTTGCATTTACAAGATCACTCTACCGTGCTGCCCAGGGGAGACACGGGGCCTGTTCTGAGTAAGGTAGCTGGTGAGGGGTTGGATCGGGTCTTCCTCCACCTGCTGCAGGTGGTGAGGGGCAAGGGGAGGAGGACATCATTCCCTTCCCCATGCCACCACACAGAACACATTCTCATGCTCTCAGAGCCAGCTTACCCATAGCCCTGCTCACAGGGTCAGTTCTATTGTGCTGCCTAGGTAAGGCGTGGGACCTTCTCTCCAGAGTGCTTGAGCCAGTGAGGGGTGGGACCAATTCTCCCTAGGGTTGCAGCCAGTGAGGGGTGGGACCAACTCTGTACAATGCTGTCCTCTCGGCCTTTGGTTGTATAAGTGGCCAGGGACATCAACAGAGACCACAGCTGTGTTAAACCAGGAACCTAGGCATGGATCCCAGCAGCAGCCCAGGTCCAGAAATCACCTTGGCCCTCGGGGACAATCAAGCCACTCACCTCAGCTCACTCCTTTCCTTTCTTTTGCCTTTTCAGATAGGCCTCTGCTGTGTTAGGAGCGGCGGGCTTCTTTCCCGGTACCCGGCCGCCCACACGGCTAGCTTTACCCGAAATAATTACACGGAAACTGTATTCTTTTAAACACTGCCTGGCCCATTAATTCCAGCCTCTTATTGGCTAGCTCTTACATATAGATCTAACCCATTTCTAATAATCTGTGTAGCCCACGAGGTGGCTTACCAGGGAGGATCTTAACCTGCGTATGTGTCTGGCAGGAGAATCATGGCGACTCACTGACTCAGCTTCTTTCTCCCCGCATTCTGTTCTGTTTATTCCACCCACCTAAGGGTTGGCCTATCAAATGGGCCTAGGCAGTTTCTTTATTAATTAACCAATGAAAGCAACAGATTAGAAAGAAATCACTCCCACATCATTTCCCCTTTTTCTGTTTAAACAAAGAGGAAGGCTTTAACTTTAACATGGTAAGATTACATATAACAAAACAGTTATCAAGCAAGAATTACAGTTACAGTATTTATATCTATTTTATCTTTTATCATAACCAAGGAAAACTATAACTATAACTAACCATTCTTCAACTCCATCAAAGACTCCAGAAGGATATAATATTACCTAAGCAAACAAGAAATCCAAAGCTCTAGAAATGACAGAGACATCTCGCTGCCTGTACAGTCACCCAAAGTTCCTCTGTACCATTGGGGCATCCATCTTCAGCCTTCAGGCCCATAGTTTCCAGCAGACACTTCCATGAAGCAGGAAATTTCAAAGACAGTTCAGTCACTTTCTGCTGTGTCCTGCAGAATGTCTCGCAGACTCTTTCATGAGTCATGAACCCCAAAAGACCGTCTCACCTTTAGGCAAGTTCAGCAGTCCTCTCTCTGCGGGTTCTCTGTGTCCAGTTTATACAATAGTCCAGGCAAGAGCAGTTTCTTGCCCAAATGGCTATCAAACTCCATAAGGATCCTCTTCGATGCCTATCTTTTTCTTAAAGTAGCTGGTGCTGCCAGGAGCAGACATGTCTCCTTGTCATGAAAAGCCTTAAGTTATTAAAATATTTTAAATGCCATATTCTGCAGTCTTTGAGAGATATGAAAAATGTCTATCTAACTGAAATATATCTCTATATATCTGGAAAATCTAACTCACATGACTACAAGCTTTACTATTATCGATGATTATCCATTAGCAACCTATATTTCCTATTATACATTACACTTTAAATGAACTACACAATCACAATACCTTAATCAAGAGCAGAAATACATATACATATAACAAAATTGACCTTAAAATCCATACCAATGTAAATTATTCATATCTATATCATATTCCCCTTTAAATGTAAAAGAACATTTATAAACAATATTTGGGAACATGGGCACAGTTTTTTCTCTCCAAACTGTTTCCTGCTGAATGGGGGTTCATGTCTTTTATGGTATAACCTGTCTCCTAGGTTCATCTCAGTCGGCAGTTGAGCAAAGTAATTTTTTGAGGGTGTTCACAGCAACCTTTCAGGAGGGCGAGGTCTATCATACCATATTGGAATAGAAGAAATCCACAGGGTCTCATCCTCTGTGAAAACAAAAGAAGACCCTTTCCAAAGCATCATATCCTTAGACCCAAATTCTGAAGTCATACCCTCATGATATCTGTTCTGGTTCCACTTGGCTGCCCATATAATGAAATGTCTGTCTGTACTTAGCTCCTTTACAGAGAAACCCTGTCTCAAATAACCAAAAAAAAGAGCAAAAATTTTAAAGAAAACGCAATGTACATAATCCAGACTCTCTGTGAATTTTCCATTTTTACGTGGCTTACTTTTACTTTATTTCTCTTAATCTATAACTATCTGTACTCTGTCTCTTTAAAGACTTTATCTTTTTTTTTAAACCATTAACTTTACTTTCTATATTTTTTTTTCTCTCAAGCCTACGTACATTTATCCAACAGTGTGGTCTTTTATGTCTGAATCTGTTTTATTGTGAATCTGTAACATTTTTTTTTTACTATCCAGGAGCATTTTTTAAAATGTTAAGAAGTTCTTAAAAACTTAAGTTGCACCATGTACAGGTAATACGGTACCGTCTGTGTCCTGCCCAGTCAAAACCTTAACTGTGCTGTTATTACAGTAATTACGGTAGTTTCGACCAGCACAGTTCAGCACGGAGCAGTCGCTCCTGCCTCAGATCCATCTGGTGCCCCTGAGTTGCGCACAGTTCCAGGTACACAGCAAGTCCACATTGGAGCCGCATTCAGCAGTTTAACTCTGAGACTGAACGCGCAGCACAGAAATTCTTTTCATCCAAGTTACAGCCAAATCTGACAGGCAGAGCACTGCACAGTCTGAAAACACGTCTCTGTATGGCAGCAGGAATCCGCCATGCTCTTCCGCCTGTCTAAACCTGATTTTGCCGTCTGCCCAGGTGCAGACGGGGAGCGTTGAGCCATTGGCACGGTCTCAGAGCACTCTCCTTCCAATCCCAAGCAGGAACACAAACATCCAGTCCCATAAAATCCATTGAAATGCTTTAAAGCCAGAGTTCACGCTGGCAGCACAGCCGCGCTTTAAAATGACGCAGCATTTTTTTTTTTTTTTTTTTGCTGCTGATGCCAAATCAGGAAATCTCTCTATGGCATGCCACCAACAAAGAGCAAAACTCTGCGTTAAACTCTGTTTTTTCTCTGTTTAAAATTAAGCTCTCTCAGGTTTTTAAGTGGATTTAGCCCCACGTTGGGCGCCACTCTGCTGTGTTAGGAGCGGCGGGCTACTTTCGCCGGGCTACTTTCCCGGCACCCGGCCACCCACACGGCTAGCTTTACCCGAAATAATTACACGGAAACTGTATTCTTTTAAACACTGCCTGGCCCATTAATTCCAGCCTCTTATTGGCTAGCTCTTACATATAGATCTAACCCATTTCTAATAATCTGTGTAGCCCACGAGGTGGCTTACCAGGGAGGATCTTAACCTGCGTATGTGTTCGGCAGGAGAATCATGGCGACTCACTGACTCAGCTTCTTTCTCCCAGCATTCTGTTCTGTTTATTCCACCCACCTAAGGGTTGGCCTATCAAATGGGCCTAGGCAGTTTCTTTATTAATTAACCAATGAAAGCAACAGATTAGAAAGAAATCATTCCCACATCCAGCCTCTATCCACAGGACATGAACCATTCTGTCTCTCTCCCATACTACACCAAACCTCTGCTCACTCCAATTGTGCCCAGCTGGCGGGTGCTGCAAGGTATTGGGTGAGCCTGTGTTTTCTCCTCAGAGCCCAGGGTGGACAGCCCCAGGACTGCATGTGGGTCTCTTTGTCCCACTTAGTTCAATAAGATGCTAGATTGGGCCATGCTTCCTCACCACAGAGAGATCATTATAGTGCCAAATGCCTGGCGTCATTGCACTCTCCTGATAGGTGCCAAGGTGGTGCTGGAACCCTGTGGCCAAATTCCTGGACCGAGTTCCACTACGTCCTGCCCAACCGGGCCACGTGGCATGGGGTAGAGGCCTTCTTCATCACTTACCAGATTTTCCATAGCAGTATTTCTCAGACTCCATGTAGGAGTCTTGTCAAAAATGCTCATTCTGACTCAGAGCTTCTGGGGTATTGGGGTATAGCCTGCAAGTCTGCATATCTCTCTCCCAGTCCCTTCTTTACTACTCCTGACCCCAGAGAGGGTGGTCTAGAGTTCACTATAAAGCTAAGAATGAGTTTGAATTTCTTTCTTTCTCTATTTTTATTTTGTTTTTGTTTTTTTGGGGTCTGGGTTTCTCTGTGTGTAGTCTTGGCTGGCCTTAAACCTGGAGATTTGCCTGCCTCTGCCTCCTGAGTGCTGGAATTAAAGACATGTTCCACAATTGCCTGACAACTTTGAATTTCTAATCTTCCTGTAGCTACTTCCCAAGTCCTGGGATTATAGGCATACACTCTCACACCCTGTTTTTTTTCTTTTAAAATAAATAATTATATATATATATATATATATATATATATATATATAGTGTGTGTGTGTGTGTGTGTGTCTGTGTTTGTGTGTGTGTCTGTGTGACAGGGTCTCTCTACACAGCTCTATCAGTCCTGGAACTCACTCTGTAGACCAGACTGATCTCAAACTCATAGAGATCCACCTGCCTCTGCTTCCTGAGTGCTGGCTTTAAAGGCGTGGGCACCACACCAGGTACCATCACGCCCTGTTAATGTACTGTGACTACACAGGGCTCTGTGCGTGCTAGGTAAGCGTTCTACCACCTGAGCAGCATCCCCAGCCAGGGTACCTTCATTTTACCCCTCTCTTTCCTTCTCTGTGTGAGTGTTTTGCCTGCATGTATGTCTGTGTACCTTCTGTGTGTAGTGCCTTCTGAGACAAAAAGTATGTGTGTTGGGTCTCGTGGGACTGAAGTTCCAAGCAGTTGTGAGTTAACATGTGGGTCCTAGGAATTGAACCCGGGTCCTTTGCAAGAGCAGTCAATACTCTTAATCATTGAACCATCTCTCCAGCCTCCTGGAGCTTTCCTTCCTTGTTTCCTTCCTTGTTTCCTTCCTTCCTTCCTTCCTTCCTTCCCCCTTTCTCTCTCTTTCTTAGTTTTGAAATTATTTTTTCTCCTTTTTGTTTATCCTGTGTCTTTCACATCATGCATCTCCACCCCATTCATTTCCCTGCCCCTTTGTATCCATGCTCTGCCCTTGAAACCTCCTCCCCAAAATAAAATAAAATAAAATTTAAGAGAAAAAAGAAAAAGAGAGAGAAGGACAAATCAGTCTTGGTGGGGGAGCTGCAGTGTGTCACAGTGAGTCACACAGCAAACCCTTTTGTCCTTATACCTTTACTTGCAAGCGTTCATTGCAAAGAGAGTCATTGGTCTGTTTCGAGGTCTCTGGTTTCTACTACACTATTGGTGCTGGGCCCTCATGGGTCTCTTGGCTATCCTGCTGTTGTCCTATATTGTGGAGATCCTGTAACTTTGGGTCTGTGGGTTAGGTCCCTTCACGTGCTCCAGCAGATCACAGATGGCCTGGATATTGGGATGGGCCACCCATAACCTTGTTTCTGAGCCTGGGTAGTTGCAGGGTTGGTCAGTCTGCCAGCTCTCTCCTGTCCTCACCACCAAGGCAAGTTCTTCTGCATTGTCCTGGCTGTGAACAAGGGCCTGGGCCAATTCTCCTGTTTTCATGTCCTCCGGGTCAGATCTCCCACACCTACACCTTCAGGGCCAGCTCTCCTGTGTTACCCAGGCATGGTGTAGGGGCCACTCTCCCGAATGCTGCAGCTGATGAGGGGCAGGGCTAGCTCTCCTGCTCTTATGACCTTAGGGCTAGTTTTCCTTCCTGTCTCAGGTGTTGATGGGCGCTGGGAGGACATCTCTCCCCTGCCTATGCCACCACATGACAGATGAGTGATGAGGACAGCTCTCCCACACCTCCACTGAGCTCCCAGAGATGGCACTGCAGATTGTGGTAGGACCACACCACTGGGTATCATGGTGGTAGATTTGGGTTGTATTAATTTTGGCCAGAAGAATTGTTGCGGAATATTAAGATATGTTCCATTGATTTATGCTATGGAACTTTTGTTTTAATGATGCAAAGATGTGTTACAGTCTTTTATGTTGCATTTGTTTAATTCTGTGAAGCTGTGTTACTTTGCCTGTCTAAAACACCCGATGGTCTAATAAAGAGCTGAACAGTCCATAGCGAGGCGGGGAGGGGGGGGAAGGATAGGAGGAACTGGCAGGCAGAGAGAATAAATAGGAGATAAAAAGGGCTCAGGAAGCAAGGGAGATCAAGGAGTGAGAAAAGAAAAGGCCAGCCACCGAGTCACCCAGCCAGCCATGGGGTAAGAGTGAAAGCAAGATGCACAGACGTGAGAAAGGGAAAAAGCCCAGAGGCAAAAGGTAGGTGGGATAGTTTAAGAAAAGCTGGCTAACAACAAGCTAAACCAAGGCTGGGCATTTATAAGTAACAATAAGCCTCCATGTGATTTATTTGGGAGCTGGATGGCAGCCCCCCAAAAATAGCAAAAGAGAAAAAAATCCCAATAACAAGAATTCCTGAATGAAATGAATGCTGTGAGCTATTTTCAAATATTCTACTCAGTTCAAAAAGCACAATCAGCTGGGCAGTGGTGGGTGGTGGCTCACACCTTTAATCCCAGCACTTGGGAGGCAGAGGCAGAGGCCGAGGCACATGGACCTCTGTGAGCTCGAGGCCAGCCTGGTCTATAAAGCAAGTTTCAGGAAAGCCAGGACTGTTACACACAGAAACCCTGTCTTAACGCCCCCCCCACGCCAACACAAAACCAACCCCCCTCAAAGTGCAATCAATCAGGGAAGAGGTGGTTGGGACATCAGCGACTCTTTATCTTTCCTCTTGCTCCATTTCAAGGATAGCTGCATTTACTCTCCAGTCCCATTTTCCCTCCACCCTCTAGTTATAAACTGGCTCAGTGGTTAAGAGCACCACCTGCTTGTCTAAAGGTCCTGAGTTCAATTCCCAGCAACCACATGGTGGCTCACAACCATCTGTAATGAGATGTGGTGTCCTCCTGGCCTGCAAGCATGAATGTAGGCGGAACACCGTATACATAATAAATAAATAAATAAATAATAAGTAAATCTTAAAAAAAATAAACATCAGCCAAACCTCCAATAGGGAGGGTTAGAAACTTAGGAGACATATTGATCACCATGTATTTTGTTATGTGTGTTATTTTTCTTTCACAATGTACTAGGTTTCAGAAAACAAGGTGTGTGTGTGTGTGTGTGTGTGTGTGTGTGGTGATGGAAAAGTCAGTATGCAAAGTGAGAGCGTCATTACAAGAGACACTGACTGTGAGAGATGCCGTGACTGAAAAATAACGCTCTGCACATTTCAAGTCACTGTACAGGGACCGCACTTGCCGATATGAAACAGTTGTAATTCCTATAGATATTAGGGGAATTCTCCCAAATTATCACTACAATTTTACAGTAAGTACAGATCCTTGATTGGGCTATAGAAGAAAGGGGGACTTGTATTGGGTAGGAAACATTGCCTCATTTAAAACCTAGGCAGACATCTTAAGCCTGAGAATGTTAACTGGATTTCTTAATGGGAAATAATGGGCACCCTCTTGCTAGTTCCACATTCCTGTGTGTTTCACAATGTCACACATACATTGGGCAGCTATTCTTTTCCTATCCACACTAGAAACCTACAAAATTCCTATTTAGATAAAAGAACTCCATTCAGTCCTGTGCATCTCAATGACAATCTGTTGCAAATTGCAGATGCTGGAGAACAGCCAAAGCCCACCACAGCAAAACTCCCTCCAGGCAGGGGAACGGTCTGTCCTTTCTGACTAGAGCTGGGCCTGATTGGAAACTCAGTAGGAGCTCTGTTGCTCCGCTTATCCCCCCCCCCCCCCGTGGCCGGGGTGGGGTGGGGGTGGGGCTACGGAGCCAGCCAGCGGACGGACACCCTTTCTCAGTCTTGCGCTTACATTTTCACTTGTGTGTGGTGTGCATGTGTATATGTGTGTTCGTGCATAAGCATGTGTACACGTGCTTGTGGAGACCCGAGGCTTAGATTGGGCATCATTCTTGGTCACATTTTCACTTCATTCATTGACGCAGGGTCCCTCAGTCAAACCCAGAGCTCTTGGATATGGCTCGCCGGCTTCCTCCAGCGAGTCTGTTTTGGCAGGCATTTTATGCAGGCTGGCAAGGCCACCCTGTATTGTATGTGGGTTCTGTGGCTCCTTTGAACTCTGGTCTTCAGGTTTGCAAGGCAAGTGTTTTAAGGCAATCTCTCCAGCCTCCCACCCCTCCCCCACCCTTCTATTTGTCACTCTTTCCCAGCTCCCAACCTGTAAATGTGGGCATCCTCAAAGACTAGATCCTAGATTTCCTGCTTTATACTCTATATGCTTAGCTGCCAGGTTATTAAAGACAGATATTTATGTCAGAATCCCTTCTTTCCTTAAACTGTACCCCAGTTTTCGAACTACTGGGGAATCAAACTTCTGAAAGACCCCCACAGTATAGACAAACAGCTAAGCAGCAGCAATGCCAGGCTTAAACTTTGGAGCAACACAAGTAACATTAGAGCAGGGAAGTTCGACTTGAGAACAAGGGCGGAGAAGCCAGGCAAGATATCTGCGGTCAGCCGGTCAGCCATCTGGCCCCAAGCGATAAGGAACCCGCAGCTGGCCTGCTCTAATGAGAACATCCCGTTTGCTTAGGGAAACAGGAGGCCTATAGTCAGCACATGTGCCCAACTTAGAATATCAGTAATTCACAGAAGAGACAACTCCCCCTATGAAAGATCCCAGCTTAGCTGCTGTAACGTCATTTCACAAAGCTTTTGACGAACGACTGTAAGTGCAGAGTAAGGTCAGGGTCCCTGGCTGCAAAACAGGATATTTATATCCATAGATTCGGACAGGACATCAATTAACAGGATATCTGTTCCCATACATCTGTGCTGGGAGAGGAAAACCCACCTGTGCCCCTTGCCCCATTCCAACTGACCACTAACGATGCATTTGCTTCTGTAATCTGCTTCTGCTGCCCTCTTTCCTATAAAAAGACCTTCCTCCAGTCTGCAGGCGCGCTTGTCTCCCGAGAGACTAAGTCGCCCCAGGTACCTGTGTACTGAATAAAGCCTCTTGCTATTTGCATCCGAAGAGTGACTCGCTGTTCCTTGGGAGGGTCTCCTCAGCCTGAAAGACTGCCCACCACTGGGGTCTTTCATTTGGAGGTTCCACCGAGATTTGGAGACCCCTGCCCAGGGACCACCGACTCACCACCGGGAGGTAAGCTGGCCAGCACAATTGTTTTCTGTCTGTCTTCTGTCTTTTATGTTTGTGCCTGCGTTTGTACTGGTTAGCTAATCAGATTTGTATTTGGCGGACCCGGGGAGGAGCTGACGAGCTCGTACTCCCCACCGCAGCCCTGGGAGACGTCTCAGTGGTGTTTGGGGGCCCGATTCGTGGCCCATTTGCAGTTTGTGAGTCGCGTGGAACTGGGACTGTTGGGGGCTGCCCCACTGTCTGAGGGATTCGTGACTCTTTTGGGAGACGAGGAGCCCGGGTCCTCAAAGTCTCCGTTTGAATTCTTGCTTTCGGTTTTACGCCAAAGCCGCGCTGCGAGTTTCTGTGTCTGTCTAAGTTGTATTTTGTTTGTCTGTCTAATTGTTACTGTCACCGCGGTTGAGAGAATGGGCCAATCTGTAACCACCCCTCTAAGTCTGACTTTACAGCACTGGCGAGACGTCCAAGACATTGCAAATTACCAGTCAGTGGACGTTCGGAAGAGATGCTGGGTAACTTTCTGTTCCTCGGAATGGCCCACGTTCAATGTGGGCTGGCCAAGGGATGGTACTTTTGACATCAATGTTATCTTACAGGTAAAGGCTAAAGTGATGGATCCTGGCCCTCACGGGCATCCAGACCAGGTCGTGTATATCGTGATCTGGGAGGCGATGGCTTATGACCCACCGCCCTGGGTCAAGCCTTTCGTCACCCCGAAACCCCCTCTGCACCTACTTTACCCCCTCCACTCCTTCGCACCCCAACGGGACCTCCGCCCCACTCCTCCCTGTACCCAACCCTCACCAAGTCCCCGGTGCCCAAGCCCCCTCCTCCAAAAGTCTTGCCCCCAGATGATGACCTACTGATGGACCTCCTCACGGAAGGCCCTCCCCCATATCAGGAGCCAGCTCCATGGCCTCCGAATGAGGCTGACTCAACTGAAAGAAAAGAAGAACAAGCAGCGCCAGCCTCTGCTGGTCCTTCTCCGATGGCCGCATGCCTGAGGGGACGAAGGGACCAGCTGCATGCAGCGGATACAACCTCCTCACAGGCATTCCCTCTTCGCATGGGAATGAACGGCCAACTGCAGTACTGGCCATTCTCCTCCTCAGACCTCTACAACTGGAAACATAATAACCCTCCTTTTTCTGAGGACCCCTCTAGGTTGACTGCTCTGATTGAATCTATTTTGATTACCCATCAGCCTACATGGGACGACTGCCAACAGCTGCTGCAGGCCCTGCTGACTTCGGAGGAACAGCAGAGGGTCCTCCTGGAAGCCCGGAAGGAAGTCCGGGGACCTGATGGCCGCTCCACCCAATTGCCTAATGAAATAGATTCTGCCTTTCCCCTTGAACGCCCCTCTTGGGATTTCACCACGGTGGAAGGTAGGAATCACCTAGCCCTCTATCGCCAGTTGCTCATAGCGGGTCTCCACAGGGCGGCTTGACGCCCAACGAATTTGGCTCAGGTAAAGCAGGTTATACAGGGGTCAGAGGAAACTCCCTCTGCGTTCCTTGAGAGGCTCAAAGAGGCTTACCGCAGATATACTCCCTATGACCCTGACGACCCCGGACAGGAGACCAATATCTCCATGTCTTTTATTTGGCAGTCAGCTCCAGATATCAGATGCAAGCTGGAGAGTCTAGAGAACCTCAGGGAAAGCTCACTCAGGGATCTGCTAAAGGAAGCAGAAAAGATTTTCAATAAGAGGGAGACTCAGGAGGAGAGGGAGGACCGCCTAAGAAAAGAAGCTGAGGAGAGGGAAAAGGAAAGGGAAAAAGAGAGGGACCGCAAGAGACATAAGGAAATGAGTAAACTTTTGGCCACCGTAGTGTCAGGGCAAAGACAGGATAGACAGGGGGGAGACAGAAGAGGGCTACCCCTCGACAAGGACCAATGTGCCTACTGGAAAGAAAAGGGGTCTTCACCCAAAGGCTGGGGCCCTGGCGGCGGCCAATAGCCTATCCTTGCGGAAATGCCCTGGACCAGACCGGACCTGACGGATCAACCCCTCCGGGATGAGGATGTCACCTGGTACACTGACGGCAGCAGCTTTCTGCGGGAAGGTGAGCGAAAGGCGGGTGCAGCGGTAACCACGGAGACCGAGGTGATCTGGGCACAGCCTCTGCCTGCGGGGACTTCTGCGCAGCGAGCAGAGCTTGTCGCCTTGACACAAGCTTTGAGGATGGCAGAAGGTAAGAAGCTCAATGTCTATACTCACAGCCGATATGCTTTTGCCACTGCTCATGTTCATGGGGAAATATACAGAAGAAGAGGGCTACTGACTTCAGAAGGAAAGGAAATTAAAAATAAAACAGAGGTCTTAGCCTTGTTAAAAGCTTTATTTCTGCCTCGGAAACTGAGCATTATACATTGCCCAGGACACCAGAAAGGAGACAGCCCTGAGGCTCGAGGAAACCGGCTGGCTGATGAAGCCGCCAAACAGGTGGCCCTGCAGGCTCCGCTAGCCATACTGCCCATGCACCAAGATAAGAGAGACCCCCTCAAATATGATGAGGAGGATCTAAAGCTCCTGGCAGACATGGGAGCGGAGCAGGACCAGAAAACGGGCGAATGGACATGGAAGGGAAAAACAGTGATGCCGATGGCATACACTTATAAGATGCTTGATTACTTACATAAATTGACCCATCTAAGCCCCCGAAAGATGAAAACTTTGTTAGACCGGCAGGAAACTTTTTGCTATTTACTAGGGAGAGACAGCATCCTCCAAAAAGTTATGGACAAATGTAGAGCATGTGCACAGGTAAATGCAGGAAAAACCAAAGTGGGACAGGGGGTGCGAATCCGTGGACATCGACCAGGAGTACAATGGGAAATTGACTTTACTGAAATAAAACCAGGCATGTATGGATACCGGTACTTATTGGTATTTGTGGACACCTTTTCGGGATGGGTGGAAGCCTTCCCGACCAAGCATGAGACAGCAAAAATTGTGACCAAAAAGCTGCTGGAAGAAATCTTCCCCAGGTATGGCATGCCCCAAGTGCTGGGCACTGATAATGGACCTGCCTTCGTCTCCTAGGTAAGTCAGTTGGTGGCCAAGCTATTGGGGATTGATTGGAAATTACATTGTGCATACAGACCCCAGAGTTCAGGACAGGTAGAAAGAATGAATAGAACTATTAAGGAGACTTTGACCAAATTAACGCTTGCAACTGGCACTAGAGACTGGGTGCTCCTACTACCCCTAGCCCTCTACAGAGCTCGCAATACACCAGGACCCCACGGGCTCACACCTTTTGAGATACTATATGGGGCGCCCCCGCCCTTCATTAATTTCTTTGACTCCAACATTTCAGACTTTGCTAATAGCCCCTCTCTGGAAGCTCATTTACAGGCACTCCAGATCGTGCAGAGAGAGGTCTGGAAGCCACTTGCTGCAGCCTATAAGGAACAATTAGACAGACCAGCGGTACCTCACAGCTACCAGACTGGCGATACAGTTTGGGTCCGCAGACATCAGACTAAGAATCTGGAACCCCGCTGGAAAGGACCCTACACCGTGCTGCTAACCACTCCAACGGCACTGAAAGTTGACAGCATCGCGGCCTGGGTCCACTCCTCCCACGTAAAAGCAGCTCGTACGGAAGGAGATACAGCAGAACCGCTATGGAGGGTCCAGCGCTCTCAAAACCCTCTAAAGATAAGACTTACCCGGGGGCCCCATTGACTGGTTTATGGATCTTGTTGGGACTAGGGATGATAGTCCGGGGAGACAGCCCTCACCTGGTGGCCCCCACTTACCCCGGATTTCTGCCAGCTTGCAGCAGGATCAGAGATATGGGATATTCCTGATTTGCTACCTACACAGTTAAAGGACCGGGCAGGCAGCCGCTTTTCTCCTGGGGGAAAATTCGGCTGCGGAAGCCCTGAAGGAAGATGCTTCCTGGGGCAATTAGATTTCTATGTCTGTCCCCGGGATGGGCGGGAGCGAGACCAGCACCGACGCTGTGGAGGATGGGAAAGCTTATTCTGTAATGCCTGGGGATGTGAAACAACCGGGGATGCGTTTTGGAAGCCTAGCTCCTCATGGGCCCCCTAATCGTTATACTTTTAATCTTGCTTTTTGGGCCTTGTATCCTAAATCGCTTGGTCCAATTCATGAAGGACAGGCTGTCTGTCATCCAGGCTCTGGTCCTGACACAACAGTATCATCGGCTTAGACAGTTTGATCCCGAAGACATGGAAACCACAGCTAAATGAATAAAGGGTTTTATTCAGTTGATAGAAAAAGGGGGGGATGAAAGACCCCCACAGTATAGACAAACAGCTAAGCAGCAGCAATGCCAGGCTTAAACTTTGGAGCAACACAAGTAACATTAGAGCAGGGAAGTTCGACTTGAGAACAAGGGCGGAGAAGCCAGGCAAGATATCTGCGGTCAGCCGGTCAGCCATCTGGCCCCAAGCGATAAGGAACCCGCAGCTGGCCTGCTCTAATGAGAACATCCCGTTTGCTTAGGGAAACAGGAGGCCTATAGTCAGCACATGTGCCCAACTTAGAATATCAGTAATTCACAGAAGAGACAACTCCCCCTATGAAAGATCCCAGCTTAGCTGCTGTAACGTCATTTCACAAAGCTTTTGACGAACGACTGTAAGTGCAGAGTAAGGTCAGGGTCCCTGGCTGCAAAACAGGATATTTATATCCATAGATTCGGACAGGACATCAATTAACAGGATATCTGTTCCCATACATCTGTGCTGGGAGAGGAAAAACCACCTGTGCCCCTTGCCCCATTCCAACTGACCACTAACGATGCATTTGCTTCTGTAATCTGCTTCTGCTGCCCTCTTTCCTATAAAAAGACCTTCCCCCAGTCTGCAGGCGCGCTTGTCTCCCGAGAGACTAAGTCGCCCCAGGTACCTGTGTACTGAATAAAGCCTCTTGCTATTTGCATCCGAAGAGTGACTCGCTGTTCCTTGGGAGGGTCTCCTCAGCCTGAAAGACTGCCCACCACTGGGGTCTTTCACTTCATGTGTCCTAGGCAGGTACTCTTTCATTGTCTTTTTTATCTTTTAATTTTTTTTTCCAGGCAAGATTGCACGTAGCCCAGACAAGCCTTGAACTCCTGATCCTCCTTGTCTCCAATGCTGGGATTCCAGACCTATGCCACCCCACCTCGCTCCTTCTGTCATTGTTTTACATGTGTGTGTTGGTATGTGTGTGTTCTCAAATGTGCACACATGCATGCGAAGGCCAGGGAACGACTTTGTGGTTCCTCTAGATCAATGGTTCTCAGCCTTCCTGATGCTGTGACCCTTTAACACAGTTCCTCATTGTTATGGTTTCTGTCTTTTTAAGAGGCAAGCCACGCCCACTCCAGTTGACTCTGGGCCTCTCCTAGGCGCCATCTTAGATTCTCTTGGTCTCCTTCTGGCGGGGGCCCCCCCCTTTCTGTCTCTTTAAGAGGCAAGCCACGCGCACTCCAGGCGTCTCGGGGCCTCTCCTCGGCGCCATCTTAGATTCTCTTGGTCTCCTTCTGGCGGGGGGGCCCCCCCCCCTTTCTGTCTCTTTAAGAGTCAAGCCACGCCCACTCCAGGCGACTCGGGGCCTCTCCTCTGCGCCATCTTAGATTCTCTGCCCCCCCCCTACCGCCCACCCCCCTTTCCCTTCTCTCCTGTCTCTCTGTCTCTCTCCCTTCTCCCTTTCCCCTCCATAACCCCGTGAATAAATATTAAATCTTACTCTAATGTGTCTATCCATGTCTCTGCCTCCTGCCTGCCCGCCATGTTTCTGCCTGCCGCCAGGACCACGGCTGCCTGGCTGCCGCCTCATGGCCCCAGGGGAATTTGCAATGGCTCCGGAGCCCGGCAGCTGTCTCTGCCTGGGACTAGCTGCTCTGCAGGCTGAAGGGACCCACTCGGGACCCACCAGCATTTTTAAATCATAAAACTCATGTTGGGGTGACCCCCAAAAGTAATTTTTGTTGCTACGTCATGTTAATTTTGCTATTGTTATGAATCATAATGTAAATATTTTTGGAGATAGAGGTTTGACAAGGGGTTGCGACCCACAGGTTGAGAATTACTATTCTAGAAGCATCTACCTCACTCTTTGACAGGGTCCCTCACTGGCCCAGAGCTTTCTAAATAGGCCACGCTGGCTGGCCATGGAGCCCCAGGGATGTTCCTGACTTTACCTCCTCAGTGCTGGGATTATAAGTGTGTATCAGCAAGCCTGGTTTTTGTTGTTTGTCTTTTAATGCGGATTCAGGTTCTCATGTTTGCTAGGTAAGCGTTTTAACCAAATGAGCTATCTCCCCCGCCCCTCCTTCCATCATTTTTTTTTTGCTTGGCTGCATTTCTTTTAGCACTAGGGATCTTACTCAGGGCTTCACACAAGTTAGGGAAGTCTACCACTGGGCTATATCCCCAGCCCGTCCATCATTCTTTTTTAAATTGCATTTTCATATTCCTGAGTTGTGTGTGCATGTCTGTATAGGTGCATGTGCCTATAGTGACTACAGAGTCCAAAAAAGGATGCTATGGAGTTGGAGTTACAGGCAGATGTGAGCTGTTCAGTGGAGGTGCTAGAAACCAACTCGGGTCATCTGCGAAAGCAGTGGGGCTCTCAAACCACCGAACAACCACTCCAGCCAAAATAAATTACTTTAGTTGCCTGTGCGTGCATGTTTGCCTGCATCATGTATGTATGTACACCATATGCATGCCTGGTGACAGAGGACCCCTGAAAGAGGTACCAGTATAGAGCCATCCCCAGGTTCCTAAACTTACTTTTCCAGAAGTTTGTATAGTGGAAAACCTTATGGAGCTCAGGGCTAAAATAGCTCCTTCAAGAGCAGGTTTAGACCATTTTTCAGCCTCTTCTAAAACACTCCCCTTTCCTGGGACGAGAGAAATGGTCCAGTAGTTAAGAGATCTTGCTGCTTTTGGAGAAGGCCTGGGGTTCAGTTCCAAGCATCCACAAAGTGGCTCACAGCCATCTGTAACTTTAGTTCCAGGGGATCAGATGCTACCTTCTGACCCCTGCAGGCACACGTGGTGCAGATATACATTCAGGCAAATGCTTGAACATGTCAAATAAATAAATCTAAAAAATAGTAAAAGCGCTGCTCTTTCCTGCATTTGGATTGGTCAGCTGTGACACACATCCCTGTGTGTGCAACATTTACCTGGGCCCATATTACTGTTGCAGTCATGGGACTTTAGGGAGAAAGGAATCAATAACCTATCTCTCACTGCTGCTTGCTACATTATAAATAATAAAGTCCTGTCTCGACCCGATATTCTTTTGTCTTCTTTCAGCATCCATGAAACGATAGCAGGCTAACTTGTGTTAGCCCCTTCATGGTTCTATTTTGTGGAGCAGGGTCAAGACTGCGCGTTTATCTGTAGCTCAGGCAACCAGTCCTACCTCAGACTCTCGAATGCTGGCATTACAAATGTGAGCTATCACATCTGGAACTTCATATTCTATTTTTTTTTACATTGATAGCATTTTATTTGGATCAGAAATTTAAATGTAAATAGGAATCCACAAATAACTGGAGGGAAACATTGGTAAATTCAAGCAAAAATCTCAGGAGCCAAAAAAGGACTCGAGGCATAAAATACGATCTAGAATGACAAAGGAAAAACTCATACATATAGAAAACTTTATCATAAAAGTGGGCCACAATAAACTAACAAGACTTAATAGCAGAGGGGAAAAATAACAATTGTAGTAAATAGGTCTTTAAAATACTTTGCAAAGGTCTAATTCAAGTCAATAAGAAAACTGGACTAAATAGAGTCTTGGCAAAGGACATGAATACCAAAAAGCACATTCAAAATATTGCTGTGGAGAAACTGCACGTTGGTTAAGAGAAATTATTGCACAGCCACAAGGCCCTGAGTTCAGATGCCAGCACCGTGGAGCTAATCAGCTGTGCTTTGCAGCACTCTGGAGACCCCTCCTGGGGCAGGAGCAGACAGGAGGCTCTCTGGGGCTGCCGTCTGTCAGCCTACTAGTTGAGAGGTAAGAAATATGGGGATAGGATCCTGGATAGAGACAAATTGTCACCACAATGGGGATCACTGGATGAAAACAAACAGATGCCACTAAATGGAAATTGGAAACAAAGATGAATTTATTTGCCTGTCTGAAAACAAAGGACACATCTCTCAAGCAAAACATTCTGCTTATTGTACCTGAATGGACTGGTTACAGAGCAAAGGGAGGAAGGACACCAAAACTGGCAGCACACTGAGGTTAGATCTGCTGGGCTCAGAGGCTGAGCTCAGTCCTTTGTAACTGCTCACTGGACCATGTCACTTCTTTCGAGTGCAGGCTCCACTCCTGGCGTTGTCCAGGATGCTCCCGTCTGCTCGCTGTCACTCTGGTGGCCACTGGAACCAGCGGGCTTGAAGGAGGCCAAATCTTTGTTGAAGAGCAACCGCGGAAGCCCAGCATGGTTTATGCCAGTGACATCACCGTCCCTTCGCTAATCTCTTTCAGAATGGACAGGCCGTGTTTCCACTTCTTAGGGCAAAAGGCAAACAAACATACATGTGCCCTTACAAAGGCAGACTTCATGTAGGCAGACTATCCTTAAGAGTTACAAAGGAACAAAACAAACAGCAAAATAACACCTGTGTCTGAATGATGGCAGCACCACTACCCACAGCAGCCAAAAGATGGCAACAGCCCAAACACAGATAAACAGGTCAGGCCATACACAGGGAATGTGCCAAAGAGGCTCCAAGTGCCGGTGCATAGTACAAGACGAATACACATCAAACACATGCCAGGCAAAAAGGCAGACACAAGATGTACAACGTTGTACCAAACACTGTATAAGTCATACACTATAAACACTAAGAACAATTAAATCTATAGGGCCACAAAGCAAAGTGGCTGGGGGGAGGGGAGGAAGCCTTCCCCCTTTGTGCCTAAGAGGCCCGGGACTTCTTTTGAAGTGCCGAGCATGGTTGGCATACAGACAGAGGGGCTGACTGCACAGCGCTGCCAATGTCATAAATGCGAAAGGATCACGGTAACGGAAATGTTACCTTGGTGTGGGTAACCCTACAGAACTGATCACCCCTTGACTCTCTCCTGTTTTGGATGTGAGCCTAGCCTTTAAGGGCCAGGCCATCTCTCCAGCCCAGCACACCTCGACTCTCTGAAGGGAACAGATCAAAAAGAGATGGAGCAGTTCAGGTCATTGAAACAGGAAAACTGAAATGAGCTGAACAACTGGGGAAGGATAAACGGGGGTGGGGGAGGAGGAGGAGGGGGAGAGGGGAAAAAGGAAGGAAAAGGGGAGGAAGGGGGGAAGGGGAAGAGGGGGAGGGGGGAAGGGGAAGAGGGGGAGGAGAGGGTAGTGGGAGGGGGAGGAGGAGTAGGGGAGAGGAAGGGGGAGGAGGGGGGAAGGAGGAGGGGGGAAAGGGGAAGTGGTAGAGGGGGAGAGGAGGGGGAAGGGGGAGGATGGAGAAGAGGAGTAGGGGAGAGGAAGGGGGAGGAGGAGGAGGAGGGAGAGAAGGAGGGGGAGAAGGAGAAGGAGGACGACAGTCCACTTTACAGCTCAGAAGGCTGTGGGCACTGGAGAAGCAGAGCAGTAAATGTTATTTCCAAGTGCTTATTCCCTTGGTGCAAGTATCCTAGAATGTTCTAAAATAGGTAAATGGCCTCCCAAGGAGCACCACAGCAAGCCATCCCAGACTGCCTCTTCCAGGCCAGTGGCAGGGTCTGGAGGAGAGCTGGGGCTGGCCAGAGCCCCGAGTGCTGGGAAACCTTCCGAGGGCTGGGAGGGCCATAAACAAATCTGCCACCGACTCCCTTGCACAGGGTGCCTGTCTAGGGCAGACACATTTCAGTGTGACGACTTTCCTTTGTTCTGGTCTCCTTTGGGATTAGTTTTGCCAGCGGGCTCGCAGCAATCGCATTTCAGATGCTGCATGCAGGCCTTTTAAACTAAGAAGGACAAACTAAGTTCTCCTGAAAGACATTTCTCCTGGTTCACAAGTCAGTTCCTTACATATTTAACAGGAAAATCATTTTTACAAATCTGTCACAAGGCACAACATGCACGAGCCTTGGGGACATCATGTCAAGTGAAAAAGACTGTCTGATATAATAGGCACCTCATGGTTCCACACATGTGAGGTACTGGGAGCACTCAGACTCCTGGAGGCATAAGCAGCCAGGGGTGGGGACAGGAAATGGGGGATTTTATGGTTTAGGGGTGCAGCGTTTCAGTCCCGAAAACAAATGAATTAGTTCTAGAAGCACGTGGCACAGCTTTGGGATTGTGCTTTCTAATACTGAGCTGTGACTATAAAATTGTTAAAACAGCCTCAACAGTGGTGGCGTAGGCATACCTTTAATCTCAGCACTCGGGGGGAGGCAGAGGCAGGAGGATTTCTGTACACTTAAGACTGGCCTGGTCTACAGAGTGAGTTCCAGGACAGCCAGGGCTACACAGAAAAACCCTGTTTTTGCTGGGGAGGGGGGCGGGTAGGGGTGGTGAGAAAAAAAGCCATTGAAGACAAAACTCATTCCAAATTTTTTGTTAAAACAGCAAAATGTGTGTTTGTTTTTAATCATCATTTACAATAAGCCTCTCAATTATTGCTAAGTTATGAACTTAAAGTATATTGTTGCAATTAAAAAAACATATGAAGTTTATGTGCTTGGGAGTTTTGCCAGCATATATGCATGTGAACCATGTAGGTACCTGGTGCCCATGCAGCTAAGAAGAGGGCATCATATCCCCTGGCACTGGACTTCCAGTTGGTTGTGAGCCACCATGTCGGCACAAAGAACTAAACCCCGCTCTTCTGCAAGGCCACACATTTTCTTAAGCACTAAGCCATCGCTTGAGCTATTTTATTTTTCAATTCTATTTATGTGAGAGGGACACATGCATGTGTGTCCCCTCAGAGGCCAGAAAAGTGTCTGTCAGAATTTCTGGAGCTGGAGGTGACTGAAGTGGGGGCTGGAAAGCAAACTCCAGCCCTTGAAAGGGCGGCAAGTACTCTTAATTGTGGAGCCATTTGTCCAGCCCCTTATGACTGCACTTTGAATGTTTATCTAAATGACAATCTGGAATTACTAAAGATAACAAATTTCAGATGTGAATTCACACTGGGACACTACAATAAACACTCCTTTATCAAACACAAGGAGCAAAATAAGCAAAACAGTCCTAGGTTTTAAAATTCCTTCTCTGTTTCTACGCAAAACTTTGGGCATTGAGCTTTTTACTTTTGCATTTTAAGCAGTCACATACTGACACATTCCAAACACCAACAAAAAAATAAAAACTAGGAATGATTTAGCTCAATACTGGTACATTTTACAGAGAAGTAAGAGTCAGGACCTTGGGGGGTTTGGTTGCCCTCCCGTTCCTCTATCACTGGGTTCGCTAGATGCATTCCCACGTGCATAGGACCGAATGTCTGCTCTGGACACAGTCACTATGCGTGGTATGATTCGCACATGCACATTCTGGGTCTGCCCCTGCCTCTGCCCCTGCCGGACCATGATAGCAGAGACCTGGAAGCCCTGGGCCCGAACATTCTGCCTGTGGCTCTGTGGGGTGGAGCTCACCCGAAACACCACAGACCTCTGGGTCTGTTGAACCACTCTGGGCCCCTCACTGTTAAGGCGACTAGTTTGCTGATCTGGCAAGGACACCTGCTGAGGATTAGACCCTTGGGAGGAAGCTGCTGGCCCTGGCTGTGGCTGCTGGGGGACAGGGGCGCTGGGTGGTTGCAGCTGTTTTGGAATCAATACATATGTCTGCTGTGGAAATTGCAGTGGTCTCTGGGATGACATCTGAGAGTCTGTGTGCATAATGAGAGAGCCAGGGGGAGTCCTTACACTTATGGGATTTGCTGTATTATTTATAATGAGTCGCACAGGTGGCCTCACGGTGCACTGTGCTGGCCTAGGTTCTCTGGCTGGAATGTGGCTATTATGACTGGTTCCCTCAGCAGCTGGGGCGCTAGTGAGGCGGACTGGGACCTGGGTTGAATTACCCACCATAGTAGACCTTACCAAACGGATCACGCGAACACGAGTGGTCCAAGTGGGGGGCTGGATCTTGGGGTTGTTTTCTGATGACCTAGCACTGGGTTGGCCAGCTGGAGGAACTCTGCTCATTCCCACAGTGGTCCGCTGAACCACCCTGACTGCTTGAGGAGCAGGAGGCGGGTCTCGCCTGGCCTCTGGTGTGACGGACCTGAGAGATGAGGGGCCCTGTCTCGAGATGGGGGCCAGTGACACCAGTAGAGGAATTTTGCTTTCCTTCTTTAAGGCTGACAATGACACTAGACTGGCTGTGGGCTTCTTCCCTGGGGTGGGCTGAGGAGGCCAGACTGAGCTACTAGGCCGCTTCTTCCCTGGGGTGGTCTGAGGAGGCCAGACTGAGCTACTAGGCCGCTTCTTCCCTGGGGTGGTCTGAGGAGGACAGACTGAGCTACTAGGCCACTTCTTCCCTGGGGTGGTCTGAGGAGGCCAGACTGAGCTACTAGGCCGCTTCTTCCCTGGGGTGGTCTGAGGAGGACAGACTGAGCTACTAGGCCACTTCTTCTCTGGGGTGGTCTGAGGAGGACAGACTGAGCTACTAGGCCGCTTCTTCTCTGGGGTGGTCTGAGGAGGACAGACTGAGCTACTAGGCCACTTCTTCTCTGGGGTGGTCTGAGGAGGACAGACTGAGCTACTAGGCCGCTTCTTCCTTGGGGTGGGCTGAGGAGGACAGACTGAGCTACTAGGCCACTTCTTCTCTGGGGTGGTCTGAGGAGGACAGACTGAGCTACTAGGCCACTTCTTCCCTGGGGTGGGCTGAGGAGGCCAGACTGAACTACTAGGCCACTTCTTCTCTGGGGTGGTCTGAGGAGGACAGACTGAGCTACTAGACCACTTCTTCCCTGGGGTGGGCTGAGGACAGACTGAGCTACAAGACCACTTCTTCCCTGGGGTGGGCTGAGGACAGACTGAGCTACTAGGCCACTTCTTCCCTGGGGTGGGCTGAGGAGGCCAGACTGAGCTACTAGGCCACTTCTTCTCTGGGGTGGGCTGAGGACAGACTGAGCTACTAGGCTGCTTCTTCTCTGGGGTGGGCTGAGGAGGCCAGACTGAGCTACTAGGCCACTTCTTCTCTGGGGTGGGCTGAGGAGGCCAGACTGAGCTACTAGGCCACTTCTTCTCTGGGGTGGGCTGAGGAGGACAGACTGAGCTACTAGGCCACTTCTTCCCTGGGGTGGGCTGAGGACAGACTGAGCTACTAGGCCACTTCTTCTCTGGGGTGGTCTGAGGAGGCCAGACTGAGCTACTAGGCCACTTCTTCCCTGGGGTGGGCTGAGGAGGCCAGACTGAGCTACTAGGCCACTTCTTCCCTGGGGTGGGCTGAGGACAGACTGAGCTACTAGGCCGCTTCTTCTCTGGGGTGGGCTGAGGACAGACTGAGCTACAAGACCACTTCTTCCCTGGGGTGGGCTGAGGAGGACAGACTGAGCTACTGGACCCCTGTGTCATCTTGCTGGGACAACTAGCTTGGCTCTGGACAGCCTCCTGGCACATAGGCACTGTCTTCCTTGGCTCAGTGTTTATCCCTGTCAGGAAATCATCTGAATAATCACCCAGGGCAACAGGAGGGAGAGACATGGCGTTAGCACTGCTGCCCTCTGGAAGTGGCTCTATTTCCTCATTGAGAAGCGTATTAAGGCACTCCATGATATCTTCATTCCTATCCCATAGCTGACTGTCATCCTCACAATCAAACATACAATCATATTTTACCTCAGGAATTGCTGAGATGGTTGGTTCAGTCTCATCAAAGGGCAGAGATAGCAACTCTTTAACAAAGCTCTCCAAGTCCATCTCTGAAGGCACAGTCAGTTCACAGGGACTCTGGTTGCATGTTTCTGTTCCATCAATCTGCAGGTCAGATGGGTTATCTGGACTTATTTTTGCCTGCTTTTTGCAAGGAGTGGTTGTCATTAAGTCAGGGGGACAAGAACACCCAGATGGTACCTCCTCTTGATCCAGAGAGGGGCATGCATGCCTCTTGAAGCATTGCCGCATGGGGTTAGTGTTCATCTTCTGCTCATTAAACAGCAATTTGTTGGCCATGCAGGTGACAGCAACAGAAGGATCCAGACACAGTGGCTCTGCTGTAGCTAAGATCAGTTGGCTCTCAAGCTCCTGTTTTGCTTCCTGGGTCCACTGACTGCTGTCACTTGTCATGGACTCGACATCGCTTACTAGAGACTGCATCGTTGGACGTAAGAGAATATGCCGGACTTGGCAAGCAGGAGAGGACACAGCAGCCTCTGCAGCAGGCTCCTCGGGAGGGTAGATGTCACCACACTGCCTGTAGTCTCGGATTTCTGCTATGACACAGCCACTGTGAAAAACATTCACAGGAGACTTTTCCAGAATATCAATCAGAAAGGAAGGTAACTCTTCAGCATCCAAATATTCAAGCAGTTTCTGTCCTACATACGGCCCTGGATAGGGCTCTATAAGGACTCCATCTTTATCCTTGAGCATGAGAGAATAGTCCTGGTTTTCTGGGTACAGGCTGACCACTAAACATGGCAATGGCTCTCTCTTCATAAGCTTCTCTAGCAAGTTGACATTGCTTCGAAGGCCCTCTGCTTCTGGCTCCTTTTCACACTCCTCCACATAAATGTCATACAGTTTTTCCTGAAGAGATTTTTCCCCACAAGACGTGGGTTTCAGTGGAGGGGGTTGCTGCTGAACAGTCTCATCGCCCCCCTCCAAAGTGTCCTGTAAAGTTTGTTCCATCCTAATAGAAAATCGGGGCCCTTAAAGAAAAACAAAAAGTATTGGTGAACAGGTAGAAATCATGGCAGTTCTATCAACGGTGAGGCAAAACTTTACAACTCTGTGTAGGAGTGTACACTTTGAATTTAATACGGACCCCAAGAAACCTGCCTCCCGTTGGTGTGATGCAGATGCTGCCAATTCCTGTACTGTATTCTGGGGGATTAGATTCTGGGGGATTAGGCATGGGCAAACCAGTCTGGGCTGCACCGAGAGACCCTGACTTAACTGCGAAGACAAGCCAAAGGAACCAAGAGCTACATTTAAATTTGCAAGTTTTTTTTTTCAGGACAGGGTTTCTTTGTGTAACAACTCTAACTATCCTGGAACTAGCTCTTGTAGACCAGGTAGACCAGGCTGGCCTTGAACTCAACAGAGAATCGCCTACTTCTGCCTTCTGAGTGCTGGGGTTAAAGGGCACCACCTCCACCCGGAAAAATTCCCCAAGTTTTTATTATGTACACAACTTTCTGCCTCCATTTATACCCACACGCCAGAGGAGGGTGCCAGATCTCTTTACAGATGGTTTGGAGCCACCATGTGGTTGCTGGGAATTGAACTCAGGACCTCTGGAAGAGCAGACAGTGCTCTTAACCACTGAGCCATCTCTCCAGCCCTTCCCCAAGTTTTTAAAAAAGCATTCGTACCTTTGGCACCCACTGTCAGTGTGTCGTCCTGGTGCGCTGTGGTGGAAAAGCTGTCCTGGACCAGGCTGTCCTCGAACTAACAGATTCGCCTACTTCTGCCTCCCGAGTGCTGGGGATAAAGGGCACCACCACTGCCTGGAAAAATTTTGCAAGTTTTTAAAAGCATCCATACCTTTGGCGCTCACTGCCAGTGTGTCAGCCTGGTGCGCTCTGTGCTGGTAAAGGTATCCTGGACTAGGCTGGCCTCGAACTAACAGAGAATCTCCTACTTCTGCCTCCCGAGTGCTGGGGTTAAAGGGCGCCCCCACCACCCGGAAAAATTCTCCAAGTTTTTAAAAAGCATCCATACCTTTGGCACTCACTGTCGGTGTGTCGTCCTGGTGCGCTGTGGTGGAAAAGCTGTCCTGGACCAGGCTGTCCTCGAACTAACAGATTCGCCTGCCTCTGCCTCCCAAGTGCTGGGTTTCAAGGGCGCCACCACCGCCTGGAAAAATTTTGTAAGTTTTTAAAAAGCATCCATATCTTTGGCACTCACTGCCAGTGTGTCATCCTGGTGCGCTCTGTGCTGGTAAAGGTATCCTGGACTAGGCTGGCCTCGAACTAACAGAGAATCTCCTACTTCTGCCTCCCGAGTGCTGGGGTTAAAGGGCGCCCCCACCACCCGAAAAAATTCTTCAAGTTTTTAAAAAGCATCCATACCTTTGGTGCTCACTGTCGGTGTGTTGTCCTGGTGCGCTGTGGTGGAAAAGCTGTCCTGGACCAGGCTGTCCTCGAACTAACAGATTCGCCTACTTCTGCCTCCCGAGTGCTGGGGATAAAGGGCACCACCACCGCCTGGAAAAATTTTGCAAGTTTTTAAAAGCATCCATACCTTTGGCGCTCACCGTCGGTGTGTCGGCCTGGTGCGCTCTGTACTGGAAAAAGAACAGGCTGGCCTCGAACTCACAGAGATTCGCCTACTTCTGCCTCCCAAGTGCTGAGGTTAAAGGCGGGAGCCACCACCGCCAGGAAAAATTGTCCTAGTGTTTACAAAAGCGTCTGTACTTTTGGCGCTCGCTGCCGGTGTGTCGGCCTGGGGCGCTCTGTGGTGGAAAAGCTGCCCTGGAGCAGGCTGGCCTCGGACTCACAGAGATTCGCCTGCCTCTGCCTCCCGAGGGCTGGGGTTAAAGGCGGGCAGGCGCCACCACCATCGGGAAATATGGCGCTCGCTGCCGTTGTGTCGGCCTGGGGCGCTCTGTGGTGGAAAAGCTGCGGGACTCACAGAGATTCGCCTGCCTCTGCCTCCCGAGGGCTGGGGTTAAAGGGCGCCACCTCAGCCCGGCAAATTTTGCAAGTTTTTAAAAGCATCCACACGTTTGGTGCTCGCTGCCGGTGTGTCGGCCTGGGGCGCTCTGTGGTGGAAAAGCTGCCCTGGAGCAGGCTGGCCTCGGACTCACAGAGATTCGCCTGCCTCTGCCTCCCGAGGGCTGGGGTTAAAGGGCGCCACCTCAGCCCGGCAAATTTTGCAAGTTTTTAAAAGCATCCATACCTTTGGCGCTCTTCGTCGCTCACTGCAGGTGGGTCGGCCTGGTGCGCTCTGTGCTGCAAAATGGACGTGCAGGGCTGACGGGGCTGACGAGCGGCAAGCTTGCCGCGTCGTCTTCCTCCGTCGCCGTGCACGCTGAGGTGGGTCGGCCTGGTGCGCTCTGTGCTGCAAAATGGACGTGAAGGGCTGATGGGGCTGACGAGCGGCAAGCTTGCCGCGTCGTCTTCCCCTGTCGCCTTCTGCACGCTGAATGCCGCGCTCGGGCTCGCCCTCCTTATATAGCCTCGTGGGTAGGCGTGTCCCTTTTCAAACTTCCTTTCCAGGGCCCGCCCTGTTTCCGCAGGAGAGGCGGGAAGGTTTTGGGGGCTTGAGCGCGCGTAGCAAATTTTTTTGTTACAGTTTCGATATCCACCATTTCACACCCGAACAACTTGCAGAGTCATCGTGCACCATTTTATTTGTCTGGGTGGGCCCTTTAAGAACCAATCTGTGAGCCGGGCGGTGGTGGCGCACGCCTTTAATCCCAGCACTCGGGAGGCAGGCGGATCTCTGTGAGTTCGAGGCCATCCTGGTCTACAAGAGCTAGTTCCAGGACAGGCTCCAAAGCCACAGAGAAACCCTGTCTCGAAAAACCAAAAAAAAAAAAAAAAAGAACCAATCTGTGGGAGGAAGAGGTAGACAGATCTCTGGTAGTTCGAGGCCAGCCTGGCATACATAACCAGTTTGAGGCCAGCCTGGCCGTACAAGTCACCTGAGGGTCTCTCTCTCTCTCTCTCTCTCTCTCTCTCTCTCTCTCTCCCTGCCTCCCTCCCTCCCTTCCCCCCCCCCTTTCCTCGAACCCAGAGATCCACCTGCATCTACCTCTGAGACTACAGGCATGCGCTGCTACCACCCTCCAGTGAGACTATGTCTGTAAAAAATAATGTGATTGCCCACATCTTTAATCCCAGCACTCGGGAGGCAAAGGCAGGCAGATCTCAGTGAGTTCGAGAACAGCCTGGTCTGCAAAGTGAGCTCCAGGACAGTCAGGACTGTTACACAGAGAAACCCTGTCTCGAAACAAACAAACAAACAAACAAATCTGTATTTGGAATCTATTGTCGCCATTGTTTAGGCTGCTTCTGATACCCATTTGGCATACCTAAGAAAGTCACTGTATGCTTGGTGTGAGTGATACAATTCTGCCGAGAGGGACCTTGGCAGCTGGTGGCTCTAAATCGTGGCAGGTGAGAACCCACGGCGGTGAGGGACAGACATGCCAGGTAGACAGCACTTAAGTGGAGAGTTTTATTGAGATAAAGGGACTGGGGGAAGGGAAGGGAGAGAGAAAGAGAGAGGGAGAGGAAGAGAGATGTAGAGAGAGAAAGGCGAAGAGGAGGAAGTGGGAGAGGCAGGCAGAGTTCCGCCTTTTAAAGGGACAGGGTACGGGCCTTCTAACAAGCAGGTGTGAGGCACCCTATAAGGTCCTCAGCGGGTGTGGCCATGTTCGCCCGGATGCTAAGAGTGAGTTATCACAAGGCTTCTTCCTATTCCTGCCCCAGGCTTTTCATATAGCTAGACACATAACATGGCATTCTTTCTTTTTCTTTTTTTCTTTTTTGGTTTTTCGAGACAGGGCTTCTCTGTGTAGTCCTGACTGTCCTGGAACTAGCTCTTGTACACCAGGCTGGCCTCAGAGAGGTCCGCCTGCCTCTGCTCCTGAGTGCTGGGATTCAAGGCGTGCGCCACCATCGCCCAGTAACGTGGCACTCTTTTTTTTCCGAGACAGAGTAACGTGGCGTTCTTATTCACAACTACTTAGCTTTTATTTTCCTATGTGTTTCTAGTTTTTCTTTTCTTTTTATTATTATTTTGTGTAGGGTGTTTTGCCCACGCGTTTGTTTTTGTACCACACATGTGTAATACCCTCGGAGGCCAGAAGAAGGCATCAGATCCCTGTGGGCCTGGAGTTCCAGAGGTTGTGAGTGGCCAGGTGGGTGCTGGAAATGGAACCCAGGTTCTCTGGAAGAGCAACCAGAGCTCGTGATTGCTGAGCCATCTCTCCAACCCCAGCTTTTCTCTTTATTTCTTTTTTCTTTTCTTTTCTTTCTTTCTTTTTCTTTCTCGCTCTCTCTATTTTTTTATGTTGTTAGATTTCTTTGACTATTTATAGAATCTCATTTTCCAATCCTTTTGTTGCCTTGAAATTTGCCAGTTCTTTTTTGACAGATGTTTAGATTCTCTAATGTTTAGATTTACATACAGCAATGACACCAATATTCACTGTAATTGCCTATAACAACAAGAATCCAAGATAAGTTTGTGAAGTCCCAGAAGTAGGCAGATTTATAATAAATATATATATTTTTTGGTTTCTTTGCTTTGTTTTTGAGACAGAGTCTCACTGTACAGCCCTGGCTGGCCTGGAACTCAACATGTAGATCAGTCTGACCTCAAACTCACAGAGGTCTGTGTATCTCTGCCTAAGGAGTGCTGCACTATCATAACGGTTTTTTTTAAAAAAAAAAAATCAGTGGCACACGGCTTTAATCCCAGCACTCTGGAGGCAGAGACAGAAGGATTTTTGTGAGTTCAAGAGCAGTCTGGTGGTATACAGAACTAGTTCCAGGACAGTCTCCAAAGCTACAGAGAAACCTTGTCTCAACCCCCCCCCCAAAAAAAAAATTCAGTAGGAATTGTGATTGTTATACATTATCATAGATACATTATATTTGGTTGGATTGAAAGTTCTTTGCCTGAGCACATTAGAGCTGACCATGCTCACTCTGTGTGTGTGTGTGCGCGCGCACACAGGAGAGCTGACTCTGCCTCCCCTCGTATGCCCCCTTCAGTAATCAGGAGATAGGGCCCTGCACCTTGCTTGGGCAAAACAGTAGAGCTGGCTTTGGTGGTGTGATTGTGGGTGACCAGATCTGAGGATCTGAGAGCAGGAGAACTGGCCCCATTCCTTGCTGCAGGATGCATTGGGTGAGCTGGCCAAGGCAGTGCTGGAGAGCTTACCCAGGGAAAACTGGCAGATTGACTATCACCCAGGCCCAGAACCAGGGCTATGAATTACCTCACCCCAACATTTACCTGAATTGCTGGAGTATGTAAAGGGACCAGACCTGTTGATCCAAAGATACAGGACCTCCATGACACAGGACAACAGAATATGCAAGAGGAGTCCCAGTGGGGCCCAGTATCTACAGGGCAGCAGAAGCCAGAGGCCTCCAAGCAGACCAATGCCTCATGGCAGTGAACACTTAAAGAAAAGATGACTGGACAGACGGTAAAATGTGGGGCTCCCAGGGCCACACTATAGCTTCCACGCCGAGATTCTTCTCCTTTTCCTTTCATTTCCTTTGTTTTGGTTTTTCTTTTAAATTTTGTTTATTAAGGGGAGGGCGTTTGCCAGGGCAGAGGGCACATCCTTGAGGATAGGGAGACGTGTGGGATCAGAATGCATGATGTGAGATTCACAAAGAATCAGTCAAAATGAAAAGAATAATTAAAAAAAACTTTGCTTGAGTTTCTTTGAAATGACTGGTGTTAAGCAACAGATAGTTGTTTCGTAGGGCTGGGTATATAATTTTTGGATTTCACTTGCCTAAGCACAGACAAGGCCCTAGACTCAACCCATAGTAATGGAAAATAAAAACAAATCAGCCATCACCACTACCACAAATAAAAAGCAAACCAATAAACAAACATGTAAAAAAAGTGATTTTCTAGCTCCCTGGTTATCCTTACGAAGATGGACAACACTTCTGGAACATCACAGAGGGCCTTTCTGGTTTCCTTTCTGTTTTTGGTATATGTATATGTATAGAGTGTGTGCGTGTACACTGTGTGTGTGTGTGTGTGTGTGTGTGTGCAGGTGTGTCTACACATGTGTGTGCATGTATAAGGAGGGCAGAGGTCAATACTGGATGTCTTCCTGAATCACTCTCTACCTTATCTTTTGAGACTGTATCTCTCACTAATTATTGTGCTCCCCAGTTGGTTAACCTGGCTGGCCACTGAGCATTAAGGATCTGCCTGTCACTATTCCCTAAGCACTGCAGTTGTACTAGGCCATATCTGGCTTTTTTTTTTTAACCTGCGTCCTGGAGGGCTGAACTCAGGTCCTCACGCTTATGAGACAGGTACTCTACCAACTGACCTATTTCTCCAGCCTCCTATTTTCTTTTCTTTTTATCATTGTTTCTCTTTTTAAAAATTTCCATATGTGAACTGAAGCTAACTAAAGGCTTGGATAGTTCTTTTTTTTTTTTTTAATTTTGCTTTTTGATGTGGGATTCCCCTCTGTATACTATGAATATGTTTTATTACCATTGGTTATTAAAGAAGCTGTTTCAGCTTAGTAGAGTAAAGCCAGGCAAGAAATCCGAATAGAGATATAGAGAGAGTGTAGGCAGAGTCAAAGAGATGCCATGTAACTGCCAAAGGAGAAAGACACCAGCTGCCAGCAGAACCTTACTGGTAAATCATGAGCCTTGTGATAAAATACAAAATAGTAAAAATGGGTTAATTTAAGACGTAAGAGTTAGCTAGAAATATGCATATGCTATTGGTCAGTGTTGTAATTAATTTAGTTTCTGTGTGATTATTTGCATCTGGGCAGCCAGGAAATGAACAAGCAGTCTCTGCCTACAAAATGGTGTCCAATGTGGTGGTCTTGTACCCTGTAAAGATTTGTCACTTGTATTGGTTTAACAAAATGTTGATTGGCCAGTAGCCAGGCAGAAAGTATAGACAGGGTAACCAGTATAGGAGAATTCTGGGAAGAGGAAAGGCCAGTCTGCAGTTGTCACACAGATGCAGAGGAAGCAAGATGAGAATGCCTCACTGATAAAATGTACCAAGCTAACACAGATAAGAATTATGGGTTAATGAAAGATATGAGAGTTAGTTAATAAGAAGTCTGAGCTAATAGGCCAACCAGTTTATAATTAATGTAGGCCTCTTTGTGTTTATTTGGGGCTGAATGGCTGTGGACTAGGCGGGACAGAAACCACTGTCAACACCTTTTCTATAACTTTTTACCTTGATGGGTGATATCTTTATATCTTTATTTTGGGGGAGGAGGAGGCTGTTATTGCAGAGTACATCTGCTTTAGCACAGGAGGCTTGTCTGCCCACCCGGTCATAAGATGATGTTCTAGTTTCATTTCTGTGCCTGTGATAAAACACCCCAATGAAAAGTAGTTTAGGGGAGAAAGGAGTTTATTTGGTTCGCAATTCCAGGTCCATCATAGCAGAGAAGTTACAGTGGCAGGAACTCAAATCAGCAAGCCATGGCATGTCACAGTTAAGAGCAGAGAGAAATAAATACATACAAGATGACTTGCTTTTCTTTCTCCTCTCTTATATAGTTCAGGATCCCTTGCCTAGGGAATGGTGCTACCCACTGTGGGCTGGGTCTTCCCACATTAATTGATAGTCAAGACAATTGCCCACATACATACACACAGGGCAATCTGTTCTAGACAATTTCTTAATTGAGATTCTTTCCCCTTAGGGTTAGAGAGATGGCTCAGCAGTTAACAGCCTTTATGTTCTTGCAGAAGACCTAAGTCCAATTCCCAGTGGCCCATAAATGTCTGTATTTCAAGCTCTAAAAGATGTGACACCCTCTTCTGGCTTCTGCAGGCACCTGCACTCATATATACATACTCACATGTAGACATCTATGCATAACTAGAAATAAAATAAATCTTGAGAGAAAAAGACTCTCGAGGAGATTCGAGGCTATTTCGAGTCGAGAGTTAAAAATTACTGCAAGTATTCAATTGTTGCACAAACTGTGTTTTACATTGCGTCTCATGGGATTTCAGCTTTCACTGAGCAGAGGATTGGAGAACAAGCAGTTTTCTGACCATTTGTTTGAAGAAGTACCAGTGAGGAAACAAGGAGACAAATTAGGGACAGGAAAGAAGACAAGAAAAAGCTACAAGAGAGATGTAGGCAACTGGTCCCCATTGGAGACTCATGGGAAGCAGTGCAGAATGAGCCTCAGTTGGTTTTATCTTAGAGGCAAGGAAGCTGTGGCATTTATCCACACTCCTCTCTCATTGCCTGGGGCAGGGCCAACAACAGTGCTCCTTGACAGTTGTGGTTGTCTCAGACAAGGACCATTCCTCTCAATGTGGATTGAGGATGTCCTCAAATTGCGAGTCTCACATCCTTGCAGTATGATCCTGTATGTGTGTACAGAATGGCGATACCCCAGGAGATGGATAGGGCTCAGACAACATTTTCTTTCTTTTAATACTGAAGATAAGTGGGATGAGTCAGTTGTTCATGCTTCCTGACATAGACAGGTGCTATGGAATGAACCAGGGCATGTGGATAAGTGAGACTGTGCCCCATTTAAGGGGAGCAAGCAATTTTATGCTTTAAGGTCAAAAGACCAAAGATAGTCTACTCTTTGATGTCCCCACTGGACAGTCCCCAAAGCAGCCTGGGCACAATTGTCCCAGGAGACTCTAGACTTGTATTCTTTTTGTGTGTGTTCTTCTGTAGGGCAGCAGCTGGCCTATTGCCTCATCTTTCCAACAAGGTGAAGTATTTTTGTGTGTGTGTTTGTTTGCTTTTAATTACACCGTGTGCACAGCCTTTGGAACCCTAAGCATGTAAAGGAGCATAGTGGCTGGATTTCAGAACTCTGTGAACAGTCCTCTCTTTACAGCAGCGCAAGACGGGAAAACTTATGGCCTGGAAGATCTTGCTAGAGGAGTAAGAGAACTCATTTAATTGAGAGATCATTGGCTGAGTTTACAATTAGTAAGCCACATCCATCCTTGCCCATTGGTTCCCAGGTCTGTGCTTCCCTTCCGTGGTACAGTTCATTAGACGGGGCACCAGAGATCTTAGAAGAACAGAGTACCCAGAGCGGGGAAGTTGATGATACTTTTCAGTACGTCTCATTCTGGGTTAGCAGTCTATCAGTTGGCTTGAGACTTAATCTGTCAATCTGTCTCTGCTCCAGCAGCTGTAGCTCTGTAAGAGAAACTGAACAGACAGCACTTCCCATTGCCCATTACTTCACTTATTGCCTCTATATCTGCCCTGTGTTGTTTATTGGAGCGTCAAATGTCTCAGAGCCCATAAGTCTTGCATCGCATTATCTTCCTTCTCTTTTTAAATTTTAAGTCTTATATTAAATTCATTTTTTGACAATTTCTTATGTATACAAAATATATACTCTATAGAGTATGTTCTGATTATGGTACCTTCACCCTCTCGCCTTCCATCCTACTACCCGTGGCCCCTCCTCCCTGCAAGCCCCTTTCCTCCAGTTAGTGGTCCTCCACTTCCACATCTCCTCACTGCACTAATCCTGGTCCCTTATAGCCTCCCTCCAGTCTCTTTCCTCTTCCACTTGCCATCATCCTTTTGATGACCCCGACCTTCCTCATCATTGTTTCTCTCTCTTGTGATCTTTTGCAGGTTTTTGGGCTCTCACAGAAGACGGGGACGAGAGTTTGGTTCTCAGCTCCCATGTCAGGCACCTTACAAACCACCTGCAACTCCAGATTTGGGGAATCTGGTGTCCTTTTAGGGCCTCCTCAAGTGTACACATGCACATTCCTACACGTGCGCGCGCACGCACGCGCACACACACGAATAAAAATGAAAAAGCAAATTGCTCTACATCTTGTGCTGAGGTCGTAATTTCTCACTGTGTGCATTATCTCCACGCACCTTGGGAGCCACCCTGTGCTCTGTGGGATGTTTATCAGCATGCTTAATCTCTACCCACTGGGTGCCAGCAGCAGCCTCCTGCATTTTCTGACAGCTAAACATATTTGTAGACATTTCCAAACGTCCCGGAGGGACAAAACAATCTGTGACTGTGAGTCACTCCTCTTATGTAACAAGTCAAGCTTTGGAAACAGAGACAGTAGTCCCTCGGCCACACAGCCCTTTACACATTGGGCATGATAGTGTGCTTCCCATTTGACTTTTTGTTTTTATTTCATTTTGTCTTTCGAATGTTCTAAAATTTACCAATTTTTCTTAGTTAATAGAGTCTTTGGTCCGATGCAAACAAAAACATCACCAAATCTTTAGAAAGTGCATTAAAACTAACAAAGTATTTTATTTATTTGCTTTGGAAGCAATCTATAACCATGCCCAAATTTCCTCATTTTAGTCTTTTTAGTCTTCACTCAGTGTTTGTTCTTTTAGTGTAAAACAAATTTTCCCATGGTTTCTTCTTTAAAATCCCTTGCCAGTTTTCAGTGGTTTTAAATTTGTCCGACCAACTTTAAAATATATAACATTTTATTAATTCTTTGAGAACTTATTACAATGTATTTCGTCCCTATCAATACCCCCTAACTCCTCCTAAATCACCCCCACCCCTCTCCTCCTTCCAACTTCATGTCTTTTCTTAAAAATGACCTGTTGTGTCCATTTGAGCTGCCCGTATACACCTGAGTGTGGGGCCATCCACTGAGGCATGATGGACCTATCCAGGACCACACGTTGAAGAAAGCTGCTTCTCCCTTCCCGCAGAAGTCATCAGCTGTCTCTAGATCCTCAGACCTGGAGGCTTGTTAAGTCCCTGCCCCTTTCTTTATTCAGTCAGGTTTTAATTGGTGACTTGCTATCATGAGCAATGGCTTCTGTTCTTCTTGAGACAGGGTGCCCAGGCTGGCCTGAAGTTTGTTTGTCTCTTGCTTCAGACTCCAGAGTGCTTGGATTACTGGCCTGCACCTTCATACCTAACTATTTTCTCTCCCTGTCTATTTTTCTCCTTTTTGGATTGTTTGAGATAGAGTTCCACCCTGTAGTCTGGGCTGGCCCGGAACTCACTATGTAACTCACTCTGTCCTTGAACTCATGGCAGTTCTCGCTCTCTTTTTTTTTTTTTTTTTGGTTTTTTGAGACAGGGTTTCTCTGTGGTTTTGGAGCCTGTCCTGGAACTAGCTCTTGTAGACCAGGCTGGTCTCGAACTCACAGAGATCCGCCTGCCTCTGCCTCCCGAGTGCTGGGATTAAAGGCGTGCGCCACCACCGCCCGGCTCTCATGGCAGTTCTCTAGTCTGCTGGGATTACAAATGTGAGACACCACAGCTGGCACTTTACATTTTTTAATATTAGAGCATTCTTTATCCAGTATTTTTACTGAATTTTCTCTGCTAACCCTTAATGCTTCAATGACCTCATTTTGTCTTATGGCTTTAAGATCAGTTGTACATTGATATTGATCTAGGAGCCAATAACTTGGATGATGTCATTAGTCTTATGCAAGGCTTTCCCTGTACAGTTATGGCTTGCCAGTTTCCATCCCTAGCATGGACCACATACTACTCACAGCATTAAGCTTCCTATTCCAAATATTCAGGTACCTGGATGCTGAATAGGAAATCTAAATTTCACACACTGAAGCTGAACTCCTGACAACTTGCTCCTTTAGCAGTGCATCGGTGGCGTTTCAACAAGAAATTGGAACTGCTGTGTGTGCTATGGAATGACATATTTATTTATAGGAATCAGGCTCCACACGATCATAGGAGACGCAAGGGAACTGAGCGGTGGGAGAAGACAGTTGAAGGATAAGAGCGCAGAAGCCATTATCCACCAGGGATCACTAAGGGAAGCTACTAGAATCTATGAAGGGCTGTTGCTTCTTTCTCAGAGGGAGAGCCTGATTGCATGGCAGGCTAGCAGTGCAAAGCAAAAGAAAAGCGGGGCATGAAGCAGAAGATATCAAGGATCATTAGGAATGTACAAGGTTTAACTGGGACCAGTGAGAACAAGTCTGTCTGGTCTCACTGCCTTGAACTTTGATGATAGAGGTAACCTATAGAAGGGTCTAACTCCCTTCTCATTGATCTGTACAGAAACCTGGCCCTGGATTCAGGAAAGTTGAGGGAAGAGATCCAGCGGGAGCTGAGGTTCCAGCTGTTGCTTACCCTTGCCCCATATCATCCATCACTAGAGACTGTTAGAAGCTGCAGTGGTATCTGACACCTGACCCAAACCTTCAAGGTGTAATGGCTGATGTTCCAATTCTACTTTCCAGATCTCAACAGTGTTTATTTGATCACCCCTAGCCTAGAACTGCAGCAAGCTATGAGGCTATCTGTCAGTCTACATCAGTGGGCAGATCTAGAGGAGAGGAAGTAAGGAAATGGCCCTGTGTAAGGTAACATGGTATGCAATTCTCCAAGGAGCATCTCCATCTTAAGAAATGGCAATTTCATCATGCTAGGAGTCGGGGGTCTTATTTAGAAAAGTGTCTGTTCATGAACTGTGTTCATTTATGTCTGATTGTTCATTCATTTTCTTATTGTCAAACTTTAACAGCTGGTTGTGAATTGAGTGTAATAGTCTTTTGTCAGTGAAGGTTTGCTTTTCTGTATTCATTTTGGCAAACCCTCTGAATGGTAGGTATTCTAAACATTAATCAAAAATCAATTTGTTCAATTACAGGTACCCTTCTAGCTATGGAGGTAACCAAATTAGTCAAAAAGAATTTTAATTTTTACAGGGGACCAATGGTAAATCAGCTAATATCAAAGTATTTTCTTTATATAGCTTTAAACAAAAAGAGTACTCTGCAAAAAATAAGCAAATTCATATCATTTACAGATGACCATACTGGTTGAGAACTGATTTTGCCCAGGGTTGTTTGCTTAAGGCAATGGAGCTCCCATTCACCACTAATGGTGTTATTTAGGTTTGCTCCCCTGGTTTTCACTAAGATCCTTTTGTTCGATGGGAAATGCTAGGTCATAAAATAGAACATGTATAAGAAAATGAATTTTCTTGTCTCATGAGAAAAATACATATCTCTATGAACTCTAGGTAGAAGAAGATATTTGGCTGCTCTATAAATCATTTTAGTTATTTTTTTGTTTCAGAAAAGGAAGATGGACCCAAAGGAAATCAGTTTTACAAAACGTGTTCATCCTTCTCTTGATCAGAGGTGTGCATTTCCTGTTTTGAGGCTTTCCACAGAAGATTAAAAGTTGATCTCATGGCCTGAGTTGGTTTTTCCTGTCAAACAACAAAAGAAGAAAAAAGAAAAGAAAAGAATCAGTCAAGACATAGTTTAGGAGTTTCACCTGTTACTCCCATATGACAGCGCTTTTGAATCTGTGAGGTCTTGAATGTTCACTATTAATGCCAACAAGTTCTGACAGGTCACCTGTAAGACTCCCATCTGTAATCATGCAGATGGACTTAGGAAGGGCCAAAGGAAGCTGTCAGGGTGGGCTTTATTCTTCCAGAGAACCCAGGCTTGATTCCCAGGGCTCGTGTCAGGCAATCTGTGACCACATCTCCAAGAGGTCCTATACCGTCTCCTGGACTCCATGGGCGGCCACACCCATATTACATATGGTAGACACAGACAGAAGACACACATACACAAATAGAAATAAATCTTTAAATCTAAAAAAGAAAGGAAAATATAAGGGAATTACTCCGTTTTGCTCATAGTCCTAGTAGAGAGATACAGATGAGAAAAATAAATGGGGATGGGTAGCTAGACCAAGTTTTGAGACTTTTGGGAAAATGGGGGAGGCAAGGGCTGTTTCCAGGAGGACCACAGAGTTTGGAGGTTAACATGGGAGAAATAGAATTGCCTAGAGTTACACAGACACGTACAGATTCAAGCCTCAGAAGCTTTGTCAGACTCGTAGCGATTATCTTGAGGGATGCTACAGGAATGCTCTTGTGTTTGTATATCATCCAGGCATACAAACACTGCACATTCCTAGCGTGCTTTGTACTTCCCAACGTCTGTTCACCGTGCCTTGAAACCAAAGAGGATGACCAGCAGGAGTCCTGTCATTCCCATGCCCAAGAAGAAGGCCAGCAGCAGGAGACCTACCTCAGACTTAGTACCTCAGCTCGCACTACTCTCTTAGCTCAATTGTCATGTTTACTTGCCACATCAACAAAATATTCAACTTTGCAGACAGAGCCTGAGGACACCCTAGGGACCTCATCTGTTGGACAGACCTCCAGGGATCTTCATGTTTTAACAGGTCTCAGAGCAAAATGTGAGCACCCTATGGGGGGAACGACTGGAATTTCAAAAACGTGCAAAAGACACACGCACAGGCCAGCCTGAGTACAGGCCTTAGGCAACAGCTTCTTGCCTGATTCCAGGGGCCTTGCTCCAAAGTCACGTCTTCTCCGGTTTGATATATCAGAGGTCAGAATCGAAGTTTCAAACTAGGGGCTCTGTGAACAAATTCCAGAAGGTCTTTCCTGAGATCTTGGGGATCTTAATTACTTCGTTTTAAGGGTGCACAGTGTAGGAGGTGAGAAGCCACAGGGTATCTGAGGAGACACAAAACACATCCTGAGGAAGCAGACACATTTCACCTACCTTACTACTTTCTCATTAAATGGAAGAAAAAAAACCACCACCATCCAGGAAAAGACCATGTGCCATGAGAAAGGTGGGATGCGGGGACAAAATGAGTCAGTTGGCCAGACCCACAGTCTATGGCAAATCGGCACCCCTGGAAAGCCACCAATTGACCAGGAAATCATGTCACTAAATCTTCTTTCCCCAAGCCTGAAGACCAGATGCCATTTTCCAGCCATTTCCATTTGTAGTTTCTCTGATGGTGTGATACTCCAAGGATCTGTGGATTATTAAAGAATGAAGAAGTCAACTGATAGGTTAGCCCATGCAGAAAAGGCAAATCAGGATCACACAGGTCCCCATTGCTGCTGGTCAGTCTGCCCAGTGGCCCAATAACCAGGTGAGTTTCTTTTGGAAAATTAGAGTCTTAATATCAGGGTTGGTAAAAACAAAAACAAAAACAAAAAAAAAAAAACAAAAAAAAAAACAAAAACGTTCTGGAATTCATTTTAGAAAGAACAGGGTTTTTTTGGGGGGGGTGATCTCTTCAGTGAACATACCCACCCCTGCCTATCTGTATTACTATCTCATTCATTTTTATGAGTCCTGATGAGCCTGGAGAGTGACGTCACTGTTGTCAGTGATGGGGAGGTTTGACTTTTCTTTCATTAATAAGAATTTTCTCCTGAGTCACAGCAGATGATTTACTGTCTGTCAGGAAGGACCTTAAACTCATAATAGTAGGTCCTCCATAAATAGAAGCCATACGTCACAGAAGATGGGAACGGCCTCCTAGGGCATAGAGAAGCGAACATTTGCAGAAAAACTAATCAAAATTGTTCCACTTGATGGTGCTTGACGTCATCCTCTGGAGCAGAGCTAGTCACTGCAGTCACCTGGGAAGAGCTGAAAAACAGGAGCATGTATTCTTCAGAAATTCTGCTTCAAAAACCATGCTGGTGACTGCGTAATGGTCACTTTCAAAACCTTTGTAAGTCATTCTATCTAATATACTAATACAATTGAAAACCAACCTTAGGTACTGGCCATACCATGAACATGCCGTTTTGTCTGATCTTGGAAGCTAAGCAGGTTTAGCCCTGGTTTAGTAGTTGGATGAGAGAAACAACCTTAATAGTTTGATTGCTTTTTCTATTTCTATTCACCTCTTCTAAACCAAGCTAGTCCAGTTTCTCTATATCACAAATAAAAGTACATTTATTTATTCCGTGTGTGTGTGTGTGTGTGTGTGTGTGTGTTGGGTCTGTGTGTGCCACTATTTGTGTGTAGAGGTCAGAGGTTCTCTCTTTCCAGTATGCGGGTCCCAGGGATTGAACTCAGGTCATCATGTGGCAAGTGCCTATACCCGCTCATCTATCTCGCCAGTGTAAATGATTTTCTTAGGTGCCCAAACTAGATCTAATGACAGGGTCTGGCAACAAAACTTGTAATCCTAGCACTTGGGAAAACTGAGACCAGAAGATCAAGAGTTCACGGCTGTCCTGGGCCACACTGCAGCAAGACCTCATTTAAAAAACAAACAAACCAACCAAAAATGGCTGGAAGATGGTACAGTGGGTAAAAGTGCATTCTGTGCAAGCACGAGGACCTGAGTTTGAATCTCCAGAACCCAGAGAGAAGTAAGACATGCCAACCGGAACGTCTGTGACCCATGGCTCCTAAAGGGAGAGAAAGGATTCCCAGAAGCCAGAGGGACAGTTAGCCTGGCATATGCAACCGAAAACCAGCTGACACCCTGCCTCAGGCAAGGTGGTAAGCAGACAGTGACAGCCTTGGGCTGTTCTCTGACCTCCGCACGAATGCTGTGGCATTCATGAGTCCACATATTCTCCCTCTCCCCCCCACATATCCTCCCTCTCCCTCCACATTGTCCCCTTGTCCCCCACATACCTCCCCCCCGAAGTCTTAGAACTCATTCTCTTTCTGTCTTCCATTTTTTTTAAAGGAATCATTTCTTTTAATTGAATACTTCATTCAGACCACATCCCCTTCTGGATGCTTTTCAGGCAACCATTTGGTCCCCACTTCTCAAGAATGTTACAACTGACTGTATTGAGTGAGCAGGAGCCCCAAATCAGGCCTTTGAAACTGTAAAACAAGCAGCACCTTCCCCCAAACCACCCTCTCCTTTCACTTAGCAAGGAACGGGGAGTTAAAGGATCCAAATTCTACTTTCCAACTGTAGACACCCGAGAACCTGGATGCACTGCAAACACCACAAGCTAGCATATCAGAGATGAAGCAAGGCAGCCCCTACACACTTCAAGGCGAGGCTCTGATCGCTCCTCCCACAGGAACGGCCTCTACTTAATTTCCCAAAGACTTATAAAATCTACCAAAAGGAACACAATGGATCAGCATAAGTCGGCTTACTCACGAGAGACTTTCTTGAGTAACAACTTTTGACTGTTGAGAATGTCACGTTTTTTTTCAAGGCAGCAAAGTCCAGGGCACTCGAGAGGACAGTTGAGCAGCTACCTAGTGTGCTGGGGGTAGGTTTATGTAGGGTGCAGGCGCACACCACACACACCGCTTTTCTTCAGGGTATATGGCAAGCCGCCAAGACCCCTGATCATCAAGGTAAGTTATTGTCTATAGGACAGAGCGTAGAACAGCAGAGGGAAAGGTGCTTTCGTGGAGGGCTATCGGAAGGCGGTTATTGTGCAGAAAGTCCTGAGGCTTAAGCAAAAGGGCGGCGGCAGCTGGGGACTGGGACTTCTAGATACTTGGCTACTGCTTGGTGGCAGCAGAGGCCTCAGTGCCAATTGCTTCCTCCACCGATTGTGCTGGCTCCTCTTCTTCCTCCACTTCGTAGTAGCCAACCTCATAGTAAACATCCTCGTCCTCCTCCTCCTCCTCCTCCCCATAGTAGTCAATCTCGTAGTAGATGTTCTCATCTTCCTCCTCCTCCTCATAGTAGAAGTCGCCCTCTTCGTAATAGTCGCTCTCCCACTCTTCAGCCCCTTCGTAGTAGACATCGTCTTCCTCGCCCTCCACATAGTAGCTATCGTAGTAGTTATCCGCCTCCTCCTCACTCTCTTCTTTGTCCTCCTCGCCCTCCTCGCCATCTTCGTCCTCCTTGTCCTCCTTGTCCTCCTTGTCCTCCTTGCCCTCCTTGCCCTCCTCGTAGAAGTTTCCCTTGTCCTCATCCTTGTTCTCACCGTTGGCCTCATTCTCCTCTTGGGGATAGACGGCTGGATACGTCTGCACGCACTCCCGCATGGCTTGGAACTGCTCTACGCAGTCTGACCCCTTGATTTCGTCCGTGCTGTAATGGAAGCAGGCGAAGGCAGATTTGAAGGATTCTCCACAAGGACCGCTGGCCATCCCCCCAAAGCACGGGCAATTCCAGTTAATTTCTCCACTTGGCAGTGTCAAGCGGTACTCCTCATAGGGATCATTGGGGTCGTCGACCACCAGCTCTGCGTTGCTGGGACTTTCGTGGTCTTCTTTGGTCACAAATATGATTTGATCCTTCCCTTCCTGCTGGCAGTAGGCCATGGTAGCTCTGGGTGTTGGTGCTCAGTGCTGCTGGTTGCTACTGACTAGCAGCTTCAAGTTCGCAGCTCACTGCTCGCAATGCTGGAGGGAGTGGCTGTCTCTGTTACACCTTCAGGCTGTGACCTCCTCCCTCTCTGCTCCTCGGCCTGGAGGCGTGGAGGGCGGTTCTAAGGCCCGCAGATGCCCGCCCCTTCCAGGCCGGCTCCGCTGGCCCTCAGTATTTTTTCAAAGGAAAACATAATCCCCTGCGGTTTTGATGAGTACTCCTCAAAGGTCCATGTGTAAAAGTTGGGTCCCCAGCGTAGTGCTATTTATTGGACGGTTCCGGTGAATCTTTAAGCATTCCTGTAGAAACGACTGGAAGACCCTTAGGTTACTGAGGGTATTTCCTGGAAGGGAATAATGAGTCTGAACTCATCCAGGCCCTTTGCATCCTGGGTCATGGTGTGACCACGGTTTCTCTGGTTATGTGCATGTGTCACCTGTCACCGTCATCCACTGGAGCTGCTCAATCTTAGATTTGAATCTCCAGAACCATGAGCCAAAATAGAGCTCTCTTTACTTCCTAAGTTCCCTGGATCAGGCATTTTGTTGTAAAGCTGTCTTATGCGATTCTTCTTTATCTGTACATGAGCTAATTGCAAACTTGGCTGGCATAAGCTTGTTAAAATGAACGTTCCCGGCTTCTGCAACTGAACATGATTGTTGGGTAGGTTAGTGGAGGTACTTGGAAGCTGAATTTTAAAGTAGTTCACTGATCAATAGGAACAGGACAGTTTCCTAATTTGGAAATAAAGAGGTTGTGGATATAAGTTAGAGGAAGTAGGAGTTCTTTAATGGCAGCACAAAGGAAAATGGGTATTTCCTTTCAGTTATTTTTCTTCTGATGCCAACTCTGCTTTATCAAAAGGTAGGCCTGAACTGCGAGCCTGTATTTCTTATTTTGTTTGATTACTGTTGTTTTAAAATTAAAGAGGTGGTCCTTAATGTCCCTCCACCCCCCCCCAAAAAAAAACCCATGGACATGCCTTTTATTTTTTAATTTTGCAAGTAGAATTCAAACAGTTAGAGCTTCCAGAATGGACAATGACTTGGCGAGCACTGTGACCCAGAACGATGACATACAGCCTAGCCCACAGTCATTGTGCTGTCCAGCCTAAGTCTGGAGTTCCTGGGGGGGGAGCGAAACCACTGAAGGCTTACGTGACTCAGCTGAAGTGCAGCTCAACCATCACTTGCCTCAAAAGCCCTGACTGAGCCCGTGACTCACAGAGGCATGCTCTTCAATTCCACGCTCTGAGACATCTTTGCTCAGGGACGGTGTTGAAAAGCTTCGGAAGGAATCCGAAACTTCAGGCTTGACATTCTGCTCTTTCACCTGCTGTCAGTACAACTATGATAAAGTCATTGCGAGTCTCACATCCACAGCTGTACAGAGGGGACAGTGCAATCCATCCTACCTAGCTAAGGAGAGTGGGCTCCCCCCATTTCACAAGTATTACCAAGATCGGTCGGACCTTGAGCTGGCTGACAGCCACAGGGGCGGGGTGGTCCCTGAAGTGGTTGCATCCTGAAACACCACCAAGGGTGGCTGCGGTGAAGTCAGGAGCCTTCTGTGGCACAAGACTTGGGTTTTCTTCCACAGTAGTGATAATGGAATAGCTTAGGCAGCTGGCCAGATTAGAAACCCGGAAATATTTATGCGATGAGCGAAACTAAAGCAACCAGTCAGTCATTTGACACATCTGCCCAGCGCTGAAAAGACAACCTTCCTTCCTCCCTCTCTCCCTTCCTCCCTTCCTCCTTCTCTCCCTTCCTCCCTTCCTCCATCTCTCCCTTCATTCCTTCCTTTCTCCCCCACCCACCTTTAAAACTAGCATGGTAGCAGAAGCCTGTAATATTAGAATTAGGAGACAGAGACAGGAGGATTAGGAGTTCAAGGCCAGCTTCAGTTAGGTAGCAAGTTCTGGACTATCCTGGGTATGTGAGGCCCTGTATCAAACAATAAGATCAAAGGTTCTAGTCAGGTGACTCCGTGGGTGAAGGCACTAGCTGCAGAAGCCTGGTATCCAGGACCCTCCTCTGCTGTGTTCTGCCTTCTTCTCTCAAGCCTTTGCTAAGCCCGGAGCTCACTGTTCTTTGGCTAGGCTGGTGGCCAGCACACTCCAGAGAGCCTCCTGTCTCCCTCCCACCCAAGCACCAGCACTATGGTTACAGGTTCACAGGGTCACACCTGACGTTTTGTGGGGGTGTGGATAATCTGAACTCCTGTCCCCATCCTCGTACAGCGAGTGCTCTTACCCACTGAGCCATCTCCTCAGCTCAGCTTTCTTTTCTTTTTAAAGGAAAGATTACAGATAGTATCTTCATAGAAAATTATTTTTGAGTTAGCATAAAAAGTTTCACTGTGGGATTTTCATGCATACTTTTTTGTTGATCTTTATAACTGCTTTAAATATTTTTATTTATTGTGTGGCAATTTCATACATGTATAATCCTAACTTTTGTCAAAAACAGTAATTGGAAATGAATGTTTCCTTTTCACCAAACAGTGATGGGAAAATTGGATGCCCATATATAAAAGAATAAAGTAAGACATATATCTCTTACTCTGCACAAAAAGAGGAATTCAAAATGGATAAAAGCTCCCAGTATAGGGGCTGGAGAGATGGCTCAGTGGTTAAGAGCACTGACTGCTCTTCCAGAGAACCCGGGTTCAATTCCCAGCACCCACATGGCAGCTCACAACTGTCTTAAGATCCAGTTGCAGGGGATCTGACACCTTCACACCAATGCACATAAAATAAAGTTAAATAAACCATAAAAATGTTAAAAAAGATCCCAGTATAAAACCCTAAACACTGGAACTTCCCAATGAACATATAGCGAAAACAGTTCAAAATACAAGCATAGGCAAACACTTTCTGAAAAGAACCCCAGTTGTACAGGAAAGAAGTTCAGGGGCTGACAAATGGGATTGGATGAAATCAGAGAGCCACCATAATTTATTGCACTCCTTGATTGATTTATTCGAATAAAAAAGTTATCAAGATTATTAGGTGCTGAGAAGCTGGCTTAGTCAGTAAAGAGCATGTCGGGTGAGCAAAAAGACCTGAGTTCTGATCCCTAACACTCACACAGCTGAATGCTGTGTGTGCCTGTAATCCCAGGGCCAAGGAGACAGAGGTAGGAGAATCCCTGGAACTTGCTGTTTAGCTAATCAGTGAGGCCCAGCTTCAATGAGAGACTCTCAGAAAATAAGGTGGTAGCTTTGTTCATGTGTTCTTTTGTGCAACACCAATATTATTCTTTCCCCAGCACAACTAACCAACAGCTCAAGGAGAAACAGTTAAGGATCATGAAAACGCCCTGTTGTTTATGAAGATCTCCCCTAGAGTTAGTATTTGCCAATGGTTCTTGTCTGCCTGCTTATTCTTGGCTATGATGGTTGCCGTATGATCATTTCCCACAGTTCCTCTTTTCTGAGATTCCGCACTGAATACTTATTAGCCCTTGACATTAAGCTGAAAGCAAGCCCTCCTTCTCTCCGTTTATCTGCTTATCTGGCCAATCAGAACAGACATATGTTCCTATATTTCCATGGCTTTATAACTTAGTACTGAGCTTCATAAGTTTGCTTTGGTGCTATGATTTGCCTCCTCTGTCCTTGAAGAAGGACACCATCTTGTTTTTTTAAAATATTTATTTATTTATTATGTATACGATATTCTGTCTGTGTGTATGTCTGCAGGCCAGAAGAGGGCACCAGACATCATTACAGATGGTTGTGAGCCACCATGTGGTTGCCGGGAATTGAATTCAGGACCTCTGGAAGAGCAGGCAATGCTCTTAACCACTGAGCCATCTCTCCAGCCCGAATGTCGGCATCTTTTTTCCCGTCACTTTCTTCCTTCCTAGCACATAAAAAATATTCTATGCTCCCCTTATGTCTACCATGATCTGTCCCAGAAAGCAGCAGGATCAAACAAACCTCTGATAAACCTCTGACATCCACAGCTGGTTGCATCTGAGACCAGCCTTCTAGCAGTCTTGTGTGTGTATGTGTGTGCAGACACGCGTGTGCACGCGTGTGCGTGAGAGACCAAGCATGCATGCATATGGATGCCATAGACTGGCATCTAGTGCCTTAATCGACCACTTTTTAACCCCCTATAGGCGATTACAATAAAGCAGTCCCACACTAGCTCAGAATGGAGTGTAGTAAAGGGTTCTTTATTTAGTACATGTGGCCACACCCAGGGTGTGCCAATATCTTAAAGGCTGAAGGAGTTCCCACAGCACCCCCTCCTTTTTTTGAGACAGGGTTTCTCTGTGTATCCCTGACTGTCCTGGAACTTACTGTGTAGACTATGCTGGCCTCGAACTCACAGAGATCCACCTGCTTTTGCCCTCCTCCATCCAGGTCTAGGAAGGTGAGCATCCAAACTGGCTAGGCTCCCACAAAGCCAGTACATACAGTAGGATCAAAACCCAGTGCCATTGTCCTTGGCTTCTCAGTAGTCCTCATTGTCCGCCATGTTCAGAGAGGCCGGTTTGATCCCATAGTTTTTCAGTCCCCAGTCCAGCTGGCCTTGGTGAGCTCCCAATAGATCAGCCCCACTGTCTCAGTGGGTGGGTGCACCTCTCACGGTCCTGACTTCCTTGCTCATGTTCTCCCTCCTTCTGTTCCTCATATGGATCTTGGGAGCTCAGTCTAGTGCCCCAGTGTGGGTCTCTGTCTCTATCTCCATCCATCGCCAGATGAAGGTTCTATGGTGATATGCAAGGTATTCATCAGTATTGCTATAGGATAGGGTCATTTCAGGTTCCCTGTCCTCAGCTGCCCAGGGAACTGGTTGGGGACATCTCCATGGACACATGGGAATCCCTCTAGAGTCAAGTCTCTTGCCAACCCTAAAATGGCTCCCTTAATTAAGATATATAGTTTCCTGCTCCCATATCCACCCTTCCTCCATCTCAACCATCCCATTCCCCCCAAGCTCTCCCCATCCTCTCCTTCTCACTTTTCTTTATGTGTTTTAAATGTTAGCCACCTCTCTGAAGTATAGCTGGCCAAGACTTGCTACCATTTTGTAGGCTGTCTCTTCACTCCGGCAGTAGGTTTCCTCTGCTGTGCAGAAGCCCTTTAATTGTATATGATCCCATTTGTCAACTCTTGAAGTTATTTCCTGTACTGTTGGGCTCCTTCTGCGCTCTTTCTTGAAGTGTTTTCTGTAAGGGTCCCTCCAGCAGCTTCAGTTTTTATATTAAGATCTTTATAGAATCATTTTAAAAGGACAATTTAAGAAAGGGTTTGGAGGACTTGCAGGTAGGAGACTGGAGAAGGAAATACTACTTCCAGATTGAAGTCTGGAGATCTGCACAGGCTGTCCCCACACCTGCATCCCCATGCTTATCTGGGTGTTTCAGGAAGCCAGGGAAGTCCTGGGGTATTACACGGGCCTGGAAAGAGTTCTTTCCTGTAGCCAGATTGGACAAGCATTGCAATAGCCAAGCATTTGGTAGACTATGTGGACGAACGTGCCCTCGGTAGTGACTGAAGGTTGCTCCTATCTGCGCTAGCTTCACAGAGTTGAAAAGCTGGCCTTGAAGGACTCAAACTATTTCCACAGAGCTTCAGCCTAGCGAAGATTAAGTTACACAATGCTAAAGAAGCCCTTTTTATTTAAGCAGAAGGACCCAGCGCTGAACAATGGCCCTAGTGTCCGGCATCTGATTAATGACTATCGTGGTTCTGTGGGACTATTCTCAGGAAACACGCGGAAATGTTTAGGCCTCAAGGACTGTGATCTGTGAGATTTGCAAAAATGGAGGGAAGAGGAGAAGTGGATGTGGGCTGATGCTAATACGGGGCTCTTTGTACGGGTTTTTAGTTTTGTATCTCTCAGATTGAAATTACTAAAATTCCAAGTTAATAGAAAAAAATTTGACGCTTCTCATATTTCAGAAACACATAGAATTTGTTTTATTTAGATCATGTTATGGTGGTGCTCAATCTAGCTATGGGAAAAGTATATACCTTTTAATTACCAACTGTTAGACAGAATAGAAAAGAGCATCGAGAGGGAGCCTATAAAGGCAGAGAGTTGCAAAAAAGGAGAGAAATTTAGCAAATAGCTCTTCACAATCGTGATGGACATTTGAAATCCCTTTGATTGGGAGTCATTTCCTATGGTTTACTTCAGTGAGAAATTTTCAGATGTACTTTCTTCTGATCTGGTGTTCCAATTTTTTATTTTTCATTTTCATTTTTTCAAAACTACCTATATATGTGTGTGTTTCTGCGTGGGTGCATGTGCACGGTGAGCTGCCCAACCACCTGTAACTCCAGCCCCAGGGGATATGACAGCCTCTTCTAGATGCAGACACCTGCACTCAGGTTTTCTGCATCATCAAGCCATCTCCTTAGCCCCCCCCCATTTTTCTTAAATTTCTATTTTGAGATAGGATAGACTCACCATGTAGTTCTGGTGTTTGGAAAAGTCTGAGTCCCTGTGCGAGGCAGCAGTAGATGCTCCTACCATGAGACAATCAGGGAGAGGAGGACTGGCTCCCGGTTGCAGGGAGGAAGAACAGGTCCAAGTGAATCCATGAATGCTAAAGTATCCCATACCTCAGTGTGGCCACATGTTCCCTCTAAGTTGAGGACACACGGGCCTGTCATCACTCTGTGACCAGCTAGTTTTCTATAGCAAGAGATCCTAACACATTAAGATGACAAATATACATTCTTTGGTCAGCTTGAGGTTTGTGGTGCATGGAAGAAGACCCTAACATTTGATACCGAAAGAGTGCCGGAGGAAGTATTATAGACTGTCAAACAGATGAGAAATTTTCTTTTCTGATCTTGAGGAACAAATTCACTGAAAACAAGTACGCTTTTGGCAGTGCATTTGTATTAGATCCTCTGTCTCCCATCCAAGTGCTAACCAAGGCCAACCCTGCTTAGCTTCCAAGACCATACATTTGGTCTTTCAAAGCTCCTTCTGAGGTGTCTGAAAAAAGTATTCATTGAACATTTTTTTGCCTCCTGGTCTATTTATTTGCTTTAAAGTGAACCTCCTGTTTCCACGTTCTTCCATATTCAGAAACACTTCTTAGTTCTATATGCTTAATTTTGTTTTTTAGACCCTGGCATGGTGGCACACACCTTTAACCCCAGCACGTGGGAGGCAGAGACAGGAAGATCTCTGGAAGTTCAAGGCCAGCCTGGTCTACTCATCGAGTTCCTGGACAGCCAGGGCTGCATAATGAGAGCTACTCTGTCTCATCTATTTTTAATTTTAGGATATCATGAAATTCAGTTCCATCTTTAATTAGTGAAAATGTACGAGTCAGAAACTTTCAAAGTTCCCCAATCAAACATAAACTCAGTGACTAAAAGCCACAAGGCTTTCCCCGGGGAGCAAATAAGATGCCAACGGCAGGGATAGGACTCCACACTGCAAGAACTGGTCCTCAGCTCTGACAATACCTTCGAGTCACACTGTGAGCTTTACAGCATCTTAGGATACTAGAAGTGCAGCTGTCCTAGGAGCACAGGAGACTAATGGCGGGCGTGGCAAGGAGAGGGTAGCAAGGTATAAAGGAAGATGCTCAAAGTAACTTATATACTTGTACAAAACAGCCTAATGTGACTCATATAATAATGATGGTGATGGTGGTGATAATAAATAATAACAAACAAACAAATAAATTACACGGTCAGGAAGTCAAACCCAGAATGTTCGGAAGTGGCACGACTGTCAGCAGCTTTTGAAGCTCCCTGGGTAGTCCCCCTCACACCATCCCAAGGCTGAGGAACATGGATCTTGACTGAGACATGATTTTCACCATCTTGCGAAGTGAGCATTGCAAGGAATAAATTCCAAGAGCTGATCTTAGATCGTCTTATAGGCATGTATAATTTATAACTCCAGATTCTGTTCTCTGTCAAATGCAATTTCATATTTATAGAGTCTTTTATGGTATAAAAGGACCACTTTTTAAAAAAGCACTATCTATAAATTTCAGGAATTTTGAATGAAAAAAAAAAACGAGTAAACGAGTAGATATGATGGGCACAGAGAGTATCATGGGAAACACATTTGCTAAGCCTGGTGGCACAGGCCTGTAATTCCAGCTACTTGGGAGCCTGGGGCAGGAGACTCAGCAGACTGCTTTCAAGGCCAGGCTGGGCAACTTAGAGCTTGAACAAAAAATGCTCCCACAACCCTTATCGCTCAGGAAACTACAAGGGCTCTATGAGCTCTTTGTTAGGAGGAGCTGGCAATAAAGTCTAAATATGTAGTTGTTTTTCTTCTTTTAAAAAAGATTATTTTTATCTTGTGTTTTGCCTGCAGGTGCATCTGTATATCCTATCAATGCCTGGTGTCCATGAAGGCCAGAAGAGGGGCTAGGAGTCCCTTGAACTGGAATGCTAAGACGGTTGTGAGCCACGATGTGGGTTCTGGAAACCAAATCAGGATTCTCTGCAAGAGCAACAAATGTTCTTAACCACTGAACCGTCTTTCGAGCCCCGAAATACCTAGTCCTTTCTGTGCTCCATCATCATTCTCTTCAATACTGAATCTTGACCATTCCGGAAAGAGAACTTTGGCATCTTAACATAGTGTAAACATAAAGTTTTTTTTTTTTTTTTGCAGCTGAAGGTCACTATATGCAGAGAAATAATTGTAATTTCACCTGGTCATATGATAATACTAGTGAAGACCTCCGTAGAGCAGCGACTGACATTAAGGAGCTCAAGGACCTACTCAGGAAGGGAGCACATCAAGCTTTGAGACTGACTTAATGACTGTGATCAACACCATGACCAAAAGCAGCCCAGGGAGGAAAGGGTCCATTTAAAGCTTTCCATCACAATTCATCATCCAAGGAAGTCAGGGCGGGAAGCTGGAGGCAGGAGCGGAAGCAGAAGCCAAGGGGGGAGTGCTGCTTACTGGCTCGCTCTCCATGCCTGTTCCTTCTGCATTTACCCTGGACCACATGCCCAGGGGTGGCACCACCAAAGTGGCATGGGCCCTTCCACATCAATCAATCAAGAAAAATGCCCTACAGACTTACCAGTCTGATGGGGGCATTGTCTCAATTGAGGTCCCCTCTTCCCAGATGGCTCTGGTTTATGTCAAGTTGACAAAAACTAAACAACAACAACAAAAAAACCCCAAACAAATAAACAAATAAAAGTAACTGACAAAAACTAAACAACAACAACAAAAAAAACCCCAAACAAATAAACAAATAAAAGTAACCAGCACAGAGGCCTTGCCTCGAGTGGGTTTGGGCTGCAGCTCGATGATATAGCGCTTGCCTGCCATGTACGACACACCAAATTCAATCTCCAGACAAGAAGGAAAGTCAAAAGGGAAAGAGAACATTTTTTTTTTGAAAGAGAACATTTTATTAGGATACTGAATTTGCAACTGAATGAAAGAGAACTTTCCATTTCAGCTAAGAATTGACCCTTAGGGAAGACTATATGATAATGGTTCTAGTTAGACATGGCAAAGGGACACAGGGGACCTGAGAACCGTTCGAGCCACTTTGCCCATTTTCTGAAGCAGCTTAGTGACCTTGCTCTCCTCAGAAGAAAGTGGCTTTCACAGTTTTCCGCCCCGACTTGGCTCTGCCTCCGCATAGATAGCAGCATTTTGATACGGAGCACTTTACTTCGTTCACCCTGATCCTACTTCCCCGCCATGTGACCAGTGATTTCCAGCATCAGCTGACCATTGAGTTCTTCTTGGTCTCATCATCCTTTGAAGCATTGTATCTGTTCCTGGCTGTCCTGTTAGTCGTCTCTGAAGGAGCCAGGGCTGTAGAGCCCTTGGTATTTGTAACAAACGGGAGACACCGTGAAAGAATGACTGGAGACACAGATACTGGAGCTGGCCTGCCAGGGCTTAAATCCTGGCCCTTTCTTTAGGTAACACCAAGCAAGCTTCTCGATCTCACGCTGCCTCAGTTTTACCCATCTGTAAAATGGGGATAATGATAACAGAATCTCCCTGACTGGCTATGAGTCTCTCTCACACACACAAAGGCATCAATGCAATGTCTGATGCAGAGTAAACTCTAAAGAAATGGAAACGGGTCCGGAGAGATGTCTCAGCGGTTAAGAGCACTGTTCATGGCCTGATCGCCCTTCCTGCCAGAGGACCCAAGTTCGATTCCCGCTAGACGCATGGTAGCTCGCAGCCATCGTCCTGAGCTCTGGCGCCCTCTTGTGGGAAAAAAACAACCAACCAACCAAACAAACAAACAAAAGAAATGGAAACGGTTATTTGTAAGTGGTACTTCTCTTCTTTATGGTCCCATCAACAAAAGTCACGAGAGTGATCCTGGGAGCCAGCTCAGAATGTTTTCCAGGGAGGACTGGTGTTGAATACACAGGCTTCCTTCTTTGCTGCCTACCTTCCTTGAATTGATGGTGTTCTCAGGCCAGCACCCATCCACTAGGGAGTGCGATGTTTTCCTTAGGCTATTTAAAAAACATAGAGGGTATAGAGCTTTATCTTTTCCCTCCTGTAGCCAGAACATGGCAGCTGTTGTGTGTTCAATAACTTTGTGGTCTTGTTGGGCTCGTACTGGGGCCAAATATAGCTCCAGGAAGTTGCCAAGAGCATGTGGCTTTGAGAAACCTTCCTTTCCCTCCAAGGGACCTGCAGCAGAAGGGATGTACTACTTACGCCTTTCCAATGGGGAAAGAAACAACCAGGAACAGTGTAGTTTGCACTTAACAGTGAGCGAGCCACATCTAGCATATGTCCTGTTAGTTAAAGTGCTGGATTAATGGGGTTTGTTAATGGGGTCAAGACCATCACTTCAGTCTCCTGGGCTATTCTTCAAGCATTTACTGGGCACTTGTTAGATACCAGACACTGTGGCATACATAGAAAAGCAAAGCAAGATGGCTGCCCTTTAGGCATCTGGGTGAAGATAGTGCAGTGCTTTGTAGGCTTTTACAGATTAAAGAAGTACCTCTGTCCTCCACTCACAAGGAACTGTATGCTTGACTTTTGTTCCCAGGTCCCGACAAAGGGCTTCCAGAAACTGTCTGATTTCTTGATTGATAAGACTCAAGCAGCATCTTTTGTTCTAATGTTTGGCCTTTGGCATCGTTGTCGAGTGCAGGCTTTTGTGAGTGATGAGGGTGATAGAAGATTCTGGTTGCCCACACACCTCTTTGATTCCTTGGGTGGTAGGAGTCCTCCTTTTCTACTGAGACTACTCTTAGCACTTCGAGATGAGAGCTGATTGCAAAACCAATGAAATCTTGAGTAGCAGAGGCTTAGAACTTTTAGGTCTACACCCCTGAACTTCTGGGGGGTGGGGAGAATAGGCCATGTCTCTTTGATGAGCCCCTAAATGCCCAGACTCAGAGAGAGTCGAGATTGGTTGGGTGCTGGGAGCATGTGGGCATAAGCTCCTGGAGTTCACTCTGTGTTCCTGTTGGAATATTGGTTGAAGATGTGTTACAATTGTTTATGCTGTGGAACATTTGTTTAATGATGCAAAGATGTGTTGCATACTTTTATGTTGCATTTGTTTAACTCTTTGAAGCTCTGATTCTTTGCCTGTCTAAAATACCTGATTGGTCTAATAAAGAGCTGAATGGCCAATAGCTAGGCAGAAGAAAGGATGGGGGCCTGACAGGCAGAGAGAAAAAAATAGAAGAATGAGGTGAGAGAGAGGAACAAGAGAAGGAGAGGAGGACTCCAGGGTCCAGCACCTAGCTGTACAGCCAGCCACGAGGAAGAAATAAAGAAAGCTATGTAGAATAGAGAAAGATAAAAGCCCAGAGCAAAAGGATAGACTGGATAATGTAAAAGAAGCTGGCTAGAAACAAGCCAGGTAAGGCTAAGCATTCATAAGAAAGAATAATTCTCCATGTGATTATTTGGGAGCTGGGTGGGCATGTCCCACAAAAGACCAAAGAGTAAAGAGTTAAAAAACAAAACCAAACCAAAAACCACGTACCTCTTCACCAGGACGCTTGACAATATCCTCTGTAACAAAGTGGTACATGTACTGAAAGGGATGCTTCTGAGTTCTGTGAGCAACTGTAGCAGGTTATAAAGTGGGGGAAGGGGATGATGAGAACCTCCCGAATTTCTAGCTAGTTGATCAGAAACCCAGATTTTTAGCAGGGTTAGGACTTGCAACTAAGATTTCCGGTGGGAGCAGTCTGGAGGGACTGAGTCCTTAAATTTTGAAACCTAGAAGATCAGACTCAAGAGTTGAATTGTAGGGCATTCAAACGGCATCCAGGAAGTCGGAGAGCTGTTGGTTAAGGAGCAGAAAGCACCACATATTTGCTTGGTTTGGAAGTGTTCTGTGGCTAGAAATATGTTAGCATGTTGGCAGACCCAAGAGTACACAGTGATCCTTGACTTTACATCTGCATTGATTAAATAAAATTAACCTTGACCCAGGAGGCTGAGTTAGCAACTAGTGGCAGGAAGTATTAT